>NC_091481.1:71231072-71556072 GCF_036971445.1 Narcine bancroftii
TCTATTTCTTGTATTTTATTTCTGTTATGCTTTGCTTTTTCCTGACTTTTTTTCTATTTTCCTGGAGAGGGCTGGTTTTCCCGACCGGCCACTACTCCATCATGTGACTCCCCCCTCAAACTTGCATTGTTAAACACATGTTCAGGATGAGAATGAACACTTTGCTATACCATTCTCAACAGGGGCAACGTGTGCCCCGCACTCCCCCCCCCCTCCCAGGGGACCTCAGCACATTGAAGTAAAAGCCTTGATTTCTTTTTGTACTGACAATAACCACAACAGCAGTGCGAGTATAAGACAGCTTTAATAAACTAATATGGACACTAAGAGGTCTTGTCTCTCTGCAAGATGAACCTGGAAGGCTAGACTGTAGCTCTGGACTGCTTTATAGACAAGGTCACTGGGATGACCCCTGGTGACCTAGTGGTGTAATTACATATCACCACACTTTTCACCTCACATTACAAATATTTTTAATGTTTTTGTGTAGTTGCTGGAGAAGTACAGAAAGAAACCAACTAAACTTGATTGCTTGACAGGAAAAGTGGGGGGGGGGGGGGAGAGGGGGAAAGGTTCATAAACTTTAAGCAGTGTCCTTAGAGAGCCATAGCCAAAAAAAGGTGGAGAATGGCTGCTCTAGATTCTAATAATCTATAACCACTAAAGTACTGTAGGGATTGTTGCTGGAACTATTATTATTCATTTTAGGTGAGAATGTAGGTAGAAAGATTAGTAAATTTGCTGGTTACATAAAAATTGATGGAGTAGCAGATAGTGAAGGAGGTTGTGAAAAGCCTGCCAATACCTGCTCCAATCACACTATCTCCCCTTCAACAAATACAGCGAGACATGGTCATATGACATACCAAGTTCACTGATAGTCTTTTAATAGTCAGTTAGCAGTACATTTTTTTAAAAGTTTCAAATGCAAACCATGAAAATCACTTTTGTGTACAAGATTAATCAATACGTACATATGTATTTATATGCAAAATATTTTTCATAAGTCTCTACCAATATTTACTATTTTAATATTCTTATTTCAACTTTCTCAATTTAGTAACAAGTTACGGCTGCTGGATGGCTTGGCATAGTTATTATCTGAGGTGTCCCTCTCATTAATTAGTAAATATAACCAATAAAGTTTTGAACATTTTGTCCAATCTAAATGCACTATTAAGGTTATGGCAAATCCTCATTTATATCTCCTCGCTTTGGAAGGACACCTTCAGTCTGGATAATATAGAGGATTTCTGCTCTGATAACAATGGCTTATGATGAGACTGTACATTGATCAAAGAATTAATTAGGGATATAAAAGAAGTTTGAAAAGAAAATGAATAACAATTACCTTTTTCAATAGTAACAATAGTAAACCTCCACCTGCAAAAAAGAACCTTTATTAATACATGCAATAATTAGGATAAACAGGATGAAATCCAAATCTTACATTGTTCAGATTTAAAGGAACAGTCTACCAGAAGTAACCTGCTATATTTGTTGTTACCTAAGTGGGCTTCTATATTTAGGCCCAACTTATAGCAATAAAATCAAAGTCTAAACTAGTTTGAATGCATAAATCCCTTTTGGCCATTACAAGATTCCAATACAGCAAGGTAATTGTCTGGACATCTGTTTCCCAGGGAATGAAAGTCATAGCCCAAAGCTGTCAAAAAATGTGGTAATAGCTACTTTTACCATCAACCCCAGTCTGTCGGATCTTCAAGATTCACTACAGAAATTATTGAAAGTTTCTTTGACTGCATCTCCTCAACCTGTGACCCTTATTTACCATTAAGTTTTCTTTGTTGACTATGTAACAAATGATCAATAATCAAAATGAAATTATATTTTTGATTTGATACCATACCATGTGTCTTTTAAATCTTTTTGGGTATTTGAGGAAATAACAGGGAAACATGAACACTTCCTGTTTCTCACCGAGAAGTGCCAACCTGTAAAATGTTGTAGCAATGCTTTAGTGGAAACTCATGCAAGGCTACATGATTAGCAGTTAGTCAATTGACATCAAAGTCAAAATCAAACTGACTAAAGTAACTTTTGGACATAAGAATGTTGCCTGTCTTAGGACTCACTATCAGTAGCCTACATCTCTTCAAGTTAGGAGATCAGAGGAATACCTTTTATGGATTAATGTTTATTGATCACCATTTATTATGAAAATAAACCTGCATTTTGTGGCTAGGATCAAGAAATTGCTTAACAAATAACCTGCAATCACAATGCAGGCATCATAATATCGGAACAAACTTTGTTTCTTAGCATCAAAGTAGTGTTTGGTGTGAAGCTGTGTTTCCGAATTAACAGTTAGCTAAAGGTGTGTAGTAGTTTTCTAGTTCTTTTGACAGGGAGGCATTCCAATTTTTTATGATCACTTGTATTTTATCACTCACAAATTCACAGCAAATGAATAATATTGCTGCTCTCTTTGCCAATCTACATTGGCATACCCTGTCAGGCAGACTGCCAGATTAATTTCAGATTAAGAAAACCTAGCTTGAAAGTTAGTTAGGAGGCTAATAAGGACCCTGCAAACAGTTTTCAATCAATAAACCTGAGTACCCTGACAGCAAGATGTAAATAGTACAATACCATCTTATGGATTTGCATTGCAGAAATTTCCATTCCAAGCATTTAAAACATTAACCTTAGACATGAGTCAATGAATACTATCAGGTCTACAGTTTTGCTGGCTGTAATTGACCAGCCTTTCTACAAGGGATAGGCTTGAGCTCCACCCTCTGCATGAAACTGCAGATCAAAGTGAAACTGTCCTGTTCCTCCCACTAGTCACTATATCTAACCTTTCAGGCATACTTCCCATTTCATCAAGCATTGCATAACTTTATTATTGTCACTGAAATCAGACTATGTGGGCAAATAGCCTCTCTATGTCATTCACATTATTTATTCCCTTCTCCTCCATTCACTCTCTCAAGACTAATAATCCACTAACCTTGTGGTACTGTACCCTGAAGAACGACTCCATCTTCAGGGTTAATTCCTCCAGTTCCATGTGAACTCATCATCACAGTCACAAACTGTCTAAACTGCAGGAGGTGCTTAAGAAGTGCTGGATTATTATGAAAACATAAATTATGTTAAAGGGTACTTTAGTTTTGTTTTTTAATAAACTATGCACTTTGTTTCAATCACTGATTTTAACTCTTAACAATATTTTTATTTATTTCCATCACAACTTCAAAAACTTTAACCTTTCTCATTATCCCTCCCTGTTGTAAACACCAACATAATTGGGCAAAATTGAACCATTTCTGGAGATCTACGACCGCTGTCCACAGTTATGGAGTGGTGCGCCCTGGAATCGGCCTGCGTGCGTTTACTCTTGCCGCGGCCGAGCAAAAGGGGATGGAGCATTGTTGAGGATCAGAAAGAAAAGTTCTAGTACAAAATTTTTTAAGACTGGAGAGAACTCTGCAATGGAGTTCACAGTTGTTAGTGTTTAGACTATTGGTTTTTGAGGTGTGTATAAAACTCTGAAATACACTAAACAGTTCTCATTGACCACACCCGGCCCGGGGCTCGGCTGCCGGCTCTCCATTGCAGGCAAAATCTTCGCTAGGATTCTCCTTAATAGACTAATACCTAGTGTCGCCGAAAATGTCCTCCCAGAATCACTTGGCTTTCGTGCAAACAGAGCAACTACTGACATGGTCTTTGCCCTCAGACAGCTCCAAGAAAAGTGCAGAGAACAAAACAAAGGACTCTACATTACCTTTGTTGACTTCACCAAAGCCTTTGACACAGTGAGCAGGAAAGGGCTTTTGCAAATACTAGAGCGCCTCGGATGCCCCCCCCAAGTTCCGCAACATGGTTATCCAACTGCACGAAAACCAACAAGGTCGGGTCAGATACAGCAATGAGCTCTCCGAACCCTTCTCCATTGACAACGGTGTGAAGCAAGGCTGCGTCCTCGCACCAACCCTCTTTACTATCTTCAGCATGATGCTGAAACAAGCCATGAAAGACCTCAACAATGAAGATGCTGTTTACATCCGGTACCGCACGGATGGCAGTCTCTTCAATCTGGGGCGCCTGCAAGCTCACACCAAGACACAAGAGAAACTTGTCCGTGAACTACTCTTTGCAGACGATGCCGCTTTAGTTGCCCATTCAGAGCCAGCTCTCCAGCGCATGACGTCCTGTTTTGCGGAAACTGCCAAAAAGTTTGGCCTGGAAATCACCCTGAAGAAAACTGAGGTCCTCCATCAGCCAGCTCCCCACCATGACTACCAGCCCCCCCACATCTCCATCGGGCACACAGAACTCAAAACGGTCAACCAGTTTTCCTATCTCAGCTGCACCATTTCATCTGATGCAAGGATCAACAAAGAGATAGACAACAGACTCTCCAAGGCAAATAGCGCCTTTGGAAGACTACACAAAAGGGTCTGGAAAAACAACCACCTGAAGAAACTCACAAAGATCAGCGTGTACAGAGCCATTGTCATACCCACGCTTATGTTCGGCTCCGAATCATGGGTCCTCTACTGGCATCACCTACAGCTCCTAGAGCGCTTCCATCAGCGCTGTCTCCGCTCCATCCTCAACATTAATTGGAATGACTTCATCACCAACATCAAAGTACTCGAGCTGGCAGAGTCCGCAAGCATCGAATCCATGCTGCTGAATTGCGCTGGGTGGGTCAAGTCTCCAGAATGGAGGACCATCGCCTTCCCAAGATCGTGTTCTATGGCGAGCTCTCCACTGGCCATCGAGACAGAGGTGCACCAAAGAAGAGGTACAAGGACTGCTTAAAGAAATCTCTTGGTGCCTGCCACATTGACCACCGCCAGTGGGCCGATATCGCCTCCAACTGTGCATCTTGGCGCCTCACAGCTCGGCGGGCAGCAACCTCCTTTGAAGAAGACAGCAGAGCCCACCTCACTGACAAAAGACAAAGGAGGAAAAACCCAACACCCAACCCCAACCAACCAATTTTCCCTTGCAACCGCTGCAACCGTGTCTGCCTGTCCCGCATCGGACTTGTCAGTCACCAACGAGCCTGCAGCAGACGTGGACATACCCCTCAATAAATCATCGTCCACAAAGCCAAGCCAAAGAAAAAGAATTGGACAAAATATTGATCAAGTTAAATCAAGATGCCTCCTCCAGTTTTCAATCCACCGAGGGTTTTTCAAAACAATGACAAAACTGAGGCAAAACCTATCATAAAAACAGACCCAAATGAGCTCCATAGAGATGGGTTTTGACTCAAGTATCCATCCGAATGATTTCTACCCAGATAGCAAAAATGGCAACAAGATAACAAAGCCAAGTAATGAAGGGTATTACGGCAGAATGAAGAAAGCAGGTGACTAGTTCAAAATCAGACGTTGGATGTTTGAAACATAAACTGGAAATGCATTACAGGTCAGACAGCAAGAAATTGGAAACCGGCTATAAACTCAGTACAACCATGAAGCTCGTAAACTTCATCCTTGTTCTGTAATCTTTCCTATATAACAGCCAACAGCCATTATGTCAATCTGTCTGACTGTGTACCAAGATGCTTGATGGAAATCTGGGGCCCTTATTGAGATCCTGCAACTAATGTCTAAAAGTAGTGATAAAGTTATTTCTTTCATTGCTGGTGACTTGATGGGAACAAATTTACTGATAGATCTCAATCAACGCAGCAGTAAAATCACTTAATGGGCAGCAAAGCAACTTAATTGGTCACAAAGAATGCTCCATAAATGCATGTTGTTCTTCCATCTTTTCCCTGAGAGTGCATTTGGGATTTCATCACACAACTATCTTATGCAGAATTTCTTTTCCAAGCACCATCATCAATTAGCCTAATATTTTGCCAGAAATCTAAATTTTGAATTGAGTCTCCAAAATGCCAAATAAATTAGTGAAATTCATTGTATTAGATGTAGATGAGGACAAATACTTAATCTAATATAAAACAATAATAAACAATCAACAGTTTCTTCAGGCCATTCCTTTTTTTGTACTAACCATTAATATTTGCTTCATGCAGTTTCTAAGATGATGGAAATGAAAAATCTTAATAATTATGCCAATTTAGAAAAGTATCCTTCCAATCTCCAATGACAATAAAGCAAGTTCCAGAACAACATGGTGAGTACAAAGCACAGCCCCATTTTTCATTTATCCCTATAAATCAATTATCAAAAAAATTCTTGCACCCATTTTTCCTCCCAGAGAATCTCTGCATATTAGATCTGTAGATAACTTAAAGTTGATGAAAATGATGAAGTCAGGAGATAGAAAACCTTGATCAGTGAGAAATCATAAAAATTCACTTCACCACAGTGTCAACAGAATCCTGTGTTTTATGCAAGATCAGAATGATCATGGAGGCAACATCATGATGGTTATGTAGTAGGTAATTAAGGGAAAAAGGAGAGATCAGAGAATTAAAGAGAGAGATTATGGAAACATATTCTGGTATATGGTGTGTATGAAGACATGATAAATACTTTTTTGCTGTCTTTAAATGAAACATTCCTGCTTCTTTGAACCCATAAACTAACCCATAAGCATTTACCTCATAGATCCAATCTTTCTCACCTCTTTTTTACTTGCTAGGAGTCCAGTTCAGGGAAATTAGACCTCATTAATTAAAAATAAGAACACGAGGTACATTAAAAGGTTACCATGCTTAAAATTCAAGATGAGGATGGACTAATTAATTTCCTCTAATCCCAACCTTTGCAACTCCACCTCCAATCCCATCACCTCCTTCCAAAATGACTGGAGTTGGGTTTTTTCCACTTTATCCAAGGATATTTGAACACTATTTCAAAACCTGCAACTTCTTGCACCAAGGACAAGGAAATACCATCACTTGCAGATTTCTTATTTGAGTCATACATCATTCTGAATTGTAAGGGCATCACCAGACCTTCATTGTTCCTGGGCTTAAATCCTAGAACTCTTCTCCTAAATGTCTTGAAATGATAGTTTATGAGAAAGGACTGTAGCTGTTCAAGGCATCTGCTTATCATCATCTTCTCAATAACATTGGAAAAATATGAAACTGTAGCCATTAGTGAAACTTAGTTGCAGAAGGGGCTTGATCGGCAACTAAATGTTCCAGGATTCCATTCTTTTAGATGTGATAGAACAGGGTGGATAAAAGATGGAGGAGTCGCTTTGCTTGTTAGAAAAAGGGAATAGGAGGCTGCTTTGGCAGGATAGATTGGAGGACTCATCCAGTGAGGCTATTTGGGTGGAATTGAGGAATGTGAAAGGCATGAAAACACTAATGGGAGTGTATTATAGACCCCCTAATGGGCTGAAGGAATTAGAGGAGCAAATTTGTAAGAAGAGAGCATATATGTGTAATAATCATAAGATAGTGATTATTTAAACTTTCCACACATTGACTGGGATGCCCATACTGTAAAAGTACTGGATGGGTTGAAGTTTGTCAAATGTGTTCAGAATTTTTTTTTTCTAAATCAATACATAGAAGAACCGACTAGAGAAGGGGCAGTATTGGATCAACTATTAGGGAATGACATACATCAGATGACAGAGGTTTGTGTTGGGGAACATTTTGAGTCTAATGATCATAATATTATTTTTGGATTAATAATGGAGAAGAATAGGGCTGGGCCTAAGGTTAAGATTCTTAATTGGAATGAGGCAAATTTTGAGGAGGTGCGAAAGGATTTTGAGGGTGTGGATTGGAATGATTTATTTTCAGGGAAGGATGTAACAGATAAATGGAGGTTATTCCAAAGAGAAACTTTGAGAGTTCAGGTACACAATCCTTTATCCGGACATCTAAAATCCGGAAAGCTCCAAAATCTGGCAAGTGGGGACCGACGATTAGGGTGAGGTGGCCGAGGGACTGCCAGGTGGTCGGGGGAGACTGCCAGGCGGTTGGGGGAGACTGCCAGGCGGTCGGGGGAGACTGCCAGGCGGTCGGGGGAGACTGCCAGGCGGTCTGGGGAGGCGGCTGGAGGAGACTGCTGGGTGGCTGAGGGATTGGCGATCGAGGGAGGTGGCCGAGGGACTGGCGGTCGGGGGATACGGCCAGAAGGTTGGGGAAGGCATCCGGGCGGCCGCGGGACCGGTGGTCAGGGGAGGTGGCCGAGCGATCGGCAGTCGGGGGAGGCGGCAGGGCGGACGAGGAAACACGATTGGGGGAGATGGGCGGGCGACTGGAAGGGGGTGGGGGTGGTTACGGCAGCACAATTCGGGTGGGCTTTCCGATTCCAGAAAAATCCGAAATTCGGAACACACTGTCCCCCAAGGGTTCCGGATAAAGGATCGTATACCTGTACAGAGTCTATAATGTTCCTGTGAGAATTAAAGAAAAGGTTAGTAAATGAAGGGAGCTTTGGTTTTCAAAGGATATTGGGAATTTGGTTCGGAGGAAGAGGGATTTGTAAAATAAGTATAGACATCAGGGAATAGATGAGGTGCTTGAGGAATATAAGGAGTGTAAAAAAAATTTAAGACAGAAATAACAAAGGCTAAAAGGAGATATGAGGCTGCTTTGGCAGGCAAGGTAAAAATAAAATCCAAATTGTTTCTACAGGTTCATTAAAAGAATAGTCAGATAAAATTGGGCCCCTTGAGGATCAGAGGGGTCGGCTATGTGAAAAGTCAGAAGACATGGGGGAAATTTTAAATGATTTTTTTTCTTCAGTATTCACTAAGGAGAGGAATATTGATCTAGGTGAAGTAAAGATGTCATGGATAATATACAGATTAATGAAGAGGTAGTATTGGCTATTTTAAAGAGAATCAAGGTGAATAAATCTCTGGGTCCTGACAAGATATTCTCTAGGAACTTGTGATGCACTGTTGCAGCAGTAAGCAGGCTTTATTCAGTTATAAGTCTCTGCTACAGTGGTAGTTGTACTAGTGACTCCTGAGTGACTGTTCGAGAGGGGCCAGCTCAGGATTATATCCCGGGCGGTTGATTGACAGCTGGCCAGGTGGAGTTAGATCTATTCAGGTCAGCTGATTGACAGCCGGCCAGGTGTGGTCTGTCCTCCAGTGATCTCCCTGAAGGTACAGAGATCGTCCCCTGCAGTAGGCTAGTGGTGTATCACTACAGAACCTGGGGACTCTGACATAAATATTTAAAATGTCACTGGCCACAGGGGAGATGCTGGAGGATTGGAGGATAGCTCATGTTGTTCCACTGTTTAAAAAAGGCTCCAAAAGTAAACCTGATAATTAGAGACCTGTAAGTCTGACATTGGTGGTAGGTAAATTAATGGAAAGTGCTCCTAGAGATGGTATATACAATTATTTAAAAAGACAGGGATTAATTAGGAGTAGTCAACATGGTTTTGCATGCGGTAGATCATGTTTAAGAAATCTTATAGAGTTCTTCAAGGAGGTTACTAAGAAGGTTGATGAGGAGAAGGCTGTGGATGTTTTCTATAAAGACTTGAGTAAGGCTATTTGACAAGATTCCACATAAGAGGTTAGTTAGGAAAGTTCAAGCATTAGGTATTCATGTTGAAGTAGTGAAATGGATTCAACAATGGTTAGAAGGGTGATTCCAGAGAGTGGGGGAAAATTGTCAAACTGGAGGCTGGTGACTAGTGGAGTGTCTCAGGGATTAGTATTGGGTCCATTGTTGTTTACCATATATATTAATGGTCTTGATGACAGGGTGGTAAATTGGATTAGTAAGTATGCAGATGATACGAAATTGGTGGTGTTGTGGACAGTGAAGAAGGCTATCAAAGCTTGCACTGGGATATAGGACAGTTAGAAGAGTGGGCTGAAAGATGGCAGATGGAGTTTAATACTGATAAATATGAGATGCTACATTTTTGTAGGACTAATCAGCAAGGGTCATACATGTTAAATGGTAGACAATTGAGGAGCCCCTGAAAGTTGAGTCGCATGTAGATAGGCTGATGAAGAAAGCATTTAGTATGTTAGCCTTCATAAATCAGAATATTGAATACAGGAGTTGATATGTAATGTTGAAATATTGTGTGCAGTTTTGGTCACCAAATTATAGGAAGGATATAAACAGAATAAAGAGGATGCAAAGGAGATTTACAAGAATGTTGCCTAGGTTTTAGGGTTTGAGTTAAAGGGAAAGGCTGGAACTTTATTCCCTGGACAGTAGAAGATTGAGGGGTGATTTGATAGAGGTATTTAAAATTATGAGGGGAACAGATCAAGTCAATGTGGACAGGCTTTTTCCATTGAGAGTGGGGGAGATTTAAACAAGAGGACATGGATTGTGATTGAAGGGGGGGAAAGTTTAGGGGAAACATGAGGGGGAATTTCTTCTCAGAGGGTGGTGGAAGTGTGGAATGAGCTTCCGGCTGAAGTGGTAGATGTGGGTTTGATTTTAATATTTAAGGAAACATTGGATAGGTGCATGGATGAGAAAGGCATGGAGGGTTATGGGCCAGGTACAGGTCAATGGGACTAGGTGGGAGAAGGTGTTCGGCATGGACTAGAAGGGCCAAACTGGCCTGTTTCTGTGCTGTAATTGATATATAATTATCTAGTAATTAGAAATGAGCAATAGATGCTGGTTTGGCCAGTGACAACCAGATCACAAATAAGTAGTATGTAGCCGCGCACTACTCGAAGAAAGACACACGGGTTGTAGTGAGGTATAGTTCTTTGTTTTATTAGGGCTGAAGCCCAGCTTTTATACTGTTGGCGTTCCCGCTGTTTACCCCATCCACTGAAGTCACTGCCCGCATAACAATAGAGGGTTTCCCGTGAGCAGGCCCCCTTTTTGCTAACAATGTCTTCTTCCCTGTGCACCATCCCCTAGCTGTTGGCTGTGCAGCAGTGGCCAGCGCTATGTTGGGATGCTGGTCCTTATGCTGCCTTAGCCATATGAACGCCGGTTCACTTGCTGGGGCCAGTGCCACTGTGTGGTCTGCTGGTTCCCAGTTGCACTTGCCGCCTGGAGCACCGGCCTGATTGCTGTGGTGGCATGCCATTACATGACACCACCCCCCCCCCCCCCAGAACCGGCAGTTTGTCTTTGATGCCCAAAGGCAGTGTCTCTGTTGTCTTTGGCGGTCGACCTCTCTTGCGTGGTATTGGCATCTTGATGAGGCATGCCGGGTACAGGTGTGCCAGCTTCAACTTGTGCATAGTGAAGACTTCTGTCTTGCCTCTGAACTCCAATTCGAACATGGTGCCGTTGTTTCATACAACCTGGAATGGGCCCTCATATGGTCTCTTATAGCAGTGGACGGTGTGGACTCGTGGATGAAAACATATTCATAGTCCTGCAGGTCTTTGGGTATGTTGGTCCTTGCCTGGTTGGTGGAGTCAGGGTCAGGTTGCTGGCTCATTCCTGCAGAGGAGTGCTGCTGTGTCGTCTGTTTGCTTGTCCAGGGACGTTGCGAATTCCCTGGGGTCCACCAGTGGAGCTCCATACACGAGTTCTGCGGAGAGATGTTGAAGTCCTCCTTGGGCGCAGTGCAGATCCCCAACAGTGTGTATGGGGACCCACCCAGTTGGGTCCTTGTGGTCTGGCCATGAGTGCAGTCTTGAGGTGTCTATGAAAGTGCTCCACCAGCCCGTTCAATTGTGGATGATAGGCTGTAGTGTGGTGTAGCTGAGGACCCCACAGACTCGCGAGGTCAGACCAGAGGCTGGAGATGATTGGGCCATTCTGTCCAATGTGATGTGGGATGGTATGCCGAACCATGCTACCCAGGAGGAGATGAGGGCTCTGGCACAGGAGGTCATGGAGGTGTCTGCCATTGGGACTGCCTCTGGCCATCTGGTGAAGCAGTTGACCATTGTGAACAAGTAGCAGAACCCCTGGGATACTGGTAGAGGTCCCACAATGTCCATGTGGATGTGGTCAAACCTTTGCTCCACGGGCTTGAAGTGTTGTGGTGGGGTCTCGGTGTGCCACTGCGTCTTGGCTGTCTGGCACTACGTGCACACCCTCGCCCACCCACTGACTTGCTTTAGAAGACCATGCCACACATACATGCTGGCCACCAACCAGACCATAATCCTGATGGATGGGTGAGCCAGCCCATGGATGGAATCAAATGCTTGTAATTTTCAATCCTTGGGAACGATAAGTTTGACTTGTCTGTTGGACGCACAGCAGGGTGGTGTTACCTGCACTGACCAGGATATCCTGGAATTGCAGTCCCAAAATGGCTGTCCTGTACTGGAGCATCTCGTCGTCATCTTGTTGTGTCTTGGCCAGTGCCACGAAATCCATTCCCTTCAATAGCGCATGGATGGTCTGCCTGGACGGTGTGTCTGCCACCACCTTGTCTTTGCCCAAGATGTGTTGCACGTCCGTAGTGTACTCGGGGATATATGACAGATGATGCTCTTGGTGAGCTGACCAAGGACCCGAGAATTTTGCCAGGGCGAAGGTCAGGAGTTTGTGGTCACTGAAGGCCATAGAAGTCCTGCCCTCAAGGAAGTATCGGAAGTGGCAGATGGCGGTAAAATGGCAGTAGCTCCCTGTCGAATGTGATGTACTTCAGTTCTGGAGGTCGCAGATGCTGACTGAAAAAAGCCAACAGCTGCCAGCTCCCTCCAATCTGCTGCTCCAGATTTCTGCTGATCACCGTTCCTGAGGTGTCCACCGTCAGGGCTATTGGAGCATCTGTCCTGAGGTGTGCCAAAAGAGCGGCACCTAACTTGGCTTTTTTTAGTCGGCATCTGTGATAAAAGTTGATCATCCCCACAATCCCTTAGTCATGCTGGACCTAGGAAACTTGGATGGCCTCCACCTTGCTGGGTAATGGTGTGGCCCCTTCCCTGGTTATCCTATGGCCTAGAAAGTCAATGGTCTCCGACGTGAACTAGCATTTGGTTGGGTTGATCGTCAGTCCAAACTCACTCAGCTGGGTGTAGAGGTAGCTGAGGTGCACCAAATGTTCGTGCTGGTCTTTGCTCGCCACCAAGATGTTGTTGAGGTAGACGAAAGTGACGTCCAGGTCTCGGCCCACTGCATCCATCAGCTGCTGGAAGGTTAGCATGACATTCTTCAGCCCGAACAGCATGCATAAGATTTCAAACGTCAAACGGGGTGATAATGGCGGTCTTGGGGATGTCAACAGGCTGATGGTATCCCCGCCCGAGGTCCACTTTAGAGAAAATCATTGCCCCATGCAGGTTGGCCACAAAGTCCTGTATGTGCGGCACAGGGTAGTGATCTGACGTAGTGGCCTTGTTAAGCCAGCGGTAGTCGCCGCCTGCTCTCCAACCCCCAATGGCTTTGGGCACCATGTGCAGGGGAGAAGCCCATGGGCAGTCTGACCACCGTACTGGTTCTTCCAGTATTTTTGAACTCCTCCTTAGCCAGATGGAGTTTCTCCAGGGACAGTCATCTGGCTCTTGTGTGGAGCGGTGGGCCTTGGGTCAGGATGTGATGTCGCATTCTGTGTTTGGGCATCTCCGAGGTGAACTGGGGGGTGAGCACCATCAGAAACTCCGCAAGGATCTTGGAATACTCATCAGTGGAACACTGCACTGAGTCCAGGTAGGGGGGTGGGATGCAGGCCCCTATGCCGCCTTAGCCGTACGACCCCCAATTCGCTTGCTGGGGCCAGTCCCACTGCGCAGTCTGCTGGCTCCTGTCTGCACTTGTCGTCCGTTGCGCCAGCCCAATTGCCGCGGCAGCATGCCGCGATAAGTAAACCATTGATCTTACTTGAGAGGGAAGGTCTGGAATGTCTTTGCATGGATGAGTCTCCGGCCTTTCAGATCCACCAGCTGTAGGCATGCAGGAAATCTGCCCTGAGGAGTGGTTGTTCCACAACTGCCAACATGAACACCCATGAGAAGAGGCTATCTCCCAACTATATTTGGTCCTGATGGTGCTTTTGCTGGCAGCTCTCAATGTGGTGCCCACCTGCCCATTCCTCCTGCATCCATAAGGAACCGCTGCTCTATCATGTACTGGAGGCTGGCCCCGACATTTCCCTGGTACGTGCATGGTGGTCAGCATCGGCAGGCTTGTGGTAGAAGCACCATTAGTCATTGGGCTCACCTCCCTTGTGGGGTTGCTGCTCCCTCTGCAGTTCGGCCCAGTTCTGGTCATGGGGTTTGGCGAAGAGCCCCACAGATGCCGAGCACTTTTTCTTTTGCTTCCACAAGATGTCCACTCATGCTGCAACTTTCCAGGGGGTTACTGAAGTCAGCATCCACCAGGAGCAGTTGCATGTCTTCAGATAATTGCTCTAAGAATGCCTGTTCAAACATTACGCAGGGTTCATGCTTCCCACTTAGGGCCAGCATATCATTCATCAGGGCCGATCTAAGTGGAGCAAACGTATCCCCTCTCTCTCTCTCAAAAGTCTCAATAAGCAGCTCTTTGAAGGCAGAGTAGGCACCTTCCAACGGGCTCCTGGATGAAATTGGCCACACGGCTCACCGTGTCCTGGTCCAGGGCCCTCAGCATGTGGTAGTACCAGGTGGACTCCACTGTAATCTGCCGGATGTGAAACTGTGCCTCAGCCTGGTCAAACCAGATGCAGGGCCAATTTATCCAGAAGGTCGGCAGCTTCAGGGCGACTGCATAGACTGCTGCCAGCTTGCTCATTGCTGGGTTTAGATGTCGTCTAAACCCTCGGGGTCACCAATTGTAGCCAAACGCTACTTGAAGAAAGACACACATGGGTGTAGTGAGGTATAGCTTTTTGCTTTATTGGGGCCAAAGTCCAGCCTTTATACTGTTGCCATTCCCGCCATTTGCCGCATCAACTGACGTCACTGCCCACATAACAATAGTGGGTTTCCCGCTCGTGGGTCCACTTCTTGTATTACAATGCCTTCTTCCCCCTGTGCTATCCCCAGCTGTTGGCTGTGCAGGGGGGGCCAAGAGCCTTGTTGGGCCCTATGCTGCCTTAGCTGTTCACTTGCTGGGGTCAGCGCCGCTGCGTGGCCTGCTGGCTCCCGGTTGCACTCACTGCCCGGAGTGCTGGCCTGATTGCCGCAGCGGCGTGCTGCTAAAGTAAAACATTGATCAAACCCAATAATTACTGGATTCTTCACTGAAGCATATTCCCAGATAATGCGCTTAAGTGACCGGTATAAGGTCTTACCCACAAACTAACTCAATGAGGAGTATGATGTCAACAAACTATGATTATCTTAAGGAAGGAATTAATTTTAAAAAATTCTTAGGTTAACATCATTATGTTACATTTAAAATGTGATTTTCAAAATTTTAACTGAAAACTAACAATCAAAACTATTTTGTGAAAATAAAATATCACAGAAAATATTATGCACATCAAACTTACCAAGGGAGTTTATTTGAAGCTCTTTGGTCTGAGCAGTCTCCACAGTTGATAAGACAAGTTTACAAAGTCTCTCAGTGAATTGCATGGAAAGCTTCTCAACAGTAGGAGGATTACTGTACATTGCACAGAAAATGTAGCATACTGATGCTCTTACTGCTTCATCAGGGTATTCCAACGCTACTCTTATATGGTCCAGAAGCATCGCTTATATATGAAGAAAATTACAAAACTGCATTAAAAATATTGTTTCTTACTGAAATATTATTTTATTACTTTAACACTGTTTTTCTTTCATTAAAAGCAAGTTTAGATAAATCTTACTTACTTTTATGCTTTATATACAAATGCAGCAAAAGAACAGCATGAGAGAATGTAGATGCTGAAATCTGGAGCAAAAAACAATCTGCTGGATTGGAGGAGCAGCATCAGAAGAGAAAAATAATTACCAATGTTTCGGGTCTGAAACCTTCATCAAGACTGGCTGGTGGGTGGTGGGGGGGTGGTTGTGGGCATGCAACGTGTTGACGTGGGGCTAAACTTAATTCTCTCTCTCCAAAAAAGTTTTTTAAAAAGTCTGAACTGACTGCAAGAAAATAATAGAGGAAGCTATCAAAACAATATACAATGCCACCCAAGAGAGATAATTTGACTGTTACTTTTCAAGAACTTGAACAGGAAACTGATAAAAAAGAGTGGCCTACCTTGAAGAAGGATCCTGGAGCTCTCCGGAAGGCAGATTCCTGTGGTGACTGACCTGAAGCTGGGGAGACCTTGGACATCACTGTACAAGGTCTCCCCCGACAATGGCTGACTGCCACAGGTGAAGAAATGACATTGCACATGCATGAGGAGTTGCACATGCGTAGAGCACAAAAAAAATGCAGGCAATTTTAAAAAATCTTAAGAAGCCTCCAGCTCCAGTGATCAAGAGGAGGAGCATGAAGAAAAAGAAATGTATGTTGAACACAGAGTTTTGGCCAAAAAACAGGAGAAAAATAAAGGAGTCTTGTATATCTACAACTGAAATGAAGAAGTATATGGATTCTTTCCAGCAATTTTGTTACAGTTAACAATGGAAGTTAAAAAATGTAATGAGGGTATAATTGAAAATAAGGGTTCTACGAAGAATTTTGTCACAAATGGAACAAAAATTTGAAGTGATGGATGTAAAAGTTAAAGGTAATGAATTTGAAATTCAGCATGTTAAAGAACAAATGAAGAAAGTTCAAGCTGAGGCGACTGCAACCAAAGAACAATTAATTCAAAAAATTGATAGTTAGAAAATTTTAGTAGAAGAAATAATATAAAAGTTGTTGGACTTAGGAAGGTGACGAAGGACAAAATATGAAGAGATTTCTAGAACGTTGGATTCCGCAAACTTTGGGGGTAACTGAATTTCAAGGAGATATTGAGTTTAAAAGAGCTCATCAAGCATTACAACCTAAGCCACAGCCAGATTAGAAGCCACGTTCGATTCTGGTCAAGTAGCTTCATTACGAAGTAAGGGAGAAGATCCTGGAGCTGGCTGCAAAGCAAGCGAAGGAGAGACAATTGCCATTGATTTATAATAATAAGATTTTCTTTTACCCTGATATAAGTTTTGATTTGTTGAAAAAATTTTTTAAATATGCTACTGAAAAAGGTTATACTTTTGTTTTAAGGTACCCAGCAGTGTTAAAAAATTTTGTTCCTGAGGGTAAAAATAGATTTTTTTATGGAACCCAATGAAGCACGTGTTTGCAGATTCATTGCCTGAGAAAACGAGATGAGAACTGGGGGATATTTGAAAAGAGGGAGGAAGTGGAAAGATTGCAGTTGCAGATGTATAATGAAATGATACAAGTTTTAGGAGGAGAATATTAGAGAAGACAGTTTTTACCCAATAGATCTGTGTAAAAAAAAAATGAATTGAAAATTGTAAGTTTGAGCAGATTTGAGGCATAAGAGATAGTATAATTTCAGGGGAGTTAGGTGAAAGTATGAGCCTGGCCTCCTTGGAATCTAGTGGGCGGGTGTAGTTTTCAATCACAACTCCTATAGGTCAGGGTGTAAAGATGCACTATTAATAATGTACACCTTGGGGGGGGGGGGGGGTAGGGTTTTGGTTCTTTGTTTCCTTTCTTTTTTCTCTTCAATACACGTAAATTTAATAATTGTATTATGAAATATTTAGTTCATATTTTGGATGTGGGAGGAGTGGAGATGGAAAGTTGGATGGTTATTGGGTTTTTTGAGAGTTTAGATGGCTGATAAATTGAATTTTATTAGTATTAACAGTAATGGGATTCAGAATCAAATAAAGTGGAAAAAAATATTAGTTTATATGAAAAAAATTAAGACATAGCTTTTTTAAAGAAGCATATTTGATGGATTTTATAAATATAGGAAATGGCAGGCGGAGGCCAACAGGTTGGATTGCGACCAGGTATGATCTGACCTAGGAGGGGAGGCAGGCCCCTCCAGCCCGGGTAAGAAATCTGCATAGGAGAAGGCCACTCCGATATAAAACCTATGACCCAAGGACCTCGCTGCCACGTTCCAGCTTGCTTGGCCACGGCACATGAACCATGGGTGTAAAGGGTGGGGCCAGTACTGCGCACACTGCACTCCACCTAAAAGCTCCTTTGCGCAGGCCCGAGGACATGCCCACGTCCTCCCCCTCCACGTCCTCCCCCTCAAAAGATGCTCACAAACTCAAGCTAGCATGCTGGAACATCAGAACCATGCTAGACAAGGCTGACAGCCACCGACCTGAACGTCGGTCTGCCCTCATCACACATGAACTCCTCAGACTTGACATCGACATAGCCGCTCTCAGTGAAGTCCGCCTTGCAGATGTAGGCAGCCTCCAAGAACGCGGCGCGGGCTACAAACTCTACTGGTCTGGCAAGCCTATGGATGAACGACGCCTATCTGGTGTAGGCTTCATGGTCAAGAACTCCATTGCCTCCAAACTCGAAAACCTCCCGACAGGGCACTTGGACTGGATCATGTCCATGCAACTCCCCCTTCAAAACAAGCATCGCATCACCCTCATCAGTGTCTATGCTCCAACCCTCCAGGCGGAACCAGCAGAAAAGGACAAGTTCTACACTGATCTGCGCAACCTCATTCAACACACCCCTACAGCCGACAAGGTTGTCATCCTTGGCGACTTCAATGCTTGCGTCGGCAAAGACTCAGAAACCTGGCCAGGAATCCTAGGCAAGCATGGTATCAGCAAGTGCAACGACAACGGGCGCCTCCTGTTGGGAGATCAGCGGCTTGTCATTACAAACACCCTTTTTCAGCAGAGGGACAGCCTAAAGACTACCTGGATGCATCCCCGATCCAAACACTGGCACCTCCTGGACTACGTCCTGGTACAAGAAAGAGACAAACAAGATGTGCTCCACACCAGGGTCATGCCCAGCGCGGAATGCCACACTGACCACCAGCTTGTTCGCTGCAAGCTCAACCTTCACTTCAAGCCAAAGTCCAGGAACAGTAAAGCCCCCAGAAAGAGGTTCAGTGTTGGAAACTTGCAGTCAGAAGAAGTGAGAGGAAACTTCCAGGCAAACCTCCAAGCAAAGCTCGAGGATGCAATCTGCTTCATGGTCTCGTCCCCTGAAACCCTCTGGGATCAGCTGAAGACTGCCATTCTGCAATCCACTGAAGAGGTACTGGGCTTCTCCTCCAGGAAAAATAAGGTCTGGTTCGACGAAAACAACCAGGAAATCCAGGAGCTGCTGGCAAAGAAGCGAGCTGCCCACCAGGCTTACCATGCAAAGCCATCCTGGCCAGAGAAGAAACGAGCCTTCCGTCACACATGCAGCCATTTTCAGCGCAAATTCCGGGAGATCCAAAATGAGAGGTGGACTAGCCTCGCCAAACGAACCCTGTTCAGCGTGGACATTGGCGGCTTCAAGGATTTTTACGAGGCTCTAAAGGCTGTGTACGGCCCCTCACCCCAAGTCCAAAGCCCACTGCGCAGCTCAGATGGCAAAGTCCTCCTCAGCGACAAGCTCTCCATCCTCAACCGATGGTCAGAACACTTCCAATCTTCTTTCAGTGCCAACCGCTCAGTCCAAGAATTCACCCTGCTCCAGCTCCCTCAACAGCCCTTAAGGCTAGAGCTGGATGAGGTCCTTACCCGGGAAGAGACATATAAGGCAATTGAACAACTGAAAAGTGGCAAAGCAGCAGGTATGGATGGAATCCCCCCAGAGATCTGGAAGGCTGGCGGCAAAACTCTGCATGCCAAACTGCATGAGTTTTTCAAGCTCTGCTGGGACCAAGGAAAACTGCCTCAGGACCTTCATAATGCCATCATCATCACCCTGTACAAAAACAAAGGCGAGAAATCAGACTGCTCAAACTACAGGGGAATCACGCTGCTCTCCATTGCAGGCAAAATCTTTGCTAGGATTCTCCTAAATAGAATACCTAGTGTCATCGAAAATGTTCTCCCAGAATCAAAGTGTGGCTTTCGCGCAAACAGAGGAACTACTGACATGGTCTTTGCCCTCAGACGGCTCCAAGTGCAGAGAACAAAACAAAGGACACTACATCACCTTTGTTGACCTCACCAAAGCCTTCGACACCATGAGTAGGAAAGGGCTTTGGCAAATACTAGAGCGCATCGGATGCCCCCCAAAGTTCCTCAACATGGTTATCCAACTGCACGAAAACCAACAAGGTCGGGTCAGATACAGCAATGAGCTCTCTGAACCCTTCTCCATTAACAATGGCGTGAAGAAAGGCTGCGTTCTCGCACCAACCCACTTTTCAATTTTCTTCAGCATGATGCTGAAACAAGCCATGAAAGACCTCAACAATGAAGACGCTGTTTACATCCGGTACCGCACGGATGGCAGTCTCTTCAATCTGAGGCGCCTGCAAGCTCACACCAAGACACAAGAGGAACTTGTCCGTGAACTATTCTTTGCAGATGACGCCGCTTTAGTTGCCCATTCAGAGCCAGCTCTTCAGCGCTTGACGTCCTGATTTGCGGAAACTGCCAAAATGTTTGGCCTGGAAGTTAGCCTGAAGAAAACTGAGGTCCTCCATCAGCCAGCTCCCCACCATGACTACCAGCCCCCCCACATCTCCATCGGGCACACAAAACTCAAAACGGTCAACCAGTTTACCTATCTCGGCTGCACCATTTCATCGGATGCAAGGATCGACAACGAGATACACAACAGACTCGCCAAGGCAAATAGCGCCTTTGGAAGACTACACAAAAGAGTCTGCAAAAACAACCAATTGAAAAACCTAACAAAGATTAGCGTATACAGAGCCGTTGTCATACCCACACTCCTGTTCGGCTCCGAATCATGGCTCCTCTACCGGCATCACCTACGGCTCCAAGAACGCTTCCACCAGCGTTGTCTCCGCTCCATCCTCAAAATTCATTGGAGCGACTTCATCACCAACATCGAAGTACTCGAGATGGCAGAGGCCGACAGCATCGAATCCATGCTGCTGAAGATCCAACTGCTCTGGGTAGGTCACGTCTCCAGAATGGAGGACCATCGCCTTCCCAGGATCGTGTTATATGGCGAGCTCTCCACTGGCCACTGAGACAGAGGTGCACCAAAGAAGAGGTACAAGGACTGCCTAAAGAAATCTCTTGGTGCTTGCCACATTGACCACAGCCAGTGGGCTGATATTGCCTCAAACCGTGCATCTTGGCGCCTCACAGTTCGGCGGGCAGCAACCTCCTTTGAAGAAGACCGCAGAGCCCACCTCACTGACAAAAGACAAAGGAGGAAAAACCCAACACCCAACCAACTAATTTTCCCTTGCAACCGTGTCTGCCTGTCCTGCATTGGACTTCTCAGCCACAAATGAGCCTGCAGCTGATGTGGACATTACCCCTCCATTAATCTTCGTCCGCGAAGCCAAGCCAAAGAAAAAATAATTTGATGGAAAAAGAACATCAAAAATTAGTAAGAGATTGGGTAGGAACAGTAGTAGCATCATCTTTTAACTCTAAGGCTAGAGGTACAGCAATATTAATAAAAATTTACCAGTTAAAAAATTGGATATTAATATAGATGTAGTGGGGAGATACATTATGGTGATTTGTCAGATTTATTCAGAACAATGGACTTTAATGAATGTATATGCATCAAATTTAGATGATGGCAAATTTATGTAAGACATCTTCATGAATTTATCAAATGCCGAGGGAAAAGTTATATTGGGAGGAGATTTTAATTTTGCTTTAGACCCTAAATTAGATAGATCAGGAGAGAAAATGGTGAAAAATAAGGAGGCAAAAATGGCAACAGATTTGATGAAAGATACGGATTTAGTGGATGTATGGAGGAAAATCTACCCAAATAAAAAAGATTATTCTTTTTGATTTAAAACATATTCACAATTTCTGTACAGAGTGTAATATCAAGTGCAGGTTTTATCAGATCATTCACCTTTAATTTTGTCTATTTCATTGGAAGAAGAACAAAAGATAGGTTATAGATGGAGGTTGAATACTATTTTGATGAAGAAAAGGGAATTTTGTGATTTTATGAGGCAACAGATAATTTTTTTTCTAGATACTAGTAAGGATTCAGTTGTGAGTAAGTTTGTATTATGGGATTCAATGAAGGCATATTTGAGAGTCAAATAATGTTATACAAAAATAAAGAATATATGAAAGAAGTAACTCAATTATATAAAGAAATAATAAAATTGGAGAAGGAAATTCAAGTACATAAAGATGAGAAGAGAAAATTGTTAGAGTTGAAGAAATTAAGATAATGCTGTGCAGACCATATATGGAGAGAGATAAAATGAGAACACAACGAAAATATTACGAGTTGGGTGAAAGGGCTCAAAGTTTTAACATGGCAATTAAAAATGGAACAGATTTCTAGAACAATAATTGCTACAAAGAAATTATCAGGATAGATAATATAAAATGTAGGAAATAAATGATAATTTTAAAGACTTTTATGCTTAACCTTATTGTTCAGAATCTATGAGAGATTATAATAAAATAAGAGATTATTTGAAACAAGTTAAATTACCATGTTATGAAAAGGATATAAAATTGAAATTGGACAAATACCAAGAAATTTTTTTAAGTATTGCAATAGCAACTGCAAAGAAATTTATAGCGATATTGTAGCTAGCTGCTACAAGCTATGGCTCTATGGAGCCTATAGTGCATGGAGGTTAACTCAGAAAGAACATGCTGTTCCCAGAAAGAACAGCACAAACCCCAGTTGAGTGTAATTAAGACGGAGCTTTATTGGGCTCACAGCCCTGTTTTTATTCTCAAACTGAGGGGCGTGGTCAAATCCCTCTCAGCACTGATTGGTGTGTTTGTGATCCGCTTTCCATGATAGGCCAGTTAAGCTCTTTTGGTTGTGGCCAATTGGAGGGCAGCACTGCGTACCTCGTGCAGCTTGCTGGATCGTCACATTCGTCCTTCATTTTGTGAGGCCCCGTGGGGGAACTGTGAAGGGCCACCACAAAATCATTGAAAAATGATAGAGAAGTGTTAATAAGTAGATGGTATAATGAGATGCAAAGTTGTATACCTTTGGAAAAAATTAGGTATAGTTTAAGGAATAGAGTTCAATATTTTTAATAGTATTTGGAAACCATATATGGATTTTATGAATAATTTTCTGTCCACCTCTTCTATCTTATCCACTCCTCTTGATTAGTAATTTTTAATAACAATTAATGATTGTACATGCTAATATTATTGTCTATTAAATGGTAGATGTTTCTTTTCTTATTTTTGGGTTGGAGGGGGGTTGGAGAGAAAAATATAAAAGTTTTTTTGTATCATTGGATATGGATATTTGATTAATGTTTTATTCATTTTTTCCTGTAATGATGCAAACAATTAAATAAAATTTAAAAAAAGACTGGCTGGTGAGGAAAAAAGGTGAGGACAAGGGGATTCCTCCCATGTTCTGTCTAGAGGTGGGTGCAAGAGCTAAACCTCAAGAAACAGAGGAAATGTGGGAGATGACTGTTCATCTCTTCGCAGATGTCATATGACATGCTGAGTGCTTTCAGCATTTTCTATTTTTTTATTTCAGATTTCCCGCATCTGCACTTTTTATAAATTTCCATACAAGACTGATGAAACACAAAAGTCTGCAGACATTGTGATTGTAGTTAAAAAAAACTGGAAACTCAGCAAGTCTTGCAGCATCCATAGGAGGTAAGGATATATAACCAACATTTTGGGCCTGAGCCCTTCTTCAAGATATGAGCAAAATATAAGGCCGGCACCTGAATAAAAGGACTGTGGAGAAGGGAAGAAAGGGCAGGGTGAGGAGCACAGGACAACAAAGGAAAGGTGATAATTAAATATGGATAGGACAGGAGAATAAAGATAACTGAACATGGATAGGACAGATGAATAAAGAGTAAGATTTCAAATTACTTGATATATCTTGGTCTCTTTCTTTCTTTCCTTCCATTTTCAGCATTAGGACCATATAACCATAGAATACAGCACAAAACAGGCCATTGGGCCCTTCTAGTCTGTGCTGAACTATTATTCTCCCAGTGACCTGCACCCCGAACACATCCCTGCAATCCACGTTCCTGTCCAAATTCTTCTTAAATATTAAAATTTAGCCCACATTCACCACTTCAGCTGGCAGCTCATTCCACACTCCCACCACTCTCTTTGTGAATGTTTCCCCTCTAAATCTTTCCCCTTTCACCCTTAACCCATGTCCTCCAGTTTGTATCTCACCTACTCTCAGTGGTAAAAGCCTTCCTACATTTACCCTGTCTAGAACCCACATAATTTTAAATATGTCTATCATATCTTCCTTCATTCTTCTACGCTCCAGGGAATAAAATCCTCACCTATTTAATCTTACCCTGTAACTCAGTTCCTGAAGACCGGCAACATCTTTGTAAATATGCTCGCACTCTTTCAATTTTATTGATATCTTTCCTGTAGTTGGGTGACCAAAACTGCACACAATACTCCAAATTTGGCCTCAGCAATGTCTTGAACAATTTTACTATAACATTCCAACTAGTATATTCAGTGCTGTGGCGGGTCACCACTGTAGTGGGTTGTGAAACAACAAGGAACACAGAGACGCTATGAGCTGATGAACTGACTAGTTTAATGGCGTTCTTACAGTCA
Source organism: Narcine bancroftii (assembly GCF_036971445.1). Classification (NCBI taxonomy): domain Eukaryota; kingdom Metazoa; phylum Chordata; class Chondrichthyes; order Torpediniformes; family Narcinidae; genus Narcine; species Narcine bancroftii. Next base: position 71,255,451 of record NC_091481.1, read on the forward strand.
TTTAAAATATTTGAGATTTGCACATTCCCCGTCTCTCCCGGAAATAACGCAGCTCCCAGAAGCCTTAGCATCATTAGTCCCTGGGAAACACCCAGGAGCTCCCGGGCCTGCGGAGACCTGTGACTCCAAAGCTCTGGTAAGTAGTGGCATGGTCCACCACATGCTGGGGACATGCCACTTGTACCAGCTGATTTAGGACCACATGTGCTGGCTTAAGGCAATCTAGTGAAACCATTTCTTGCCTACCACCAATGTCCATAACAAACATGGAATCATCATTCTGTAGCACCTTGAAAGGTCCTTCATATGGCCATTGCAACAGCGTCCTGAGTACATCCCTGAGCAGGAATACATAAAGGCAGTCCTTGAGTTCAGGCAGAATGTATGAAGTCGTTTACCCACACCAGGTGGTCAGGATTGGCGCCAGTGTACCTACCTTCTCTTTCAAGTGTGTAATTTGTTACGAACTATGCGTAACGCGCAGCAATAGGCAATGAACCAGAGGGTTAATTTTAAACCACTACTTTTATTTCTTACTCTTAAGTTATAGTCTTAACTCTTAAACTATCCTTAACACTAAATCTATTCCCAGCTATGCGTGCGTGTCTAGTGTGTGCATGTGTGATATAATTTGCATTTGTAATTTGAAACCATTACAATCCAGGCCAAAATCTAGAAAGTTACTTCAAAGTTCAGTCTTTTAAATTCAGTGTTGAAGTATAGGCCTTTGAAATTTGATGACCAGAATTAATGTTGAACTACTGGGAAGACTGTAGTTGTGGCTGCAACAGACTCATACATTGCTTTTGAAGAAATGTCCATCCACATAAGCTGTGGTCATAACAATCCTGGTCCTTTTGTAGGCAAGACTCAAACTGGGCAGCCTCCATGAAGCTTTCTCTTCAGCAGTCAGCATGGTTCTCCCTTTGCAAAAGTATCAAATTCTGGAACAGACTGTGACAAGCCTTCCCTCAGTTCTTCCAAAGTATTGAATTATTGCTGGGCTGTGACTTGTGCTGTGAATGTGTGAAACTTTAAATGTTAATGTTGTGATCATTCAGTACCTCCTGTCCAACGATAATCTCATTTTACTGAAATGGGAGCTCGTAAGAGTACCAAAGTGGGTGATTTCCGCTGCCAATGTGCCAGGGATTTCCAGGTGCCATTGATGAGCTGCTCCAGGACCCCACCAAACACAGTGCCTGAAACATCCACCATCAGGGCTGTTGGCACATCAACCCATGGGTGCACGAGCATAGTGGCTTGTACTAGCGCTCCTTTGGCATTCTCAAATATGGCCACGGCCTCGTCATCCCATTTCAGTTCCTTGGGATGCTCGGACAAGAGTTTGAAAAGTGGCTGCATAACTTTGGCTGTAGCAGGCACAAAACAATGGTAAAAGTTAATCATGCCAACAAACTCTTGCAGGCCTTTGATGGTAGAGGGTCTTGGAAATGTGCAGATGCCTCAACCTTGGAAGGGAGTGGAACCGCTCCATGCTGATGATGCAGTGACTAAGGAAATCAATTGATGTGAGGCCAAACTAGCATTTGGCCAGGTTGATCACCAACCTGTGGTCATCTAGCTGCTGACATAGATGACGGAAATGGGCCCAGTGCTGCTGCCGTGAGTAGCTGGCAATAAGGATGTTGTCCAAATAAATGAATACGAATCCAGGCCCTGGGTCAATGTGTCCATTAGGCATTGAAATACATTGGCTGTGCTTTTTAAACCAAAGGGCATATGGTGGAATTCAAATAGCCCAAAATGGGTAATTAAGGCAGTCTTTGGAATGTCGTCTGGGTGAAATGGCATCGGATGGTACCCATGCACCAGATGGATTTCGAAGAAAATCCTAGTGCCGTGAAGGATCACAGAGAAATCCTGTATCTGGGGAACTGGGTAGCCATAGTGATGTCATTCAGATGACAATAATCTCCACAAGGTCTTTACCCTACAGAAGCCTGAGGTACCATATGCAGCGGCGATGCCCTAGGGCTAACTGAGCCGTGAACAATCCCTATTTCCTCCAAGCATTGCAATTCATATTTTTTTTATTTTTTTATTTTTCACACTATAAACCATATTGACCAAGATACATACAGACATTTTTTCTCTTGAATATATAGTGTCGTTTTCTCCCCCTTTTCCCCCCTCCCTTCCCTCCCTCCCTCACTCCCTTCCCCATTTATTTAAAGTTCAATCTATAAGATATATTAAACACGTTAAACAATGTTGTCACTTAATAAAAATAAACAAGAAATTTTACTGAGTCAGTGCTTTTCGTTATCTTCTCCTTCTGTCATTTTAGGTGGTGGAAGTCCACGGTAGGATTTCTCTATTGTGTTTCATGTATGGCTCCCATATTTGTTCGAATATTGTAATGTTATTTCTTAAATTATATGTTATTTTTTCTAATGGAATACATTTATTCATTTCTATGTACCATTGTTGTATTCTCAAGTTGTCTTCTAATTTCCAGGTTGACATAATACATTTTTTTGCTACAGCTAGGGCTATCATAACTAATCTTTTTTGTGCTCCATCCAAATCGAGTCCAAATTCTTTGTTTCTTATATTACTTAGGAGGAAGATCTCTGGGTTTTTTGGTATATTGCTTTTTGTGATTTTATTTAATATCTGGTTTAGATCTTCCCAAAATTTTTCCACTTTCTCATGTCCAAATTGCATGAATTGTTGTTCCCGTTTCCTTTTTACAGCAAAAACATCTGTCAGATACTGTTGGGTCCCATTTATTTAACTTTTGAGGTGTGATGTATAGCCTGTGTATCCAGTTATATTGTATCATGTGTAACCTCGTGTTTATTGTATTTCTCATAATTCTGGAGCATAGCTTCTCCCATGTTTCATTCTTTATCTTTATGTTTAGATTTTGTTCCCATTTTTGTTTAGGTTTACCGTTTGTTTCCTCGTTCTCCTTTTCTTGCAGTTTGATGTACATATTTGTTACAAATTTTTAAATTATCATTGTGTCTGTAATCACATATTCAAAATTGCTTCCTTCTGGTAACCTCAGACTGCTTCCCAATTTGTCCTTCAAGTAGGATCTCAGTTGGTAGTATGCAAACATTGTATTGTGAGTTATATTATATTTATTCTTCATTTGTTCAAAGGATAATAATTTATTTCCAGAAAAACAATTTTCTATTCTTTTGATCCCTTTTCTCTCCCATTCTCTAAAGGAAAGGTTATCTATTGTGAAAGGGATTAGCTGATTTTGCGTCAATATTAGTTTTGGTAGTTGGTAATTTGTTTTATTCCTTTCTACATGAATCTTCTTCCAAATGTTGAGCAGATAATGCAATACCGGTGAATTCCTACGTTGCACCAATTTTTCATCCCATTTATATAGTATATGTTCAAGTATCTTCTCCCCTATTTTATCTAGTTCTAATCTGGTCCAATCTGGTTTTTCCCTTGTTTGATAAAAATCTGATAGGTATCTTAATTGTGCGGCTCTATAATAATTCTTAAAGTTTGGTAGTTGTAAGCCTCCTTGTTTGTACCATTCTGCTAATTTATCTAGTGCTATCCTCGGTTTCCCCCTTTCCATAAGAATTTCCTTATTATTTTCTTTAACTCCTTGAAGAATTTCTCTGGTAATGATGTATTGGTATATTGGTAATGACTTAAATAGGTATTGTATCCTTGAGAAAATATTCATTTTAATACAGTTTATCCTTCCTATCAGTGTTCGTGGTAAGTCTTTCCAAAGCTCTAAGTCGTCTTGTAATTTTTAAATTAATGGATGGTAATTGAGTTTATATAGATGGCCAAGGTTTTTATTTAGTTGTATACCTAGGTATCGCATTGCTTCGGTTTGCCATCTAAATGGTGATTCTTTCTTAAACTTTGTGAAATCCGCATTATTCATTGGCATTGCTTCACTTTTATTTGCGTTGATCGTGTACCCCGATACTTCTCCATATTCCTTCAATTTCCTATGTAATTTTTTTATTGATATTTCTGGTTCTGTTAAATATATTATAACGTCATCTGCAAATAGACTGATTTTATATTCCTTCTCTTTTATTTTTATCCCTCTTATTTTATTTTCTGTTCTTATCAGTTCTGCTAGTGGTTCTATAGCTAACGCGAACAGTGAGGGAGATAGTGGACATCCCTGCCTTATTGATCTGCTTAAGCTAAATTGTTTTGATATATATCCATTTGCTGTCACTTTCGCAAATGGCCCCTTTAATCGAATTAATATATTTCTCTGGTAGGCTGAATTTTTGTAGTACTTTGAATAAATAATTCCATTCTACTCGGTCAAAGGCCTTCTCTGTGTTTAAAGCAACTGCTACTGTTGGAGTTTTATTTTCTTTTACTGCATGAATTAAGTTAATAAATTTACAGATATTGTCTGTTGTTCATTTTTTTAATAAATCCAGTTTGGTCTAGATTTACTATTTTTGGTACATAGTCAGCCAATCTGTTTGGTAATAGTTTAGCTATTATCTTATAATCTGTGTTAAGTAGAGATATTGGTCTTTATGACGCTGGTGCAAGTGGATCTTTCCCTGTCTTTGGTATTACTAATTATTGCTGTTTTGCATGAATCTGGCATGCTTTGTGTTTTATCAATCTGGTTGATTACTTCCAGGAGGGGAGGAATTAATAAGTCTTTAAATGTTTTATAGAATTCTATTGGGAATCCATCCTCTCCTGTGTTTTATTGTTCGGTAGTTTTTTTAATATCTCCTGTAATTCTTCTATTTCAAATAGTTTTATTAATTTATTTTGCTCCTCTGTTTGTAATTTTGGTAGTTCAATTTTAGTTAGAAATTCATCTATTTTGTCTTCTTTCCCTTCGTTTTCAGTTTGATATAATTGCTCGTAGAATTCCCTGAAGTTTTCATTGATCTCCGTTGGATTATATGTAATTTGTTTGTCCTTTTTCCTTAATGCCAATACCATTCTTTTAGTTTGTTCTATCTTAAGCTGCCACTCTAGAATTTTGTGTTTTTTCTCCTAGCTCATAATATTTCTGTTTTGTCTTCATTATGTTCTTCTCCACCTTATATGTTTGTAGTGTTTCATATTTTATTTTTTTCTGCCAATTCTCTTCTTTTAGTTGTATCTTCCTTTATTGCTAATTCTTTTTCTGTATTTGTTATTTCCCTTTCCAACTGTTCTGTTTCCCGATTGTAGTCCTTCTTCATCTTAGTTACATAACTTATTATTTGCCCTCTGATGAACGCTTTCCTTGCGTCCCATAGTATAAACTTATCTTTCACTGATTCTGTATTTATTTCAAAGTACATTTTAATTTGTCGTTCAATGAATTCTCTAAAATCCTTTCTTTTAAGTAGCATGGGGTTTAATCTCCATCTATACATTTTTGGTGGGATGTCCTCTAGCTCTATTGCCAATAACAGAGGTGAGTGGTCCAATAATAGTCTAGCTTTATATTCCATTTTCCTAACTCTCCCTTGAATGTGGGCTGATAACAGGAATAGGTCTATCCTTGAGTATGTTTTATGTCTACCCGAATAGTATGAATATTCCTTTTCCTTTGGGTGTTGGTTCCTCCATATATCCAGAAGTTGCATTTCTTGCATCAATTTAATTATAAATTTGGTTACTTTGTTCTTTCTGTTAGTTTTTTTTTCCAGTTTTATCCATGTTTGGGTCCAAATTAAGGTTAAAATCCCCCCCTATTAGTATGTTCCCTTGCGTATCTGCTATCTTCAAAAAGATATCTTGCATAAATTTTTGATCTTCTTCATTAGGTGAATATACATTGAGTAAATTCCAAAATTCTGAACATATCTGACATTTTATCATTACATATCTCCCTGCTGGATCTATTATTTCCTCTTCTATTTTGATTGGTACATTTTTATTGATTAATATAGCTACTCCTCTGGCTTTTGAATTATACGATGCTGCTCTTACATGTCCTATCCAATCTGTCTTTAATTTCTTGTGTTCCACTTCAGTTAGATGTGTTTCTTGTACGAATGCTATATCAATTTTTTCTTTTTTCAGTAAATTTAACAGTTTCTTCCTTTTGATTTGGTTATGTATTCCATTAATATTTAAAGTCATATAGTTCAACATAGCCATTTCATACTTTATCTTTCCTTTCCGTTTCCTCATCACCACCTTCCCTTCTTATCCATTTCTGCTTTCTTTTTTTGAACACATTATAAGACAACATTTCTAAAACATAAAATATTTCCACTATTCTCATATCTAAAATTCCTTTAACCCCAATAGTCCCTCCCCTTTCTGAGTTGCCCTTTGTCCCTTGTCGGGCAACCACATCTCCCCTCTCCATTTGGATTTGCGAATGCGCTCGCAAGTGTCAACTGATTTCGTAGTGACTGTAATTCTTCCCCACCCAGCCACCCCCAGAAAAGATTTTAATCTTCATATATAACAAAGGTCACTCTCTTACTTCCCTCCTTACTTCCTTTCTTAGTTCTTACCTATACTCTATTTTTTATATATACACATATATACACATACACACATATACATATATACCTACATACACACATACATATAGTTTGTTGTCATTTTTGTTCTTGTTACATCTCTTCATTTCTCTGTTTTGTAGTTGTTCTGCAAATTTTCGTGCTTCTTCCGGATCCGAGAATAGTTTGTTTTGCTGCCCTGGAATAACTATTTTAAGTACCGCTGGGTATTTTAACATAAATTTATAACCTTTTTTCCATAGGGTCGTTTTTGCTGCATTGAACTCCTTCCTCTTTTTCAGGAGTTCAAAACTGATATCTGGATAGAAAAAAACTTTTTGACCCTTGTATTCCAGTGGTTTTTTGTCTTCTCTTATTTTATTCATTGCCTTCTCCAATATATTTTCTCTTATTGTATATCTTAGGAATTTTACTAGAATGGATCTTGGTTTTTGTTGTGGTTGTGGTTTAGGGGCTAATGTTCTGTGTGCCCTTTCTATTTCCATTTCTTCCTGTAATTCTGGTCTTCCTAGGACCCTGGGGATCCATTCTTTTATAAATTCTTTCATATTTTTGCCTTCTTCATCTTCCTTAAGGCCCACTATCTTAATATTGTTTCTTCTATTATAATTTTCCATTATATCTATCTTCTGAGCTAATAGCTCTTGTGTCTCTAACTTTTTTATCAGATTCTTCTAATTTCTTTTTTAAGTCATCTACTTCCATTTCTATGGCTGTTTCTCATTCTTCCACCTTGTCTACTCTTTTTCCTATATCTGTCATGATCATCTCTAATCTATTCACTTTTTCTTCTGTACTTTTTATTCTTTTTTTTATTTCACTGAATTCTTGTGACTGCCATTCTTTTACTGTTTCCATATATTCTTTAAAAAAATATATCCATGTACTTGCCCTTCCCTTCATCTTCCATTTCTCTGTGTTCTTCCTCCTCTTCATCTGAGTCCACTCCAGGGTCTGTGTCCTTTACCTCTGTCTCTTCTGGTTTTCTTGTTGGGTTGTTTGTTTTATTTTGTTGGGTATTTTTGGTCTTCTTATTTTTATTAGAAGTGTCTTGATGTTGGTCTTCTTCCTCTGGGTTGGTCATCTGTTGTTTCTTTGATTTCTTATTTTTATTCTCTTCCTTCTTGTTCTCGTTATTTTCTATGTATTCCTCTTGCTGTTGTGTTGTAGTTGTCTGTTTCAGCTGTGGAGATCTACTCCTCAGCTGGTCCCCCCTCCCGTCAGTGTTATTTTTGTCTTGCGCATCGCGCATGCGCAAATCCTCGCGCATGCGCGGTTGCGCACTTTTATTTGGCTCCGTGAGCCATTTTTATAGTCCCGAGTTCGGGGCTTCGACTGACCTCAGGGAGCGGGCTTCTCTCTCCACGGCGGGCCTCCTCGTACAGGTAAGGCCTTCATCTTCTTCTTCCGACGTCTTTCCTTCCTCTTTTCTTCCCATTGTTTTTGGTTTTTTTTTTCTTTGCTGCCATTTTCTCCACACTTTTACTTTCACTTTGTTATGGTTTTTATGTTTGTGCCTTTGTTTTTTCTCTATCTTTTTTTTAACTTTTCTGGAGAGGGTTGGAGTTCCCCTACCGGCCACTACTCCATCACGTGACTCCTCCCCATCGGAATTCATCTTTAAGCAACTGCAGTTTATCCGGAGGCAGCCTGCATGCTCGTGCATGCAGTCGGAATGTGTTGCTGTACTCCATGTTTCTGTTTGGCTGTCGTGGTGTAATAATCCTGGGGAATTATGCTAGAATTCTGGTGTATTCATTGTCCAAGAGCATCACCAAGTTGAGGTGAGGTGCGGTCAATGCCACGGAGTGCAGGGCGATGGATTCTGAAGTCTTCCAATTAACTAGGCAATGACCTAAGATCTACTAGAAGGCAGTGTGCTCACAAAAAAATCATCTCCCAGTAGTGGCTGTGATACATCAGCAACAATGAAGGACCAGCTGAACTGCGACAAGCCGAAATTGAGTGGAATTGTCTGTGACCCATATGTTTGGATGCTGCTATTGTTGGTGGCCATGAGGGGAGGGCCCTTCTTTCCTAAACGTATATCTGGGCCAGAGGAGGGAAGCACACTAACCTCCATCCCACTGTCAACCAAGAACCAACATCCTGAGTTGATCACAGCGGAAAAGGAGATTGTCCTTGTGGCAGGCTGTAGTGGCCACTACCGGTGGCTGGCCTCGGTGTTTCTTGGATATATGCAGGGGTGGGCTGCAGCTCCCCATCTCTAATGGTAATAGCACCTCTGCTCTCTATCTGTGCTGCGTATGGCCGAATTTGATGTCGCACTGCTATTGGGACTGCTGCACACCCAACCAAAAGTCCTCCATGCTACTTAGCATGCCATAACTCATTAGCACGGGGGTCACTAAAGTCATCGTCTGCAAGCAGAAAACAGATGTCTTCTGGCATTTTATCATGAAAAAGCTGCTCAAAAAGCAGACCGGGCCTGTCTTCATCCATGAGAGCCAGAATCTTGTTCATTAGTTCGGAAGGAATGCAGTTGCCCAGGCCATCCATATGGAGAAATTGTGCTGCCAGAAGTATGTATGAGCAAATCTTTGATGGCTTCATACCTGTTGTTGGCTGGAGCTAGCATAAGAAATTGACAAAATGCTCCTGGTGTCTTGGTCAAACGACGCAACGACATAGTAGTACTCTGTTGCGTCAATGGTAATTTGGCGCAGATGGAACTGGGCCTTGGCCTGCTCAAACTGACTTGTGGCTGCTTGGTCCAAAATGCTGGAAGTTTGAGTGCAACGACATCCTGCGCATCTATTGTGAGGTCCAAAATGTTGTTTTGACTATCAGAGTCACCAATGTGGTGGGTCACCACTATAGAGGGTGATGAAGCAACAAAGAACACAAGAGATGCTATGAGCTGACTATTTTATGGTGTTCTTACAGTATTTAAAATATCCGAGATTTGCTCTGTCCCTGCATCACGCGATTTCTGGAAATAACAAGGCTCCCAGAAGCCTTAGTGTCATTAGTACCCGGGACCCTCGATTCCAAAGCTCCGGTGAGGTAAGTAGTGGGACGGTCCAACACAATACTTCGATTTATGAAGGCCAATATAGTATGCCAAAAGCTCTCTTCACAACCCTATTTCCAAGAATTATGTATCTGTATTCTCTGATCCCTCTGTACTACCGCACTCCTCAATGCCCTACCATTCACCATATATGTCTTTTCTTGGTTTATCCTTCCAAAATGCAATCCCTCACATTTGGTCTGCATTAAATTCCATCTGCCATGTTTCAGCCCATTTTTCCAGTTGGTCCAGATCCCTCTGCAAACTTTCAAAGTCTTCTCGCATCCACATCTCCAATCTTTGCGTCATCTGCAAATTTGCAGATCCAATTTACCACATTATAATCCAGAACATTCATATGGATGACAAGCAACAATGGTCCCAGCACCATTCTCTGAGGCACATCACTAGTCACAGGCCTCCAGTCTGAGAAGCAATCATCTACTACCACTCTCTGACTTCTCCCATGTAGCCAATGTCAAATCCAGTTGATTATCTGTTCAGCATCTGAACTTTTCTGACTAACATCCCACGTAGGACCCTATCCATGTAGACAACATCCACAGCTTTTCTTTCATTAACTTTCCCGGGTAACCTCCTCGAAAAACTTGACAAGGCTGGTTAAACATGACCTACCATGCACAAAGCCATGTGACTATCCCTAATCAGTCCCTGGGTATCCAAATACTTGTACACCTGATCCCCAAGAACACCTTCCAATAAATTACCTACTACTGGTGTCAGGTTCACTGGTCTACAATTTCCAGGGCTACTTTTGGAGCCTTCTTTTTTAAAAAAACAACAGAACAACAAGAGCTATCCTCCAATCCTGCAGCATAACACCTGTGACTAAGGACATTTTAAATATTTCAGCCAGAGCCTCAGCAATTTCTACACTAGCCTTCCTCAAGATCTAAGGGAATATCTTGTCAGACCCTGGGAATTTATCCATCCTTATTTACTTTAAGACACCAAGTACCTCCTCCTCTTTAATCTGTATAGGTTCCATAACATCACTTCTTTAGACTTTGTGCCCGTTTCCTGAGTAAATACTGATGCAAAAAAACCCATTTAAGATCTCTCCCATCTCTTTAGGTTCCATACTTGGATCTCCTAAATGCATTTTATAAATGACTACACTGAGGTAACCTCAATCATAACATGGTTAATGGGAAAGTAGCCAAATAAACAGGTACCAGACCTCAAAGTAGAAAAAAGTAAGGAATATGGAGATAAAGAAGAGCAGAAGGGTTGTTGACTCTTGTATAAGCCTATGGTGCAAACTGCCAAATAAATGCTATGCAAGGCATTTTTGCCGCTACATTATCTCTTTAAATCGTGCTGATAGAGGATTGGTGAGGGTAAATGCTTCCTTTGACTATCACGATCAAAGTTTTGAAGTCTTACCAGAAGTAATGATGGACAATGAGGCAACTAACAAGCATAGCCTGCTTGTGCACATTAAAGGCCTTAGACCCACGACACCACTTTGAATTTGACAATATCTTCACCTGACAGAATCACTTGTCATAGAACTGAAAAGGTGCCTGTTACGTTGCAGACCAGCAGCAATGAAAATTCACTAAGGCAGTGATATTTTTCTTTTAAAAGACTATATTTATTAATAACTACTAATAATATAACATATTAGTTAAACCAAAATCAACTGTGCAAATGTGTGTGTGGGGGTGGGGGTGGGGTGGGGGGGTGCGTGCATGCCCCAATCCATTACAGCTTAGGCACAATTCTGGAAAGTCATTCCAAAGTTCAGTCTTACAAATCCATTGTCGAAATGCAGTCTTAAACTGATGCACAGAAGTAATCACAAAGGAGATGGGAGAGACAGTGACCAGACTGCCATACACTCATAAAACCTTGTCAACTTTCTTCCAGAGAAATATCTTTTCATATGAACAGTTGTCACAACTCCCCTTTCCTTGCATAGGGGAAATGAAATGTGTGACTTCCACAAAGCTTCCAAAACCATGGTACAGGTCAACCAAAGTGACCTTTCTTTAGGTCACAGTGGTTCAATAATTCCCCTGACAGGGAGAATCAGCTGAATTGTCCATTATAACACAATCATTCCTGCTCTGTTTGATGAGATGGCTGCTTGTCAATAATGCGCTGTTCCCTCAGTGTTCCACACACATGTCTCTCTCACCACCTGTGTCCATGGAAAAAGCAACATATTGCCCTTTCTCCTCTCCAAAGTAGCAAATTTGGTACAGCTGTACAAGTTGTTGCCACCCAGTATCTCCTCAGCTGTGAATAGTCATAGCCTGTATTAGCCCTTAAAGTGATATTCACACTAAATGAAATGGGAGTTCATAATAGTTCCAAAAATATTTGTAGTCAGCAATGTGAAATAGATTATCCATCTAGGCTTCCTGACTTATAGAAGTCAGTCTTTAATAAATTTGATTCACTTCAAGCATTTATCAAGAAATGAGCTGAAACACTGAATCCAGAAAAGGCTATGGTACCGGACAACAATCTACCTGAAAGAGCATAGAATCACGCTCTAGAACTAACTGCAAGTCTAGCCTAGCTATTCCATTGTTTCAATGCTGAAATCTACCTGACAATGAGAAAATTGACAATTCCATTCATAAAGAATGGAATGTGTCAAGCAGTACTTACTCACCAATAATCTATTTACTAATGCTCAATTTGGATTTCACCAGGACCAATTTGCTTCAGACCTTATTATGCAAGCAAAAGAGCTGAATTCTAGAGAAGAAGCATAATCCCTGGATGGCAATAGAGTATTCAAAAGCTCTAGTAAAAACAGAAGTAAATTGGGATCAAATCTTAAAACAAAGTAAGATGGTTATAATGCATGAATCCAGAGCCCAGAACATTACTGATGAAGCATTCTTGATGTAGGGCTGAGGCTCAACCTCCCATTGATTTCCATCGATTCTGCATGACCTGCTAAGTTCCTCCAGCACTTCTTCATTGCCATCAGGACCTTGGCAAGTGAACTTCAAATCAGCCAATTTTGGATTTCTCAGAGGCAGATATGACCATTTGGATAAAAGGTGCATAGTTCAGTGTGGCACTTCAGATATGGTCTTGTGGAGCCCAAAGAATTTACTTAACCACTGAAAAATAATTGTAATCTTGATCTTTTTCAGTTGTAATACAGATGGAATTAAGCATGCTCCATGCAGAGAGTGCTCAGTTCTTGTCTCTTCCTTAAATATACCCAATGACTCGGCCTCCACAACCACCTGTAGCAATAAATTCCACAGACTTAACACCCTCTAGCTAAAGATATTCCTCCGCACCTCTGTTTTAAGTTTATGCCCTTCAATCCTGAAGTGGTGCCCTTTTATCCCAGACTCTTCCACCATGGGAAACAACCTTTCTACACCTACTCTTCCCATGCTTTTCAACATTTGAAATATTTCAATGAGATCCCCTCTTGTTTTTCCAAATTCCAAGAGTACAGGCCAAGAGCTGCCAAACACTCTAAATACTCACGATATCCATGGATCAACTTCTTTGCAAGGAATGGGATACTAAGCAACAGTTTCCCCAATAATGTAAATATTGGTAAGCTCCTCCTCATACTGCTTTTTTCTGATAACTGGAAAAATAAGATAAAGAAGACATCAACAAGATGATACACAGAGAATAGCATAATAAACACACAAAGAATTACAGAATACAAAGATGTTAATTAGGCAAGAAATGTTTGTAGCAATCAATTTGCAGATGATATTTATTTTTAATCTTCCTTAAGGGTGATGTAGAGTAGTAAAAATCTGATAACCTGCTGTCCATTATCCAGAAATCCCAAAAGTTCAGCCCCAGGATCACTGAGTGCTCTTTCATTCATTCCCTTTACACTCATTGGTGCCCTTGCTTAGCACTCCCCCTTTTAATACACCAGGTTCATTGTCATTGTATAATATCCAAAGAGGATATTAAAAGCAAATAGGAGATTAGTATAAATAGCATTCAATAATTCAGAAAACCTGCCAGTCCAGATTGCTGGATTTTCAAAGTTTCACAGTATTTCCACAAGATGACTCTTAAATAATTTAGAGCAAGATTCCCCTTACCATGATCGATAAGAACATTTTGAAGAAGTCTTAGGAGATTTGGCATGTTATTGTATACTCTATCAAACTTCTACAGATGTGGAAAGTGTACTGGCTGATTACATCACTGCCTGGTGTGATCATTCAAGTGCCTGGGAACACAGAAGCTGCAGAAGGTATCAAACATACCCAGGTCCATCACAGACTCCAACATCTCACCCATTTCAGACACCTACACGAGAAGACAGCCAACATCAAAATGACCCCATTCACCCTAGTCAACTTCAGGTAGAAGTTGCAGAAGCCCAAGAATCAGCACTTCTCATTCAAGAACAATTTCTTTCCAAATACTATCAGACTTTTGAACCTCCCTTTGGCATGCTAACCATGGACTGTCTGCACTCTAGCAAGTCACTCTTTTGCACTAGGATCATGGTGAATATTTGCTATCCATCTTCTGTATTTGTCTCTTTCAATATAATTCAATTAGTTTCCTATTATAGATTTTCTTTAAGCTGCAGCAAATAAGAATTTTGGGCATATGTACAGCGTAAGTTCTGTATGACCAATTATTATTATTAAGAGTATGTAGATGCAGCAGTATCTAATATAGAGGATGTGCAAAACAAAATTTCTACATACTAAATAACAAAAGCAGATTTCAGCTAAAGCATCTCATAACCAAGGATCCTATCAAATCAATGCATTCCTGTCACCATGAATGGCACAATAAACAAGAAGGGGGTGACACTAAGAGCACCTCAAATTCAAAGATACTACAGAATCATCTTCACTAGTAGTGCTGAGTGGATGATCCATCGCCACTGTCCTTGGCATCACAGAAGTGAGTTTCCAGTCAATGTAAGTCCAGAAATAATTGAATGCATCAAAAATAATAAAAACTGTGTCTCCACAGTATTTTGATGTGTTTGTTGTCAACCTACTGCTCCTGCACCCAAGCTGTTTGAGTACTGCTACATTTAGGCATCCAATGATGAGTTTATTGTATGTACAAACACAGAAATGATGGAGGAACTCAGTAGGTCTCACAGTGTCCATAGGAGGTAGAGATATATTACTTATGTTTCAGGCTGAGCCCTCCTTTGAGGATCACTTATTCCTTGAAGAAAGACTCCAGCCCAAAGCACTGCTTGTACATCTTTACCTCATGGATGCTGAGACCTGCTGAGTTCCTCCAGCATTCTGTGGTTTTACTACGATCACAGCATCTGCAGACTTTTGTGTTTCACCCCCTTATTGTCATGTATATTGTACAACGTACATTTACACCAAAATTCTTACTTACTTCAGGCAACAATACGATGAACTGCCCAGGTATGCAGGACACAATTCAATTCAATAACTTCAATTCCCTATTCTCACTTATACAGGTTTATAAATGAACAATTACAATAATAGGTTTCACCCAACATAGAGTTGGTGGAACATTGCTGAATTTTAATGGAAGAGATTATACACCATCTTCAAGGTCAACCCCAGTCAGCTTGGAGCCTAGAAGCCAGGTTGCACTATACACAATGCAGTACAACTCCGATGATCTGAAATTGGATTCTCCAAAATCCTCATTTAAACAAAATGTTAAATATTTTTTGGCTAAATTAGGATATCAGAAACGTATCAGAAATCCTCATTTATCTGTCAGTTTGGAGCCAAACTGAGTTCACTAGTTGTAAAAGAAAAGCTCACCCTACATGAAATTAGAATGACAATTGTCCTTGATACAGTTAACTCCTTGCCCTCTCTTTTTCCATTTATTCCTTACTTTCCCCTATCAACTTTTCTCTTCAACTCTCCCTCTGAAACTGCATTCCACTATCTCCCAGCCACAAGCAGTCAGAAGAATCCCTTGTCCTGGCGTCATCAAGGAGAGCGGCCTCCTAAGCAGAAGCAGGATCTCGAGCTTGGTAGCATTCTCTCCCCTCCCTCACCCTTCCCAGCACACCGGAGCTAGTCCCCTCGGCCTACTTCCACACACCAAATTCCCCAGTGTGTGTGTATATGGAAGGTCTAGGGGAGGACTTGGTGTCAGGATTGGGATCTCCAGTGACCAGGGAGACAGGAGCCTGCCGACTCGCCAGTGAGAGTTCCACCAGCCCAGGAAGCCTCCCAGAGGGATCAGTAGCAGTGGTGGGTTCGTGTCAGGGATGAGCAGTTGGGACGTGTCAGGGATCAGTGGTGGCCAGCATTTTGGTGAGAATTAAACATTATTTTAATGCTTGATGTCTTCCCTTGTAGCAAGGTCACTATGGCTTCAGCTAGGTTATAGCTCTCGGTTATAGCCCTAAGGCTGCAGCTCAAATCCACAGAAGAAGAAAGACATGCACACCAGTAAGTAGAGTGTATTCAACACTAAGTTTTATAGTCAGCTTGGCAACTCTTATCAAGGCCTCCAGTGCACTATTCTTCACTTTCTTGACAGTTTTAGAACACCTACCAGCATCTGTTCCTGCCACAATGCATTTCTCTTTCAAGGGGTATAAGCTCACCATTAAGCAGCAGAGGCTATTGAATTGGAGCTACCCAATCTGAATATAAATATTCTGTTCAAGTACTCAGCAAACACTGAATAGACAATAATAGCTGGAGCTTAGGACTCTAGGACCAGCAAACAGTTTGATTGAATACCATTAGTAAAATCTAGAAACAATTTGGGGCTTTTTCGTTACCTTATCATCTAGATTTTTGCAATATCTAACAATACAAAGTTTTCAGAAAAGCAAATAGAAATTGCATTTTTCAATAGGATCTATTGCACACATTAGTGTATTTTCAGCTAATTATCATCATTATCAACATATTGCAATATCTCACACTGAGAGAATTACTGACCTGTTTTTGGCATTGATCCAGCACGCAAAATACAAACTCATCTGACTTAAGTTCTCCAATAAGAAGAGCAAGAACTGAAAACAAAACATTAGTTCTTTTAGAAACAGAATTATCTTTAAAGAAATTGCTCGAGACAAAAATTGAGAACAAAGAACATTTATTATACAACAATGCAAAGTTGGGTGCTTCCCCTTACCCTGGGAATACACACATACACTGGGGCTCACCCAACTTTTATACAGTTTATCTCAGTATAGGAATAACCCCCCCCCCCCCTTACATTCTTCTGCCTCCTGCTGGAGAGGTTTGGCATTAGGCAATCCTGCCTACCTGCTGTTTCTGTGCACTTGGAGGACCAGGGGGTATCCTGTCGGTGTCTTCTCATGTCATTATCCCCATTGTCCTTATTCATAACCTTGCCCTTGTCCCCATTCACACCTTTCCAACTCTCAGAGCTACAGTCCCTTCATATGCAGAGTTCGCTAATCCTGTCTAGGGTTTATTAATTAAATATGCATAACTTGATAAATCTGTGTATGGCTTACTAATTATATATGTAGAACTGGCTAATACTGTCTACGGTTTTCTAATTATTTATGCAAGCCTTGCTAATTCTATCTGGGGCTTGGACCCTTATCTCGTTCAGACTAACTCTACTTCTATCATCAATTGTCTGTCCTTATCTCCTTCAGTTAGTGAACTTGCTGCTCTAGGAGATTCTTATCTTACTCACAGTGTCAGCTTCCTGCCTTCTAATATCCATGTCTTCATTCATTTACTTATGTATCAATTTTATTTTCTTCATTTCTTCATGTTCATTAACATGAAGTTTTTCTCATCTCTCACAGTTCCATGGTTAGCACTGTAAAAGACCTGTGCCAAGAATTATTCATACAGTAGTGAGCTAATTCATGAAAAAAAAGAATAAAACTGATTCTGCAATAACATGATAACTAATTGTTCAAAAATATGGTTGGCAACTGATTCCCATACCCCTCTAACATGCTGTGGTTTTAGTTTTTCAATCTATTTAAAGCAGTAGTTTTCTACTGCTCCCCTAAACTCACATTCCACTTTTAGGTTCCCAAGCCCCCAGTGGTACATTTGCACTTTTCAGGGGGTACACTGGGTCTGAGAGAATAACCACTACTGTACAATACATGGTGTTGCAATCTGCAGTCAGATTGCACAATGTCGTGTTTTGTTTCATCCTTAATTTTTAGGGGTACACGGGAACCTATAAAAATTCCCAAGGGGTACAGAGGAACAAAAAGGTTGGGAACCCCTGCCCTATGCCATTATGGCTCTGTAATGAGTAAGGGATTGCTTAAAGTGGTATGTGAGTGGGGAATAAAGGTTGAGAACTACTGCTCTAGACCCAATTGTTACTGAAATGATTTGTTTGAGAAAAATTGTCATTGGCCCATTTCCTTTGGAGTTGTGAAAGTGTGCACATAACGAGTCAATTGGATACAAGTAAAACAGTAGTTTTCAAATTTTTTCTTTCCACTCACATACCACTTTAAGTAATCCCTTACTCATCACAGAACAATTATGACATAGGGATTGGTTAAGGTGGAATGTAAGTTTAGGGGAGGCAGTTTAAAAACCATTGATTTAAAAGTCACCAGCACTCCAATTTCTGCCTGCCCTTGAAACTCACTGCTGCCTTTATTCCAACACTCCCTTAGAAATAACCTGGCTTTGTTCTCCATGTTTCCTTGAAATTGATCAGGTTCATTGAAAAATGTATTGCTCTACTATACTCTGTAACATCTGGGAAAAAAAAACCCAATTAAATGGCCATATTATTAATTGTAATAACATTCAATAATCCAGAAAATCTACCAGATTTTCCCAGAGCCTGCCAGATCAATAAAAATTTTAACACATCTAAATGCTAATTGGGAAATTCTCAAGTAATGCAGCACTGTTTTGCACATTATGCAGAACTATTTTTTGCATGACCAACACAACTCTACACATTCAAACCAAACACCATCATATGT
Source organism: Narcine bancroftii (assembly GCF_036971445.1). Classification (NCBI taxonomy): domain Eukaryota; kingdom Metazoa; phylum Chordata; class Chondrichthyes; order Torpediniformes; family Narcinidae; genus Narcine; species Narcine bancroftii. Next base: position 71,273,863 of record NC_091481.1, read on the forward strand.
GCAAAGTTCTCAGAATTAACATACAGGGCGCAGAAACAATACAGGCCACTCACTCCCAGCACAAATTAACTGGAGACCTGAAAGGAGCCTACTTCAAGTACTTTTTCTAGTGTTTGCTTCAAACACTCTCTACTGTAAATCATGTGACTAATCAAACACAAGATTCCACTCACACATTATTCAATTCAGTTAAGCATGACTAATATCTACTATCCAATCACATACAAGCGCAATATACACATGATAGAACAAATCTGCAATGTTCCTATATCTTCACTACAAGTAACCTCCGTACGCACTTCCAAGATCGTAGTCTACTTCACCAAACAGATAAAGAATTCCATTGAGAAAGGCCCTTGAAGAAATCCTGCCGAGTCCTCACAGTTCTGCTTTAACACATCATTTTGAGTAACATAGAATTTATAGGTTATTTTCTTACAAAACTACAGAAAATCATCAGCTGTTCATCCTCAAGTAATTACACCCAATCAAGCATCAGAGCCAGGACAAGATCGCAAACTTCAGAGGCTCTCAGGGGGCATGGTCATGCTGAGGACCTGGACAGATATAGGTTGGAAGAGGTCTCAGGAAGTTAAAAGACCGATTTAAAGTCATCAAAGTAAAAATTTTGTGTGAAAAACAAAGGGATTGATGAGTAAGAAGAACAAAACCCAGAAAAATAAAAATGAAGAGCTCAAAAATTGCCGAGATCGTCGACAAAAGTCCACAAGGGAATGGTGAAGAAGGTGCAGCCACGATATCGTCACAAACCCAAGGATTTCCAAAAAATGATAAAATCTATGGGAGTTCTGAGTGAAGGATTCTCCAAGGCAGATAGAGGTGGCAGGTAAAATAACAGTAATGATGAGAGTGATTGAAGAGCCGACTACTCAGGGGAGACCAGTTGAAATTGACTCAAGAATGGGGTGGGGGGGGGGTGGCTTGGGAGGAGGGAGAGGGGGGAGAAAAAGTCACTGTATATGTGTGAAAAAGAAAAAGTGTGTATCATGGCTAATGTGATTTATGGTGTGAAAAATAAAAAATTTAAAAAAAAAAGAAATTGACTCAAGAACAATTTCCAAACCCTGGAAGAAAATGCAAAGAAGTGAAAATCAGATAAACAGCTGCTGCTGGACAAAATCAACCACATGGAAAATTTCAGCAGAAGAAATAATGTCTGAATCGTCGGGCTGGACCAAGGGGAATGATCTGGTGAATTACTTGGAAGAGTGGATCCCACACGCACTGGGAGTGGGAAAATTCAAGAAAAAACTACAAAAAGAGAGAGCTCATTGGATCCTTGGCCCCAAGAGAGCAGATGACCAAAGACCATGATCAGTCCTGGTGAGATTTTTGAGTTACCAGGATCAGGAGGCAACACTGAAACCAGCAGTGGAATATGCCAAGGAAAACAATGGCTCAGCCGAGAAGGAAGGAGGAAAGGTACTATTCTTTCGAGTGCTAATTTAGTAAAACAAAGAATTTGACGATGTCAAAAGACAATTAAGAACACGGAATATAAAATATGCAATGTTATACCCAGCGATGCTTAGGATTGATGTAACAGAGGGACCCCGAAGATTTTATAAAACAGTAAAGGAAGTAAAGAGATTTCTATAAAAACTGTAAAGGGGACCAAAAATAGATGCCAGAAATTTAAAAAAGAAAAAGAATAAAGACAAAGTGAACTGTAAATGTTTTTTTTTTAAAAAATCAGATAAAAAGTAAAACAATAGTTATATTTCTGAACTATTTATTACCAGTTATTGAAATATTTAAAATAATATAGAAAGGTATACGGAGAGCTCAACAGAGATTAAATATTTAGTGAAGTAGTAGCAGGGCAGAGATTCTGATTTAAAGGGGTTAATGGCACTGGAGAGGCAGAATTTTTTCAAAATGGTGCCGAAGTAAAAGTGAGGGGGTTCTTCCTCAGAGAGTATTGTGGGGCTTTTTTTGCGGGCTTCCAGAGTTTCTTGATTACATCACTGTCAGAGCAGGAGCAATATATACATTTGCTAAAAAGGGAAAATCTCTTTACTGTATAAATAATCAAAAGGGTATAATGAATATGTACAAATGTAAATATGAATAGAACGTTAAAATTTATCAGTTACAATATTAACAAGATAAACAGACCCATGAAAAGGAAAAGAGTTTTGACACATATTAAAAAACGCACGCTACAAAATCAGAACACAATAAGTTAAATGAGTGGGACAAGAGGAGGCTCTTTTAACTCCAAAGCAAGGCAGGTAGCAATTTTAATAAACCAAGCAGGAAAATATGTCATGGCACATTGTCGGATATATGCAGAATCCTGGATGCTCATGAATATTTATGTTCCAAATCTTGATGATTAATCCTTCATACAAAATGTCTTCTTAAAAACAGTAGAGAGTAGGCAAAATGTACCAATTGGAGGAGATTTTAATTTTTGTTGGATCCCATCCTTGATAAATCAGCAAGGAGAGTGACAAAGGCAAAAGTAAAAGTTGCGAAAGTTGATCTATCTTTTATGAAAGATTTAAACCTGATAGATGTATGGAGATAGTTACACCCCATGATGAGACATTCTATTCAAAGGTTCATGACTCCTATAGATTTGCTCTGCACAATTGAAAAATAGAATGGTTGAAATAGAATACTTAACTAGACTATTCTCTGACTTTATCGATAACAATGCCTAAGAAGCAAGAGAATGTATATAGATGGTGTATAAAAGAGGTTTACCAGGATGTTAAGCAAAGAATTGCTGGAGGAACTTAGCAGGTTCTGAACAGTATCCATGGGTAGAAATGGTTAGTTAATGTTGAGTCAATCACTTCATCAAGACTAAGATAAAAAGGTAAAAGGTAAAATGGCATATATAAAGGGGAAAGAAGCTGGAAGAGGGGGCTTGAAGTGAAGACAGGGGGAGAAACCATCAGGAAGAGGGGGGCAAGAAAGATGAGAGAGAAAAAATGGCTACAACAGATAAAGAAAATGGAAACAGTGGAATCAGATAGGGGTGGGGTTTACCTCAAATTAGAAAACTCAATGTTCACAATGTTAGGCAAGATCTCTGACGTAATGCAGTGATACAATTATGACTATGATCGTCTATGGAAAGGATAGATGATTTTGGATCTACATTACCGCTGATGTGTCACTGTACAAGTGGTGTAATCTGTTGGGAGAACAAACTGTTGGATTGTTTTTATATTCTTGAAGCTTGAATATACATACGTCCAACAACAACAAGTCAAGGGTTGGAAAACAGATAATCAACATTTCCACTACATGTTTAGCTGAGACATTAACCATGAGACACCACTTTATTGGATCCTCAATCAATGAAATTAACTGACCTTAATTTATATTCTGCATAAGATTTGGTCCATTTGTACAAAGTTTGACCTGATTTGCCCTTGCTTCTGACAATTCATAGATACTTTCAGGCAAGTCTGCAACAAGCACTCCATACTTGTCCACTGGCCTCCAATAATCCCCTACTGCAATTCTGCTCCAGAAAGCTGACATGAGTTACATCAACATCTTGTAATCAGAAATCTTTGTGGGCTGAAGTTGACATTACAAGAAGAATCAGATATAAGCACTGTCATGTTCAATAAAATGTTAAAACATAAACAGGAACAGTAGCAAAAAGGCTCTTTAGTCTTGATCTGCCATTCAATAAGATCATGGCTGATCTGATTGTGACCTCAGATTAATTTTTTTTGCCCATGTCCATGATCCTTGATTCCTCTATAGACCAAGCCTTTCTACACCTTGAATTCATTGATTTCAGGTTCTACAACTCTCTGTGATTTAAAATTCCAATGGTTCATGACCCTCTATCTCTTTTCCATCAACTGCAATCCTGAAGCTAATAGCTTTGCTTCTAGATTACATCACAAAGAAAAATATTATTTTGCAAAACATCTTGTAAATCAGCCACATAATCTTCAGTTTCCAATAACATTCCTCACCCCCACCCCACATTTCCCACCAAACTGGTAAGCAGAACCATTCCTCAATCCCTTCAACTTAGCCATCAAACTAATAAACCTACACCAAGCTGTCTTCAATGTAAGTGTATCCTTCTTTAATTAAGGAATCTAAAATTAAAAAGTCTTACAAATATCAGCAGCAGGTCTTATACATTTGCTACAATTGTGTACAGGAACTCAGCTGAGGACCTGAAGGATTACACCAGGGTCATCACAGATTGTTGATGAGTATGTCCCCACCAAATCAAATTTATTGATGATTCCACAATAGTGGATTATATAAAAGGGCATGATGAGTCAGTATACAGCAAGGAGATTTAAAACTTGGCTGAATGGTGTACGAACAACAACATTCCACGCAATGTCAATAGAACTAAGGAACAGATTGTTGGCTTCAGGAGGGGAAAACCAAAGGTGTGAGATCCAGAGATCATCGGGAAATCAGAGGTGGAGAGGGTGATCAAATTTAAATTTCTGGGAGTCACTATTTCAGGGGTCCTTTCATGGATCCAAGACACAAATGGCATCATGAAGAAAGCAGGTCCGTGCCTCTACTTTTTCAGGAGTTTTTGGAGATTTGGTATAACATCGAAAACCTTGGCAAACTTCGACAGATGTATAGTGGAAAATGGGCTGACCGGCTACATCACAACCTGGTATAGGGGCATCAATACCTCTGAGTGGAAAGCCCTGCAAAAGATAATGGACACAGCCCAGGACATCATTGGCAAACCCCTTCCCACTATTGAGAACATCTACAGAAAACACTGCCGTCAGAGAGCAGCAGCAATCGTCAAGGATCCATACCATCCGGCACACGCTCTGTTCTCACTTCTGCTATCAAGAAGTATAGGTGCCAGGCCTTCGACAGAGTAGAATGGAATTATTTATTCAAAGTATTGCAAAAGTTCAGTTTACCAGAGAAGTATATTAATTGGATTAAAGCATTATATAAGGGGCCATTAGCAAAAGTGACAGTAAATGGAGAAATATCAAAGTAATTTAATTTAAGCAGGTAAACAAGGCAGGGATGCCCACTATCACCCTTACTGTTCACGTTAGCTATAGAACCACTAGCAGAATTGATAAGAACAGAAAATAAAAGAGATAAAAATAAAAGACAAGGAATATAAAATCAGTTTATTTGCGGATGACGTTATAGTATACTTAACAGAACCAGAAATATCAATAAAAGAATTACATAAGAAATTGAAGGAATATGGAGAAGTATCGGGATACAAGATTAACGCAAATAAAAGTGAAGCAATGCCAATGAATAATGCGGATTTCTCAAAATTTAAGAAGGAATCACCATTTAGATGGCAAATGCCAGTAATAAGATACCTAGGTATACAAATAAATAAAAATCTCGGCCATCTATATAAACTCAATTATTATCCACTAATGAAAAAATTACAGGACGATTTAGAGCATTGGAAAGATTTACCACTAACACTAATAGGAAGGATAAACTGTATTAAAATGAACATTTTTCCAAGGATATTATACCTATTTCAGGCATTGCCAATACAACTGACAGAGAAATTCTTCAAGGAGTTAAAGAAAATAATAAGGAAATTATTATCGAAAGGGGGGAAACCGAGGATAGCACTAGATAAATTAACAGAATGGTATAAACAAGGAGGCTTACAACTGCCAAACTTTAAAAATTATTACAGAGCCGCACAATTAAGATACCTATCAGATTTTTATCAAACAAGGGAAAAGCCAGATTGGACTAGGTTAGAATTAGATAAAATAGGGGAAAAGATACCTGAACACATATTATATAAATGGGATGAAAAATTGGTACAACACAGAAGTTCTCCAGTATTACATCATCTACTTAATATTTGGAAGAAGATTCATGTAGAAAGAAATAAAACAAATTATCAATTGCCAAAACTAATATTGACGCAAAACAAGTTACTCCCTTTTACAATAGATAACCTTTCCTTTAGAGAATGGGAGAAAAAAGGGATTAAAAGATTAGAAAATTGTTTTTCAGGAAATAGATTCTTATCCTTTGAACAAATGAAAGATAAATACAATATAACTCAAGATACAGCGCTGGCATACTACCAGTTGAGATCCTACTTGAAGGATAAATTAGGAAGCAGTTTGAGTTTGCCAGAGGGAAGTAACTTTGAATATGTGATTACAGATACAATGTTAATCAAAAGATTTATAAAAAATATGTATATTAAACTGCAAGAAAAGGAGAATGAGGAAACAATTGGTAAACTAAACAAAAATGGGAACAAGATTTAAATATAAAGATAAAAAAGGAAACATGGGAAAAGTTATGCTCTGGGACGATCAGAAATACAATAAATACGAGGTTACGTATGATACAATATAACTGGATACACAGACTATACATTACACCGCAAAAGTTAAATAAATGGGACCCAACAGTATCTGATAGATGTTTTCGATGTAAAAAAGAAATGGGAACAACAATTCATGCAATCTGGACATGTGAGAAAGTAGAAAAATTTTGGGAAGATCTAAATCAGATATTAAATAAAATAACAGAAAACAATATACCAAAGAATCCAGAGATCTTTCTCCTAAGTAACATAAAAAACAAAGAATTTGGAATTGATTTGGAGGATGCACAAAAAAGATTTGTTAAGATAGCTCTAGCCGTAGCAAAAAAATGTATTATGTCAACCTGGAAATTGGAAGATAATTTGAAAATACAACAATGGTACATAGAAATGAATAAATGTATTCCATTAGAAAAAATAACATATAGTTTAAGAAATAATATTGAAATATTCAAACAAATATGGGAGCCTTACATTAAACACAATAGCGAAAACCTACCGGGGACAATCACTACCTAAGTTAATGGAAGGAAAAGGAAATGAAAAGAATGGACTCAGTGGAATTTCTGGTGTATTTTTATTGAATGACAACATTGTCTGACTGGTTTAATGTATCCTAGAGTTTATACCTTAAATGGACGGGTGGAGGGAGGTAGGGAGGGTGGGATGGGAGGAGGGGGGGGGGAGAAAATGGCACTGTATATGTGTGAAAAAGGAAAAAGTGTGTATCATGGTTAATGTGATTTATGGTGTGAAAAATAAAAAATTTAAAAAAAAAGGAGTTAAAGACAATAATAAGGAAATTTTTATGGAAAGGGGGGAAACCGAATATAGCACTAGATAAATTAACAGAATGGTATAAACAAGGAGGCTTACAACTGACAAACTTTAAAAATTATTATAGAGCCGCACAATTAAGATACCTATCAGAGTTTTATCAAACAAGGGAAAAGCCAGATTGGACTAGATTAGAACTAGATAAAATAGGGGAGAAGATATCTGAACATATATTATATAAATGGAATGAAAAATTGGTACAACATAGGAGTTCTCCAGTATTACATCATCTGCTCAATATTTGGAAGAAGATTCATGTAGAAAGGAATAAAACAAATTACCAATTACCAAAACTAATACTGACGCAAAAATCAGTTACTCCCTTTTACAATAGATAACCTTTCCTTTAGAGAATGGGAAAAAAAAGGGATTAAAAGAATAGAAAATTGTTTTTCAGGAAGTAGATTCTTATCCTTTGAACAAATGAGAGATAAGTACAATATAACTGGAGATACAGCGCTGGCATATTACCAACTGAGATCCTACTTGAAAGATAAATTAGGAAGCAATTTGAGTTTACCACAGGGAAGTAACCTTGAATATGTGATTACAGATACAATGTTAATCAAAAGATTTATAAAAAATATGTATATTAAACTGCAAGAAAAGGAGAATGAGGAAACAAATGGTAAAACTAAACAAAAATGGGAACAAGATTTAAATATAAAGATAAAAAAGGAAACATGGGAGAAATTATGTTCTGGAACGATGAGAAATACAATAAATATGAGGCTACGTATGATACAATATAATTGGTTACACAGACTATACATTACACCGCAAAAGTTAAATAAATGGGACCCAACAGTATCTGATAGATGTTTTCGATGTAAAAAAGAAATGGGAACAACAATTCATGCAATCTGGACATGTGAGAGAGTAGAAAAATTTTGGGATGATCTCAATCAGATATTAAATAAAATAACATAAAACAATATACCAAAGAATCCAGAGATCTTTCTCCTAAGTAACATAAAAAACAAAGAATTTGGAATTGATTTGGAGGATGCACAAAAAAGATTTGTTAAGATAGCCCTAGCCGTAGCAAAAAAATGTATTATGTCAACCTGGAAATTGGAAGATAATTTGAAAATACAACAATGGTATATAGAAATGAATAAATGTATTCCATTAGAAAAAATAACATATAGTTTAAGAAATAACATTGAAATATTCGAACAAGTATGGGAGCCTTACATTAAATACAATAGCGAAAACCTACCGGGGACATCTACCACCTAAAATAATGAAAGGAGAAGGAAATGAAAAGAATTGACTCAGTGGAATTTCTTGTTTATTTTTATTGAATGACAACATTGTTTGTCTGGTTTAATGTATCTTAGATTTTGTACCTAAGTTGATGGAAGGAGAAGGAAAGAAAAGAATGGACTCAATAGAATTTCTGGTGTATTTTTGTTGAATGACAACATTGTCTGACTGGTTTAATGCAACCTAGATTGTATACCTAAAATGGATGAGGGGGGGGGTGGGGGGGTGGCTTGGGAGGAGGGAGGGGGGGGGGAGAAAAAGTCACTGTATATGTGTGAAAAAGAAAAAGTGTATATCATGGCTAATGTGATTTATGGTGTGAAAAATAAAAAAATTTTTAAAAAAAGAGAATGGGAGAAAAAAGGGATCAAAAGAATAGAAAATTGTTTTTCAGGAAATAGATTATTATCCTTTGAACAAATGAAGGATAAATATAATATAACTCAAGATACTGTGTTGGCATATTACCAACTGAGATCCTACTTGAAGGACAATTTAGGAAGCAGTCTGAGGTTACCAGAGGGAAGTAACTTTGAATATGTGATTACAGATACAATGTTGATCAAAAAATTTATAACAAATATGTATATTAAACTGCAAGAAAAGGAGAATGAGGAAACAAATGGTAAAACTAAACAAAAATGGGAACAAGATTTAAATATAAAGATAAAGAAGGAAACATGGGAGAAGTTATGCTCTGGAACGATGAGAAATACAATAAACACGAGGTTACGTATGATACAATATAACTGGATACACAGGCTATACATTACACCTCAAAAGTTAAATAAATGGGACCCAACAGTATCTGACAGATGTTTTCGTTGTAAAAAAAGAAATGGGAACAACAATTCATGCAATCTGGACATGTGAGAAAGTAGAAAAATTTTGGGAAGATCTAAACCAGATATAAAATAAAATTACAGAAAACAATATACCAAAAACCCAGAGATCTTCCTCCTAAGTAACATAAAAAACAAAGAATTTGGACTTGATTTGGATGGTGCACAAAAAAGATTTGTTAAGATAGCTCTAGCCGTAGCAAAAAAATGTATTATGTCAACCTGGAAATTAGAAGATAATTTGAGAATACAACAATGGTATATAGAAATGAATAAATGTATTCCATTAGAAAAAATAACATATAATTTAAGAAATAATATTGAAATATTTGAACAAATATGGGAGCCATACATGAAACACAATAGAGAAAACCTACTAGGGACATCTACCACCTAAAATAATGAAAGGAGAAGGAAATGAAAAGAATTGACTCAGTGGAATTTCTTGTTTATTTTTATTGAATGACAACATTGTTTGACTGGTTTAATGTATCTTAGATTTTGTACTTTAAATTAATGAGGGGGGAGGTAGGGAGGGTGGGATGGGAGGAGGGAGGGGGAGGGAGAAAATGACACTGTATATATTTGAAAAGGAAAATGTATGTATCTTGGTCAATGTGGTTTATGGTGTGAAAAATAAAAAAATTTTTAAAAAAAAGTATAGGTGCCATAAAGCTCATACAACTAGGTTCAGGGACAGTGGCTACCCCTCCACTATCAGAATCCTAATCAACAAACTCAGAGATTCATTTAAGGACACTTACTTTGCACATTATTTATTTTTGAATATTTATTTTCTGAATTAAACTGTTTATTTGCACTTCTTTGTTTACATTTCTTTCTTTTGTATACGCTTCTTAAATATAGTTTTGTTGTTTGGACAGGTAATGAATCTTGCACTCCGGTTGTTAATAGGTGCAATCTGGTATGCCTCCACTGATCTTGATCACACCAAGGTCATTAAGATTCTTGTAGACTATGTTTGTGTACTTGTACCTTCAGTGGCTAGCATGACTTAAGCTTGCACGTCACAAATCTCAAAAGAGTTTACCAAAACTATGCTCGTTTCTGGGAAAAGGCAGTGAAACAAATCTGCAAACTCAAATACACGGATCATATGCCACTAAGCAAAGTGAATCATAACAACAAAAAATACCTTCAATCACCAAATTCAATGTGACACTTTCTTCAAGAGATTGCAGCATATCTACAATTAACAGAAAGTATTCAATAAAAATACACATTTAAACATATTGGACCAGAAATAATCAAACTGTTATTTCAAGATGATGCCATTTTATTGACTTCAACTCAAAATTGAATTTTATCTTTTATGTGCAGTTTTAATTAAATGGGAAGATAACATTCCACCAACACATAAACAATTGTTAAATTATATTATATCTTGTTTAAATTTAGAAAAAATTAAGACATGCCATTAAAGATTCAAATACCAATTTCCTAGACGTGGGGCCCTTTTATGGACTATTACCACAATCTAAAGTTTTAGGGTTGTTACAAGCTTCAATGCTATGCTGTCTATTTCTACGTTGTCACCTCTTGATACAGTGACAGATTGCATTGTGTTTGTATTGTATATAGATATGTTTTTGGGAGATAAATTGAGGCAGGTTTTTTTAGTGTAGGTCACATACAAACACTTTAAAACAGATACAGGAGGGAGGGAGAAAACGGGAAATTATAGACCGGTTAGCCTGACATCAGTGGTGGGGAAGATATTGGAGTCCATCATAAAAGGAGAAATAGCAGAACACTTAGTCAGTAATAATAGTATAAGGGCTAGTCAGCATGGATTCCTTAAGGGTAAGTCATGCTTGACTAACCTTCTGGAATTTTTTGAGGATGTGACAAAGAGGGTGGACTCGGGAGAGCCAGTGGATGTGGTGTATTTGGACTTCCAGAAGGCCTTTGATAAGGTACTGCACGGGAGTCTAGTGGGCAAGATCAGGGAGCATGGTATTGGAGGTAAGGTGCTGACATGGATAGGAAATTGGTTAAGAGATAGGAAACAAAGGGTTGGAGTGAATGGGTCTTTTTCAGAATGGCAGGATGTGACGGGTGGAGTGCCTCAGGGATCGGTGTTGGGTCCTCAATTGTTTGTAGTTTATGTTGATGATTTGGATGAGGGGATTGTGAATAACATGAGCAAATTTGCAGATGACACTAAACTGGGTGGCGGTGTGGGGTGTGAGGAGGATGTAAGGAAAATGCAGAGGGACTTGGACAGGCTGGAGGAGTGGGCGGCTAAATGGAAGATGAATTTCAATGTGAACAAATGTGAGGTTATTCATTTTGGGGGAAGTAATAGGAAAGCTGAGTATTATTTAAATGGAGACAAGCTAGGGAGTGGGGAAGTGCAAATGGATCTGGGTGTACTTGTTCACCGGTCACTGAAGGCTAGCATGCAGGTTCAGAAAGCTGTGAAGAAGGCAAATGGAATGGTGGCGGTGTGGGGTGTGAGGAGGATGTAAGGAAAATGCAGAGGGACTTGGACAGGCTGGAGGAGTGGGCGGCTAAATGGAAGATGAATTTCAATGTGAACAAATGTGAGGTTATTCATTTTGGGGGAAGTAATAGGAAAGCTGAGTATTATTTAAATGGAGACAAGCTAGGGAGTGGGGAAGTACTTGTTCACCGGTCACTGAAGGCTAGCATGCAGGTTCAGAAAGCTGTGAAGAAGGCAAATGGAATGGTGGCGGTGTGGGGTGTGAGGAGGATGTAAGGAAAATGCATAGGGACTTGGACAGGCTGGAGGAGTGGGCGGCTAAATGGAAGATGAATTTCAATGTGAACAAATGTGAGGTTATTCATTTTGGGGGAAGTAATAGGAAAGCTGAGTATTATTTAAATGGAGACAAGCTAGGGAGTGGGGAAGTGCAAATGGATCTGGGTGTACTTGTTCACCGGTCACTGAAGGCTAGCATGCAGGTTCAGAAAGCTGCGAAGAAGGCAAATGGAATGTTGGCTTTCATAAAGAGGGGATTGGAGTATAGGAACAGAGACGCCCTTCTGCAGTTATACAGGGCCCTGGTGAGACCCCACCTGGAGTATTGCGTCCAGTTCTGGTCTCCAAACTTGAGGAAGGACATACTAGCTATAGAGGGTGTGCAGCACAGATTTACAAGGTTAGTTCCAGGGATGGCAGGGTTGTCATATGCAGCAAGGCTAGAAAAACTGGACTTGTATCCATTGGAGTTTAGAAGGATGAGAGGGGACATGATTGAGGTATATAAAATCATCAGGGGGATAGACAAGGTGAAGTCTGATTACTTGTTCCCAATGATGGGGGAGACGAGGACTAGAGGGCATAGTTTAAGAATACAGGGTAGGCCCTTTAGGATGGAGATGAGAAAGCATTTTTTTACCCAGAGAAGTGTGAATCTGTGGAATGCTCTGCCACAGAGGGTGGTAGAGGCGGATTCGCTGACTATGTTCAAAAGAGAGTTAGATAAGACTCTTGTGGGTAACGGAGTTAAGGGTTATGGGGATAAGGCTGGAAAGGGGTACTGATGGTAATGATCAGCCATGGTCTAAAATGGCGGTGCTGGCCCGACGGGCCAAATGGCCTACTCCAGCTCCTATTGTCTATTGTCTATTGCTCATGCTAGACAGGCCAGCGCCAAGAGCCTTTGCAAAAGTTTTGAAGAGTGCCCAAGAGACGCCACTAATGGATTGTTGTTTACAAAAAGACAACAGATGAAAGAACTCTTGGAGCCACAGGATGTCTGGAGTGGAACTTGCTGTTTTAAATGGGTCATGTGGTCTTGCAAGAAGAGAGAGTCAACCAGGCTTTTTCTCAGAGAGAGAGAGAGAGAGAGAGAGAGAGAGAGAGAGAGAGAGAGAGAGAGAGAGAGAGAGAGATAGGGAGAGAGAGTTTTGCAGTTTTACAGTTAGCAGCAGCAGCTGGGACTGGAACAGGACAAGCTGGCAAGCTTGTGGAAAACCCCATTTGGAATAAGAGTTGTGACTGCTTAGTTCAGCCTGGTCAAAGCCTTTGTGGTTCATACAAGAGGAGAGGACTGGCTGCCTAATGTTTCACTTGAAATAAGGGAAACAAAAGGGAATTCTGTGGTGACTTGAAAGAAAGAGGTTATCATCTGGAAAACCCTGATGGGGCAAGTTTCTTTGGGAAGACACTGAAGTGGCTGATTAAAAAGGAATCAGTTGTGGGTGTCCAGCAAACAACAAATCTCTCTGAAAACCGACAAGAACCTTGCTGAGCGGTAACCATTTACCTTTCAAGCACCAAAGCCTGGTGAACTTTATAAATGTTAAATTCTGTGCACAGTATAAGAATTAACTACAACCAGTGAATTTCAAGGAACGAGAAGTGAGATTGGACTGTGAATCAAAGAACTTTTCTGAATTTGCACACACACGTGTTTAGAATTAGAAGGGGGTTAAGTTAGGTTAGTTAATAGTGATAAGTTAAAGTGTGATTCTATTTTCGTGTTTAAAGATAATTAAAAGCAACTTTTATTTAAGTAATAATTTGTCATACTAAATATCTATTGCTGATGGGTATTGGGGTTCTCTGGGCTCATAACAATACTGACTTTTTTTCAACCTTGTATAGTGAAAGGGATTCTGAATCAATGGGGTTTTTCTCCTTTCTTTTGTAATTAATATATAATTGTATAGTTTGATTTTTGCATTATTGCAAACCTCAATAAAAATATTTTTAAAAGAGAAATAATCAAACTATATTTTAATAATACTACAATAGCAATTGAGGGTCACCTTAACACTACTTTGAAAAATTCACATTAAGCAAGATCTTCAAATTGTAAAGTTCACAGAATTGACTGTTAGATTCAGCACAATGTTCTCATTTGATCACTGCATGTCCTCTCTGTCATTAACTTCAAATAAATGGCCTCTACTGTCAGCTCTTACATGGACATAGCAAAACACATGCAACACCAGCTAAAGGACAGTATTATTACTGATTCTATGGATGCCATATGATTGGAGAGATGAATAAAATGTTCCAAGAGGGCCAATAGAGAGTCAGACAGGCTGATGAAGAATAGTTCTCAAAGAAGGCATGCTCTTTGTGAAATGAAGACTTGAGATGCTTAAAGTGAGTTATTACTAAATGAAGGAACTGCTCATACTAACCATCTGAGACTCTCATATTACAAAACAACGTTTATTTATTTGTATATATGAAGACTTGTCCAGCATGTGTATTACAAGTATATGAATGCATGTGCATTGAGTGGAGGCGAATCCACAGATACTCGGTGACTCTGAGGAGTCTTTATTTTGCTCCTCTTTCTCTGACAGTAAGAGGCACTTTAGGTGATTCCTGCTGCTGGTAAATCTGTCTACCTTTCGTCTGATTAAAACAAATTCTGTGTAATATTGCACTGTCTTTATAACATGACAATAAATTTAATCTAGAATATGGTTTGTCTATATATGTGTTATATCCAGTTGTGTGTCTGCATATTTTACTACATGGACTGGAGGACACAGTTTCGTTGGATTGTACTTGTGCAATCGGATGATAATAAACTTGACTTGATTTCCATCAAGTTCTTTGTAAAAACAACTCTAATTCTTAGATGTTTGGAATGCCTGAAATATAGGCAAATTATTGACCCTGTTTTACCTGTTACTGTAACCCAAAGGAAAAGTAGATGAAGTGTTCTATACTTGACTATGGAGTTAAGGTAACAAGAATGTCATTTGAGTAATGGTCCTTTAAAATAGCAAGGTTGCTGGGAAAAAAAGGATTGCTCTATAAGTAAATAAGTTTCTGTTTTTCAGACCGAGTGAAGTTGTGAGCTTCACTAAAACAAATTTTGCATGTTGCACAACAGTAATCATGCTTAATGTCAAAAAATGGATACTTAAGCAAATAAAAATTCCACATAAAAGACTCAAATTTCTCAATAGGTACAGTGCAAAATGATTATTTTTTTTCTGGGTTAAGCAATATTTTTTAGAACTGTAAAGGAATTTCTAGTCACAGAAAGATATAAATATTTAATTTATTGAAATTAACAAATCCGAACATTATTTTAACAATATCAATTTCCACTGAATGAAATTAAGATGGTAGCCTATACTTTTTAAAGTATAGATCTTATCAAATATCGTTCACTCATGCTGGGGCTGAAAAGGTGAAACATTGGTCAGTATAGTGTATTCTTTATTTAATTATGGTACATTACAGAGCCCTTGCTAATCCTTGACAGTTTCAATCCTTCGCAATAAATATTCTTCACATTATATTACTAAGAAAATATTAAAAGAACTGTACTTGATTTGAACACTGAAGACTCACCCAGCAGAGTAATTATGAAATGAATACACACTCGGCCATCCATTGTTAGTAGTTCTATCAAAGTGTGTGGGAATCTCACTAGGACAGCCTGGAAGCAATCCAGTGTATATTTTTTGTGAACAATCTGAAAAAATAATCAATAGTTAAATTAGTACAAAACAACTACAAAGTAATCTTGCACTGCTCTTTTTTTAAAAAAAGTAGAGGAACTACTTGATGTTAACTGAGAAATATGGATGCATTCATTTATGGATCACAGGAAGTTAGTATGCAGCTATAGAAAACAACCAGGAAAACATTTATAACAAGAGGAATGAATTACTGTACACAAATCTTTCACTTGTGAAAATCTTGATCAGTTTATGAAAGGCAGTATAAATACATAGCAGCCAAGTCATGTCTAATGTAGCTGGGGTTTTTCAGAAGGAAAAAGAGTTGGTGGTCTGATGAAGACCAGAATCAGAATGTATTGTCATGAACATGTCACAAAATTTGCTGTTTTGCAACATTACAGTGCAAATACTCATTACAGGTACAAATATTAAAGCTACTAATAACATTTAAAAATAAATAACTAACTGCAAAAAGAGGAAATGAGATAGGGTCTGTGGGTCATTGTCCATTCAGAAATCTGATGGCAGAGGAGAAGCTGCTGAGTGCTCATCTTCAGGTTCCTGTACCTCCTTCCAGATGGTAACAGTGTGAAGAGGGCATGGCCTGGGTGGTGAGGGTCCTTGAGGATGGGTCTCTTCTTATGTTGGCTTTAAACAAGAAAGTTTGCAGATGGTGGGGGATTGAGTGCAATACCCAAATGTACTAGAGAAACTCAGCAGGTCATGCAGCATTCACAGGAAGTAAAGTGTCACCAATGTTTCAGGCCTGAGCCCTTCATGTGTTGATGGATCTGCTGAATATTTACAGCATTTTCAGTTTTAATTTTCACTCACCATACAAAGAGAAATATTGTACATCAAGAGTAGAACAACTTTGTGCATTATTCTGTCACTTAGCACCAATTAGAAAATTTGACTTTTGATTGTATTTTTGTTTTTCATAGGACATTTTTTCAAGTATTAAGCTCTCAAATTACATCAGCAGTAATACATCACACAAGATTAATGCGTGAACAATAACTGTTGGAACAATTTAGGTTTTCTCAGCTTTTCTGAAACCATTAAATAAAGTGCAAGAGACAGCAGTAAAATTGCATTTTTGTGTCAACACTAAGATCAATAACATACTATAACCCCTCAAATATAACCTTTCACATGTATTTGAAGCCTTTGATAATGAAGGCCAATGTTATAATTAATCTCAACTTAGTTTTTGTTTCATTCTAGATTGCCCATTTCTGCTATATCTTTATTTGTTGCTGCATTAGAGAGCTCACCCAAACTATAGAGTAGGAATGGCACGGTTAGCATAGCGGCTTGCACAACACTGTTACAGTGTCAGTGTCCCACATCCAGATCCAGTGCTGTCTGTCAGGAGTTTGTATGTTCTCCCAGTGTCTTTATGGGTTTCCTTCAGATCCGCCCGTTTCCTTTCACCTTCCAAAAACGCACTGGAGTTGTAGGTGAATTGAGTGTAATTGGACGGCTTGGGCTCGTAGGCCACAAGGACTATACCATGCTGTTTGTCGAAATTTAAATTTAACATTTATTGTATATACTCCAAAGTTTTTACCTACTTGTTATTTTATCTACTTCTGCAGGAGGAAGCAGTTCAGTCCAATTTATAACTTTCTTCAGTTATTCAGATCCTTGGATTGATCTTCCTGTTGTAGTCCTGTGTTTCCCCAGCCTCATTTTAAATATGCCTATCCCAACAGAACAGTTTCTTCTATGCCCAATACTGATGACAATGCTTCATGAATTGCCCCAGTTCTTCCACACCAATGCTGAATCACACATTCAATTAGCTAATCTTATTAATATCAACTTTCATATGGCTTTGTGATTCTGCATTATTTGGATTGAAGCTGTGCATCCCCTTAGCAGAAACTTTGTGAATATTGTGCCACTCTCAATGAACATGACAAATGGATCTTTCTCCTCCCATCCCCAAGTTCTCTAGCTCCAGAAAAATGTCCTTTGACCTGGCACCACACAACATAGCATTTGGGACTCATTCCCATGTTTGCAAAGCATACCATCTATCTCTTTCCATGATCTATACTTTTCTAATTACCACAATGTGATCAGCTTCCTTATTACCCCGTGGTCTGTGCATCATCCATGCTGGATTAATAATTATTAATAACTGAAAAATGTAAAATACTTTGGAACCTCAACAGCAGATCAATCAGTGCAATCTATGGGGGGGGGGGGGTCGACGTATAAGCCAGTCAACAGCCTATATCAGACATTACAAGCTTTGGGGGTCAATGTACACTGGTCAATAGGGCCTCAGGCAGCCAGAAAATTGGAGTTGGCTTTTATGCCAGATATACCATAAACTCTTAAAATGAGGCTGAAGGGGGGGGGGGGGGTGTCGACTTAAATACCAGTTGACTTAAACGCCTACATATATGGTATACTGTTCTCAGAAAGCAGCAACACAGAGTCAAGTTGGTGATGGATGTTTGGGATGCTTGTTTTCAAGTTTACCATCATGTTGATTTTGGTTTATTTGCTATTTATATTAAGCCAGTCACCTCTAAATCTTGACTGCTAGCAATCTGAATGGATTCTCTCTCAAAGTTGGTTAGCTTCCTCGTTGGCTGGAGGTGATTGCTATCATGGAGGGTCCATCGACACAATCCAGCACGACGAAAATATGAAGCGAGTTTTAAGAAGTGATAAGAAATGGCCAAGAAAACTAACAACTGCACTGCTGCAAGAAAATTTGATGTACATGAGAAGTTGGTTAAGAGATTAGAGGAAGAAAGAAGAGACTTTAAGAAAAATACCAAAAAGGCAGTGTTCTTTGAGAAAAGGAATCACTCATTGGCCAGAGTTGGAAAATCACATTGCAGAATGGATACGTGAACAGAGGCAAGATTGCTACATAATCACCCGAAATAAAATAAGAACATTTGCACTGCAGTGGGCAAAGTTACACCCAGACCTCAGTAAAGATTTTGAGGCTTCAGTAGGCTGGTGCAATAATTTCATGAACAGGAAAAATCTGGTATTACGCCAACACACTAAAATTACACAGAAACTACCAAAAGATCGTGATCATAAAGTTTTCACCAGCTTATTATATAGAACTGGCAGAAACACCAGTTTGCATTGGCAAATATCGGGGATACATGGACAAAACCCCCATGAATTTCGATGTGATAGGCAATAGAACAGTGGAATGGAAAGGTGTTAAAACTGTGTAAATCAGAACAGGCTTACCATGTGTTGTGAGAACTGCAGAGAAGGAAGAACGTTGGAGGATACATCTATAAATTCATGAAGGACTGGAAACCAACTGCAAATACTGAAAGTACTTCCTTATCAAAGTAGAAATGCACAAGAGATTCTGCCTTCCTTAAAGTACATACCACAAACATTGTGGGAAAATCAAACCTTGCCTTTGGCTATCATGTTTCTCTTTATGAAAAGGTCACAACAGAAATCAGTTTGGATTTTCACTCATTTTCAATTCAAAAGCTAGTTTGTATCACCATGTTCAAGATGTAAAAAAAAAATCTATTATCTCAATATGAAACTCACTTAATTTTGCAGAAATAAAATCGTAAACACTTAACATAAGTATCCTGTTATCACTACCGCCATGGACGTAGTATCTTCCAGCTACTCCCATCGGGAAAAAGATACAGGAGTATCAGAGCTAGAACCACAAGGCAGAGAAACAGCTTCTTCCCACTGGCAGTGTGACTGCTGAACAACTAATGAACTGCACGTACAATCCCTCCAAGTCTCTACCATTTATTTAACAATATTTATTTTTATGTACTGAATATAAATTGCTTTTAAGTATGTGGGCTATGTCTATATACACTGAAAACCAAAGAACGGCATTTCATCCAGTTGCGCGTATACATTTGAATATAATAATTAACTTGAATTTTAATTTAAATGTTCAAACTGGTGCAATTAAAATTTCTTTTATGCAAAAATGTTACATTTCATCAATTCTTGAGTTTTTAAATTTTTAAAAAATCTTCAGAGTGGTCAGTCAACAGCCTTATATTGATATAATTAATCTCTACAAAAAGAGATAAAAATTAACAGGAAGTCAAGGTCACGTCATGACCTTATCGTGACTTCCATCACTTAATCCAACTACCCAAAAATGGTATTGTTTCAGAATTGAGAGCATGAAATTAGGCTGCATTTTCCGTATATTCAAAACTGAGGCATCATCTTCATGCTTACTCATTTGATCATTCCAGCTTCCCCAAAGTGGCAGCAGATCAAAACAATGAAAAACCACTAAGATTAAAGGGAAAGTAGTAAATTGGAATAAAGATTGGCTCAGTGGCAGAAACCAAAGGAGGATGGTCAACAAAAATTGTAGTAACTGGGTTTCACAGGGTTCAAGTTCCAAGTCAACTGAGGAGGAGCTTGAGGAGGAGTCAGGCCTGAAACGTCAGTAAAATATCTTTACCTCCTATGGATGCTGCAAGATTGGCTGAGTTCTTCCAGCATTTCTATGTTTTGATTTTCAAGTACTAAGCCCCTCTTCAGGGCATAAATTATCTTGACTTAATAAGAAGGCCCAAAATACAAAAGTTGACAAAATTACTGATAGTGTTGCTCATAGACATCAATCTCACAGATATGGCAAATTAAATTCAATGCAGCGAAGTACGAATTAATACACTTAACGTAGGTATCCCGTTTCCCCTGTCATCTCACATACAGCATCTTCCAGCTAATCTCATTGGGAAAGAGATACAAGAATATCAGAGCCAGGTGATGAAATAAACAAAATTTGATGAGTAGTCAGGATACAAAGGAAGATCTTGGAATACATTTCCACAAATCCCTGAAGAATGCACACTATAGGCAAGAGTGTAAAGAAGGCAAACAGATAATTTCTTTAATTGGTCAAGATGTAAAGCACAAGTACAGAGAATCCATTCTGGAACTATAAAAACTTTACCTGGGCCACAATAAACTCACTCCACTACAAGCACTGGAGAAAGTCCATTAATGGGGATATTACCAGCACTGAAGAATCAGTGTTAGGAGGAGAAATGTCTAGGCCAAGTTTGTATTGTTTGAAATGAAGATCACAGAGGGCAGCATAGTAGTGCAGCTATTACAGCCATGGCCACCCAGAGGCCCTGACCTTGGGTGCTGTCTGCATGGATTCCCTAAATCTGCAGAGGTTTCCTCCAGGTGCTACTGTTTCTTCACACAGCCCAAAGATGTGCAAATTGGTATGTTAACTGACCACTATAAATCATCCCCAGTATATAGGAACTGATAGAATCTCAGGGAGTAGAGAATGTAGAATAATAAAAAAGGATTAATGTAAGATTTCTGTAAATGAATGATTAATGGTCAGTACCGACTCAGTGGGACCATTTCTACGCTGCATTTTTCTATGATCATGAGATAAAGGGGAGATTTAATTGAGATACAGAGGACAAGATAGGGTAAATTCTAAGGGCCAATTTCAATCAGAAGTTTAGTATGCATCATGACAATGATGGAAGACATTCTGTCCATTAGGATTATTACAGCAGTTCTCAAATGAGTTGTTCCATTAGGCCTGTTTCCCCCCCACCCCCCTTTCCTATTCCTGTACTTTTGCAACTTATTCTCTCACTTACATTCCATTAACATTCCTTTTGCTATAAATAATGCAAAATAGTTAATTAATCTAGCGACACGTATATGGAATGAGGAAGAAAACCAGAGCACTTGCAATAAACCTATGCAATCACAAATAAAACTCCACATGGCTCAGATCAGTAGATTGTTGATTATTGAAGGAATAAAGTAGTGTGGGATTTGTGCAGGAATTGGCACTGAAATAAACGATCAGCCATAAGTTTATTCAGTGGCAGCACAAGGTAAAAGGAGCACAATAGCTTACTCCAGCTTTTATTCCAAGGTGAACTTGAACTCAAGCCTTTACCATAGAACAGGATGGGCATGCACAATAGTAAACTGCAGAGCTATAGGCCAGGGAAGTGGGAAGACACTAACCTGCAATTTTAGCCAGCAGAGATAGCAATTTGCTGTACTGAGTTTCTGAAAATAATGGCTTCAGCATTGAAAGACAAAAGAATTTTACATTCTAATTATAATTTACTGTTTCCTTCCTTACCGATATACTCTTTTCTTCCACCATCTCTATCACACAGGCAATGCAAAGCAGCTGATCTCTTTCCTGTTTATCATCCCTGAACCTCATAGTCCAACACCCATCGTGGTGGGAATGATTCCATTCACAAAGCGCATTACAGATGTCAGGACTATCCTCCATTCAGAACAATGGCTTCTCAACTAAAACATATGGTTTAATTGAAAAATAACATTTAAACGATTGTTAAACATTAGCTGCTCAAAATTGTACAAGTAGCAAATATTTAAATACAATTTAAATTAATGTTTTATATTCCAATTGATTTTTCCTGAATACTAATTTTTGCTTTTTTGCTCTGCAGTGTTGAAAACTCTAGATCTTAACAAGGAAATGAAAATGATTTGATTAGATCTTAGACGCTCATGGTCCATGCATCACTGAGGAGGAGCTGATGGGGCTTTCTTTCAACTATGACAATCATTGATCCAGATCACAAAAAAAATGTCACAAATCAACCTTTCAGATAATCTTTCCAAGTTATTTCCAAAAATATTGTGCCAATATTTATGATCCACAGCAGTACCATTTCCAACATCTGTTAACAAGTTTACGAGACCATGCTCCCAGTTCCAATAATGTTGCCCTTGCTCTACAGCTCCCTAATCCAAATAACCATAATCCACGGTTTTGTAATCCTCCCCTTTTACACACACCCCAGAGCTCTGTCCACTCCCATAATTCCATCCTGTTTCATTAATTATTACTCCCATCAATCATCTCCACTCCAGGGTGCTGCACAGCCCTATCGATCCCTTACAAATGATTGCATGCGCCTCAATGCAATGGAATAATTGACCACCCACTCTCCACCACCCTATTTCCTTACTCCCTCCCAACACCCCACATGCTCACTCCCTCCCAACACCCCACATGCTCACTCCCTCCCAACACCCCACATGCTCACTCCCTCTTCTTCCCTCCTCTACCCCTCTACCCCTCCCCCCCTCCTCTTCCCCCCCTCCTCTTCCCCCCCCTCCTCTTCCCCCCCCTCCTCTTCCCCCCCCTCCTCTTCCCCCCCCTCCTCTTCCCCCCCTCCTCTTCCCCCCCTCCTCTTCCCCCCCTCCTCTTCCCCCCCTCCTCTTCCCCCCTCCTCCTCTTCCCCCTCCTCCCTCCTCTTCCCCCCTCCTCTTCCCCCCTCCTCTTCCCCCCTCCTCCCTCCTCTTCCCCCCTCCTCCCTCCTCTTCCCCCCTCCTCCCTCCTCTTCCCCCCTCCTCCCTCCTCCCCCCCTCCTCCCTCCTCTTCCCCCCTCCTCCCTCCTCTTCCCCCCTCCTCCCTCCTCTTCCCCCCACCTCCCTCCTCTTCCCCCCTCCTCCCTCCTCTTCCCCCCTCCTCTTCCCCCCTCCTCCCTCCTCTTCCCCCCTCCTCCCTCCTCTTCCCCCCTCCTCCCTCCTCTTCCCCCCTCCTCCCTCCTCTTCCCCCCTCCTCCCTCCTCTTCCCCCCTCCTCCCTCCTCTTCCCCCTCCTCCCTCCTCTTCCCCCCTCCTCTTCCCTCCTCTTCCCCCCTCCTCCCTCCTCTTCCCCCCTCCTCTTCCCCCCTCCTCCCTCCTCTTCCCCCCTCCTCCCTCCTCTTCCCCCCTCCTCCCTCCTCTTCCCCCCTCCTCCCTCCTCTTCCCCCCTCCTCCCTCCTCTTCCCCCCTCCTCCCTCCTCTTCCCCCCTCCTCCCTCCTCTTCCCCCCTCCTCCCTCCTCTTCCCCCCTCCTCCCTCCTCTTCCCCCCTCCTCCCTCCTCTTCCCCCTCCTCCCTCCTCTTCCCCCCTCCTCCCTCCTCTTCCCCCCTCCTCCCTCCAGTTCCCCCCTCCTCCCTCCTCTTCCCCCCTCCTCCCTCCTCTTCCCCCCTCCTCCCTCCTCTTCCCCCATCCTCCCTCCTCTTCCCCCTCCTCCCTCCTCTTCCCCCCTCCTCTTCCCCCTCCTCCCTCCTCTTCCCCCCTCCTCTTCCCCCCTCCTCTTCCCCCCTCCTCTTCCCCCCTCCTCTTCCCCCCTCCTCTTCCCCCCTCCTCCCTCCTCTTCCCCCCTCCACCCTCCTCTTCCCCCCTCCTCCCTCCTCTTCCCCCCTCCTCCCTCCTCTTCCCCCCTCCTCCCTCCTCTTCCCCCCTCCTCCCTCCTCTTCCCCCCTCCTCCCTCCTCTTCCCCCTCCTCCCTCCTCTTCCCCCTCCCCCCTCCTCTTGCCCCCTCCCCCCTCCTCTTGCCCCCTCCCCCCTCCTCTTGCCCCCTCCTCTTCCCCCCTCCTCCCTCCTCTTCCCCTCCTCCCTCCTCTTCCCCTCCTCCCTCCTCTTCCCCTCCTCCCTCCTCTTCCCCTCCTCCCTCCTCCCTCCTCTTCCCCCCTCCTCCCCATTTCTTTACCCCCTCCTTACCCCCTTTCAACCCCAACCCCGACCCCTATGACCCCATCCTTCCCCATCTGACCCCTATGCCCCCCTTCCCACATCCCCCACCCCTTTCCCACATCCCCCACCCCTTTCCCACATCCCCCACCCCTTTCCCACATCCCCCACCCCTTTCCCACATCCCATCCCCTCCTCTTTGACCCCGAGCCCTCTTGTCTGGTAGCGGGGCTTCCACTGCCCTCTCCACGCACCCAACCCCCACCCAAAAGGGCAGAACAGTCTCCAACGTGCACCCCACCCGCGCTGGATGGCCGCCCAGAAGCCAGTAATGGCGCCTGCTGCCGCTCCTCGCGCTTCCCGGACGACCGAAAAGCGGCGAACTCTGGCTGCGTACGCGCGCAATCCAACCGCGCTGCGCCACATGGCACTGAACCAGCGCGCGACGCCACGTCCGACGGCCGCCACGTGCTGGCTACTCCCATTGAATCAAGAGGGGGACGACCAAGGCGAGGACGTGAGAAAAGGCGGGACCAGTAAGACCTGTCAATCAAATCCGCCCAATGGGATCCGACCGAGGCGAACCACGTGGCCGCACCTGCCGTCAGGTATGTGGTAGTTTTAGGCCTGTGGTAAATTAGAATTGCGAAATACAAAGACATTTGAGGGACTCAAAGTTATTAAGGTGTGAAATTTCTAGGGATATTGGTACCACTCCCCAGACTCTAGATAAGTTAGGTACCTAAAATTATGGCTGTTGACTAAATAATAGGAGTGAGGTGTTTGATCAAATTGTAGAACCATTTGGTGTCATTGAGAATGTACAACATTAAACTGTTTTATATTTTTAATCAAACTTAGAGAATGTGGCTGCAAAATCTTTGGTCAGGAATTCTTTCACACCTGTGTTGATGTAAATGACAAACATACCCTTAGACGCTCATGGTCCATGCATCACTGAGGAGGAGCTGATGGGGCTTTCTTTCAACTATGACAATCATTGATCCAGATCACAAAAAAAATGTCACAAATCAACCTTTCAGATAATCTTTCCAAGTTATTTCCAAAAATATTGTGCCAATATTTATGATCCACAGCAGTACCATTTCCAACATCTGTTAACAAGTTTACGAGACCATGCTCCCAGTTCCAATAATGTTGCCCTTGCTCTACAGCTCCCTAATCCAAATAACCTTCATTTCACACACTTTCTGGGTAGCCATAATACACGGTTTTGTAATCCTCCCCTTTTACACACACCCCAGAGCTCTGTCCACTCCCATAATTCCATCCTGTTTCATTAATTATTACTCCCATCAATCATCTCCACTCCAGGGTGCTGCACAGCCCTATCGATCCCTTACAAATGATTGCATGCGCCTCAATGCAATGGAATAATTGACCACCCACTCTCCACCACCCTATTTCCTTACTCCCTCCCAACACCCCACATGCTCACTCCCTCCCAACACCCCACATGCTCACTCCCTCCCAACACCCCACATGCTCACTCCCTCCCAACACCCCACATGCTCACTCCCTCCCAACACCCCACATGCTCACTCCCTCCTCTTCCCTCCTCTACCCCTCTACCCCTCCCCCCCTCCTCTTCCCCCCCCTCCTCTTCCCCCCCCTCCTCTTCCCCCCCTCCTCTTCCCCCCCTCATCTTCCCCCCCCTCCTCTTCCCCCCCCTCCTCTTCCCCCCCTCCTCTTCCCCCCTCCTCCCTCCTCTTCCCCCCTCCTCCCTCCTCTTCCCCCCTCCTCCCTCCTCTTCCCCCCTCCTCCCTCCTCTTCCCCCCTCCTCCCTCCTCTTCCCCCCTCCTCCCTCCTCTTCCCCCCTCCTCTTCCCCCCTCCTCCCTCCTCTTCCCCCCTCCTCCCTCCTCTTCCCCCCTCCTCCCTCCTCTTCCCCCCTCCTCCCTCCTCTTCCCCCCTCCTCCCTCCTCTTCCCCCCTCCTCCCTCCTCTTCCCCCCTCCTCTTCCCCCCTCCTCCCTCCTCTTCCCCCCTCCTCCCTCCTCTTCCCCCCTCCTCCCTCCTCTTCCCCCCTCCTCCCTCCTCTTCCCCCCTCCTCCCTCCTCTTCCCCCCTCCTCCCTCCTCTTCCCCCCTCCTCCCTCCTCTTCCCCCCTCCTCCCTCCTCTTCCCCCCTCCTCCCTCCTCTTCCCCCCTCCTCCCTCCTCTTCCCCCCTCCTCCCTCCTCTTCCCCCCTCCTCCCTCCTCTTCCCCCCTCCTCCCTCCTCTTCCCCCTCCTCCCTCCTCTTCCCCCCTCCTCCCTCCTCTTCCCCCCTCCTCCCTCCTCTTCCCCCCTCCTCCCTCCTCTTCCCCCCTCCTCCCTCCTCTTCCCCCCTCCTCCCTCCTCTTCCCCCCTCCTCCCTCCTCTTCCCCCCTCCTCCCTCCTCTTCCCCCCTCCTCCCTCCTCTTCCCCCCTCCTCCCTCCTCTTCCCCCCTCCTCCCTCCTCTTCCCCCCTCCCCCCTCCTCTTCCCCCCTCCTCCCCCCCCTCCTCCCTCCTCCCCCCCTCCTCCCTCCTCTTCCCCCCTCCTCCCTCCTCTTCCCCCCTCCTCCCTCCTCTTCCCCCCTCCTCCCTCCTCTTCCCCCCTCCTCCCTCCTCTTCCCCCCTCCTCCCTCCTCTTCCCCCCTCCTCCCTCCTCTTCCCCCCTCCTCCCTCCTCTTCCCCCCTCCTCCCTCCTCTTCCCCCCTCCTCCCTCCTCTTCCCCCCTCCTCCCTCCTCTTCCCCCCTCCTCCCTCCTCTTCCCCCCTCCTCCCTCCTCTTCCCCCCTCCTCCCTCCTCTTCCCCCCTCCTCCCTCCTCTTCCCCCCTCCTCCCTCCTCTTCCCCCCTCCTCCCTCCTCTTCCCCCCTCCTCCCTCCTCTTCCCCCCTCCTCCCTCCTCTTCCCCCCTCCTCCCTCCTCTTCCCCCCTCCTCCCTCCTCTTCCCCCCTCCTCCCTCCTCTTCCCCCCTCCTCCCTCCTCTTCCCCTCCTCCCTCCTCTTCCCCTCCTCCCTCCTCTTCCCCTCCTCCCTCCTCTTCCCCCCTCCTCCCCATTTCTTTACCCCCTCCTTATCCCCTTTCAACCCCAACCCCGACCCCTATGACCCCACCCTTCCCCATCTGACCCCTATGCCCCCCTTCCCACATCCCCCACCCCTTTCCCACATCCCCCACCCCTTTCCCACATCCCCCACCCCTTTCCCACATCCCATCCCCTCCTCTTTGACCCCGAGCCCTCTTGTCTGGTAGCGGGGCTTCCACTGCCCTCTCCACGCACCCAACCCCCACCCAAAAGGGCAGAACAGTCTCCAACGTGCACCCCACCCGCGCTGGATGGCCGCCCAGAAGCCAGTAATGGCGCCTGCTGCCGCTCCTCGCGCTTCCCGGACGACCGAAAAGCGGCGAACTCTGGCTGCGTACGCGCGCAATCCAACCGCGCTGCGCCACATGGCACTGAACCAGCGCGCGACGCCACGTCCGACGGCCGCCACGTGCTGGCTACTCCCATTGAATCAAGAGGGGGACGACCAAGGCGAGGACGTGAGAAAAGGCGGGACCAGTAAGACCTGTCAATCAAATCCGCCCAATGGGATCCGACCTAGGCGAACCACGTGGCCGCACCTGCCGTCAGGTATGTGGTAGTTTTAGGCCTGTGGTAAATTAGAATTGCGAAATACAAAGACATTTGAGGGACTCAAAGTTATTAAGGTGTGAAATTTCTAGGGATATTGGTACCACTCCCCAGACTCTAGATAAGTTAGGTACCTAAAATTATGGCTGTTGACTAAATAATAGGAGTGAGGTGTTTGATCAAATTGTAGAACCATTTGGTGTCATTGAGAATGTACAACATTAAACTGTTTTATATTTTTAATCAAACTTAGAGAATGTGGCTGCAAAATCTTTGGTCAGGAATTCTTTCACACCTGTGTTGATGTAAATGACAAACATACCCTTAGACGCTCATGGTCCATGCATCACTGAGGAGGAGCTGATGGGGCTTTCTTTCAACTATGACAATCAATGATCCAGATCACAAAAAAAATGTCACAAATCAACCTTTCAGATAATCTTTCCAAGTTATTTCCAAAAATATTGTGCCAATATTTATGATCCACAGCAGTACCATTTCCAACATCTGTTAACAAGTTTACGAGTCCATGCTCCCAGTTCCAATAATGTTGCCCTTGCTCTACAGCTCCCTAATCCAAAGTCTAATTAGCATTTTATATATGCCAAGGGTGTCTGTTACAGTCACGCACTTCCTTTCGTCCTTATACGGGTGATGCGGAAGGAGGAGAGTGAGAGCATCAGGATCGCCCATGTGGTAGTGAGTCAATGCGAAGGTCCGAGGAGTTTAGCTGGGTGGTGTTCGGGGAGTTGAAGAATGAAATGTTACATCCAGTGAATGATGAAAGAAAGTCGACTTCATTGCGTGCTGAAATGAACGAGTGCATGGATTCTTTATTGGTTTGTAAGCTGTTATAAATCCGTGTCATTACATCTTAAAGACGAATACAGATTCCGAAGTAAAACGTGGAAGTCTGCTGACACCATGGTTGAAGTAAAAGCACAATGCTGGAGAAACTCAGCAGGTCACATGGTGTACTTTATATGGCAAAGGACACTTTGACCTGCTGAGTTTTGCTAAAGATACACAACCTGCTTGCCTACATTTTGCTCATACCTTGATGAAGTTGGTTAGGTACCTTTATTTTTACTATATAAAGTACTCTGACCTGCTGAGTTTCTACAGATTCAAATTTTAGATTTATTGTCCTGACATCACATACAACCCTAAGATTCTTTTTCCTGTGGGCCAGGCAGATTTACCACTTACTGGTAGTGCAAAAAAACTATACACAACCTTCACATGTAAACAAATAAATGTCAACAAGCTGTGCAGTACAGAGAGAAAAAATTAAATAAAGTGCAAAAGTAAGAGGCCAAAATAAGTCCCTGATTGAGTTTGTTGAGGACTCTGATGGTGGAGGGGTAGCAGCTGTTCCTGAACCTAGTGGTGAGAGTCTTGTGACGCCTATACTTTTCTGATGGCAGCAGTGAGAAAAGGGCATGTGCTGGGTTGGTCTGGATCCCTTGATGATCGCTGCTGTCTGACATCAGCATTCCTTGTAGATATTCTTGATGGTGGGAAGGTTTTGCCTGTGATGTCCTGGGCTGTGTCCACTACCTTTTGCAGAGGTTTGCACTCAGGGTTATTGGTTACTACAGGAAGAGTCTTAAAAATCTGCAGATTGAAATGAGCCAACAGGAAAATAACTGCAATAGTATTGGCTTACTTATTTCATAAATTTCTTTGAAGAAAGTTGAACTGAATGCAAATAAATCTGATGGAATGCATCACATAGTTAAATATAATCACAAACTTATTTCAAAAGTAAAAACTCCAATTGGTATCCTTCTTGAACGTTAATTTAATTAATTCATGCAGTGACATTGTAGATCATCTGCACAGCTCTCGGCTTATTTCCTATTCCCTAGTAAATATAATGAAAACCCATAGATACAGTTTTTTTTAAAGAAAATGCTGAAAATACTCAGCAGGTTAGATAACATTAGTAAAGAAACAGATTGACCTGAAATATTAATTTCTCTATTTCTCTGCACTGATATTGTCTGGCCTGATGAGTATTTTCTGCATTTCTGTTTTTATTCAGATTTCCAACATACGCAAAGTTAATTTTGTTTTCTCCACAAATACCATGTAAAAGTTCTGCATCTTGTGTAACTTAACTATTCCCTTTTAAAAAAAAAATTAATTGGGTGTTGGATGCTGCTCTGAAAAATGTAAAGCAGTGTAAGTTTGGACTGATTAAGTTTCAACAAAACACATGCATTCACAAACACCTTACCCTTCCCCACTCCCTCGTGTCTCTCCACTCCTTAGCCCCTCATTTATTCCTTTGTTGAAGTGATTTCAGTTTTACTGGGGCACCTCCAACACACTCCATTAAATGTTGCCTCTAGCTCAGAAAAGTCAACCTCTGGAATTTAATTTCTTTTGCCAAATTTTGCATCAACCTTACAAAGAGACTTCAAGCTAAGTGGTCCAAATTTGGTGCCACTTTCCAGAGTCAGACTTTGATACTCAATTTTGGGTAGCATGAAACATGTGTCCCTTAACTAAACAAAAGCTGAATTGTACAATCCACTCAGTATTGAAGATCAGACGTGAAGCAACAAGAAATACAGGTATGCCCTCTGAAAACAGCATTATTGAATCTCCGAAGAACTTCAAGGACATCAGGCACTTGTGGCAGGGAGCTGTATGAACCCTGGACTGCAAAATAAATCCAGGCATAATATTCTAATTACAGCGCATAGCTCTCTGCTTTGAAAAGAAGGCAAGTGAGCCTGCAGCACTCTCCAATCTCAGACAGAAGAATATAAAATAGAAGCAGGAGTTGGCCATGTGGCCCTTCAAGCCTTCTCTGCCATTCAGTAAGATTTTTGCTGAGCTGGACATGGAGAGCTCCATCTACCTCCCATTTTCCCATAACCCTTAATTCCCTTACCATGCAAAATCTATCTAACTGTATTTTAAACAGATTCAATAAAGTAGCATCTATTGCTACTTTGGGCAGAAAATTCCTGATTCACTATTCTCCTCATCTGTCATCAATCTACTCCCCTGAACCTTGAGGCTTTGTCCTCTAGTTCTAGTCTCGCCTACTAGTGGAAGCAACTTTTCCTGCCTCTATCTTATCTCTCCCTTCGATATGTTTCTATAAGATCCTGTCTCATTTTTCTGAATTCCAGTGAATATATTCATTCCCAGATGATTCAATCTCTCTTCGTCGCTTGCAGCAAAACCTTCCTGCTCTGTTTGCTCCATTGAGAAAAGTCCAAACCGCTTCTTGTAATTCAAGCTAGTCAGTCCTTGTCATGTTCTTGTGAATTTTTTTCCACACCCCTTCCAGCTTAATGATTTCCTTCCTGTAGCTGGGTAACCAGAACTGTACATAATACTTTTCAAGTGTAGTTTCACCAACATCTTTTAAATTGTTGATGCCCCTTGCTGTTGGGGTGACTCTCTTAAAGTGTTTCCTTACACCTGCTTAGTGAGAGTCGATCCGGTCAGAAGCTTTATCTGTAAACTTGGGAGAGGGAGTGTTAATTATGTTATTATTTGTCTTTTGACCAACTCCGTGGAGGGGGAAGAACCTGCAGGTGCAGCGACAGATAAATGTTTTCAAAGAATGTGACTGAAAATTAAGTAAAATGTCCTAAGGTTTATATATTTGTGCAAGTGAAGTTTGTTCATTGTAATACAGTTTTATATTTTTTGTCTTTTAAACTGTTTACTCTTAATGCAGGTATATTAGTTAAGCATTGTAAGTGTAAGTCTCAAGCAACCAGAAAATATACTTAGCCAGCATGTACTGATCCCGATAGGTGCTGGATACCAGGGGTTTTACTGTATATTGTAATCCAAGTCATTAATATAAATGACAAATTACAGTCCACAAGCCTACAATCTGAATAACATCTATCCACTGCCACCCACCATCAAGCCAAATGTGTATTCAATTAACAAACATTCTTTGGATCCCATGCGATCTGACCTTCTGGACCAACATAAGATGCCTATCAAAAGCCATATATTCAATGTTTACCTCTTTGATTCATCAATTTTATGGGTCACCTCTTTAAAAAAAAATCTAGTAGTGGGAAACAATCCTGAATAATAAAATTGTTCGTCGATCTCAGCTGTGATCTGTAAAGTGCTGGAAGGAGCAAGGCAGAAATGAAAATACAAATTTTAATTGTTGCCTTTGAAATTTTCTTTTATTTGTCCAGAATTATAAAAACAGAAAATCTTCCTTCATATTTTGAAAGGCATTCCCTTGAAAGACACAGCAGCACAATTACCCTTTCTGACATTCAGGGACCCCAACACTTCTCCATGCCAGACAGCACTTCTGTTTGAAAATGTTTCCACTTCATCCATCACATTCACTGCTCATACTGTGGAGTCCTCTGTATTGGTGTGTCCAAATGAAGATTGACTGACCGCTTTGGCACACGTCCTCAATTGGCCCAGCTGTGGGACCTGGAGCTGCCAGTCACCTACCACCTTAATATTCTGTCTTGCTTCTGTTCTTGTCTCCCTTGTCGGCTCTTGCGCTGTTCGAATAAAGCAAATTGTAAGCCTAAGAAACAGCACAGTCTTCCAGCCGGACACAGTACAGACGTCAAGTTTCAACAGTTTGGGACAGTCAGCATTTTTGCTCCCACTTCAGACTTCCATGTTTATTTGAAATGCTTTTGGTAATTTCAGATAATAGATCTGCATTTTCACTTGCAGTAGACTTTAGTTACTGAGCATTGTCATGCATTTTCTTACTTGATCTAACCTCCCCCCTCCCCATTCTGAATTTTTAATGTTCTTCCACTCCACTGCCACCTCCATAGGCTACTTTATTTAAAATCCATGCATCTCTAACAATGATTTAGTTCGTCAACTTGAAATGATTCTTCATGTGTCCAAAACTATTGCCTGCCTGTATCACTATGGCCAGCATTTTCTGTTCTTGTACCTCTTAGTCTACTCTGTTGTCCTCCGTTCCAAGCATATTTTTTCCTGCAGATTTTGAAATTTATGTTGCACTCCTATCTCTATCACTAATGTATAATTAAAAGTCAGTGTTTTAATGCACCTCTAGACAACACCACCATAAATTTCCCTTCAAAATGAAAAGTAACGCTTTCACACAATTTTCTGACTTCTGTCCCCATGCAATTTTGTACATGAGCAGTGAATGTGATGGACGAAGTGGAAACATTTTCAAACAAAAGTGCTGTCTGGCATGAAAAAGTGTTTGGGTCCCTGAATATCTCTCCTTTCAATACGTTGGCTTCAATTTTGCTTCTCGGTCTTTGTGTCTTTTAGGCAGTGACTTGCTTCCACTACAGCTGAGAATTCTGAAATACCTAATGATCCCTATGTAGGATCTATACATTCTCCAACGTAATGCAGCTGTTGTTTAATGAATCAGTTGATTTCTTTAGATTGTTGGCCTCTGCACACTTCTGTTAAAATACCTGCTACAAGCCTGGCTGTTTCTTCCCCAAATATTTTTAGAATGTTGGAGTGGGTCAATGAGCATGTTGCATTTCTTCAAGAATATTGTGGAAATCTCTGTGCTGGAAATTGATTGCCTCAATGAACTTCAGTTATGAGTGGTTGTTTTGGGAATTCAGTACCAAGCCTTGTGCCAAGGTGACCCTGAGTCATGTAGCTGGTTGAGCATAATCAGAGCCTCTCTGCTTGGGCAATTGGAGATTCTTACAGAGGCAGATTTGTTGGTATGATTAATGTTTGGAGGTAAATTGTCCATAATTCTAGAACAGAGAACAATGGGAATGACTGTTATTCAGTAGAACACATAATTAATGAAGTTTTGAGCTCTTGATTTTTAAAAATCTTTATCTTGAGTTGCTAAAGGTTTATCGTATCCATTTGAGGAAGTAATTTATTCCACCATTAAAATCGCTCCTCAGATGTGGAATGTGTCATCCACATTCTTAGGGTCTTGTTATAGAATCTATAACTCATTTTGGGAAGGCATTATATTGTGCAACTGAAGCAGGTTAATGAAGGCCTTCAAAACCCATGCCCTGATGTGCTTCATTGAAAGAATCATCATTGTTTTGGAGCTTAACCTTGTGTACGGAAACAGCCCATTGGCTCTACTTATCCACACCAACTAGTTAGGCATCCTTCCATATTTCCCAAGATTTCATCTCTAACATTCCATGCCTAAGTAATTGAAGTACTCGTTTAGAGTGGATAATAAAGTTGATGGGAGATGTCAGAGTTAGGTTTTGTGCACAGAGTGATATGTGCCTGAAATGCATTGCTGGAGATGGAGGTGGTACAATTGGGGCTTAGGCACATGAATGTAAGAAAAAAGGGTGTTCTGGATGTGTAGTAGGGAAGGGTAAGAATGTTGTGGATAGGGTGGCCAGACTTACGGTTTTAGGCCAGACAGTCTGGCTTTTGGGCCCTCTGTCCTCCGTCATTACCTTGAACCAGACTTTAACGTCCTCCAATAGGGATGTAGGAAATACAACCCCAAATGGAGGACAAATTAAGTGGCAGAAATGTCACTTAACTGTTAAATGTGGCAATGTGCAGCCATGTTTCTTCTCGCGGGCATGCACGAGGGCCGGCTGGTGCGTGCGCAATGAGGGGGAAGTGTGACGGTGGCGAACCCCTCCCCAAGAGAGTTTGACACTGACCCGCATGTCCTCCGTTTCGCTAAGTTTGAAAAGGCCACCCGAGTTGTGGAGTAGGTTTATATAGGTAGGTGCAACATTGTGGGCCAAAAGGCTTGTTCTGTGCTATAATTTTCTGTTCTATACATATTTTCAAAGGGACCTACATTCACTTTAGCCACCCTTTTCCACTTAGAGTGACATTTAAAAAGGTGGACACCACTAATTTAGTACCAGCGTTGTTCTCCTGAATTTATCATCCCCAGAGCAAAAGCAGAGCTTCTTCAGCTGTGGCAGATAATACATGAGCTATTTAACATTAGGGATACATCCTCTCATCTGCAAAAGTCTGATCTGGACTCAAATTTTAAATTAACAAGTAACTGCAAAAGTA
The DNA here is from genome assembly GCF_036971445.1 of Narcine bancroftii. NCBI lineage: Eukaryota > Metazoa > Chordata > Chondrichthyes > Torpediniformes > Narcinidae > Narcine > Narcine bancroftii. The sequence continues at coordinate 71,308,670 of NC_091481.1, forward strand.
AAACTAACAGAACTCATTCAGAAGGCACAAGCTATTGTTCAAGTTTCAAGGTTCAAAATTAAAATTTATTGTCAGTATAGACACATGACATCATTTGAAACCCTGCCATACTTTTTCTTGCTTCATATTATTTTCCTTTCTTGGAAGTTATCCCTCCTTCCTTTTCCCATTTTGTTTAATGTATAAAGTCGAGTCTGTTTTAAGAATTGACAGATCTTTATAGACAAAACACATACACTAATAGAGTATACTCACCCTCCTTCAAAAATCACAGTCCACACCCTCCACTCGACGTTGTTGTCGAAATCATTCGCGCCACACGTATGCACCTGCGCAAAACATTCCCATCTCAAATCCCTCTTGTCTGCACGCAGGCCCACCCTGCTTGCGCCAACTGGCCTTGGCACTTAAATCCATTGTGCATGCGTGAATTCCGGCTGGCACATGCGTGCAAGAAGAAACATGGCCGTGCATGGCCTTCGGACCTCGGGACACTGCAAATTGACAGGTAAGTCCCTTCCCTTTTTGCAGATTCAACCCTTTAATTTGTCTTCCATTATACCCAAAAATGGAGGACAAGATGGAGCCAGATGGAGGACAGAGTCCTCAAAAGCTGGACTGTCCAGCCTAAATCTGGACATCTGGCAATCCTAGCTGGGTTCTGTGGATCCTTTATGCAGCATTCTATGTAGATTTTCTCAATGGTGGGGAGTTTTGCTTGAGATGTATTGGGCTGTATCTTTTGCAGGGCTTTCAATTCCGAGGAATTGGTACCCCCATACCCCATGATGCAAGTGGTCAGCACACTATCCACTGCACATCTGTCGCAGTTTGCCAAGATTTCTGATCTCATCCGAACCTCTGCAAATCCCTGAGAAAGTAGAGACGCTGATGTGTTTGCTTCACGGTGACATGAGTATGGGTCCACAAAAGGTTTTCTGAAATGGTGGTAAATTTAAATTCCATGGAGTCACTATTTCAGAGGACCTGTCCTAAACCCATCCTATTATTGCCATTGTGTAGAAAGCCAACCAGCACCTCTACTTTCTCATGAGTTTGCAGAGGTTTGGTATGTCTTCGGAAACTTCTGAGTGAAAAATCTTGCAAAAAGGTACTGGACTCAGCCCAGGACATCACAGGCAAAGCTCTCCCCACATCTGCATGGAACATTGTCGTCAGAGAGCAGCAACAATGATCAAGGATCCACGCCACCCAGGATATGCTCTGCTCTCACTGCTAACATTAAGAAGGAAGTTTAGGTGCCACAAGACTCATACTAATAGGTTCAAGAGTCTTACCAGGAATTCAAATTTGCTCACGCTCTCCACCTCTGATTCCCCCGATGATCACTGGTAGGGAGGAAGCTACACGAGTTCTAATTCTATAAATTTACTCTCTTTCGGTGGCATTGGAAGTAGTAATGGAGACCTGCAGGACAGAAGCAGCTTTTTGGCTGTAGTCTGTTGACCAACAAATTAGTAACATGCTCCAGCAGTTTTTCCTCTATTTTATTAAAGATCACTGGGTCTTTGCTATAGCTTAAGTATTTGTGTCATCATTAACTTGCTGAGCTTTGTTGTTGCTGTGCAATTAACTTCCTTATAAATAAACTTGATTATTAGTTTTAGACTGAGTATAACAATTTGGCAGGATGGTATTTATTGCTTTTGAAATAGAGGTTGAGATGGGCATCTTAAGTGGTCTCTAAAATGCTATACTGTAATTAAAGAATAATTGTTAGTTTTGGAGCATATTGTTCCATTCATGGTGCTTATAAGGGCACAGGTTTCAATTCACTAGTCTCTGGGCCTGATGATGGAAGCAGTTTTAATGTTGGGATAAGTGATTAAAGTGCTAGGAGAATGCTCAAGCTGTAACAGTTTTAATTGTGGTGTGAGTTTCCACTTTGTTTCCAGTAACTCAGCAAAGCACCATAAAACAAATGAAGCAAATTCAACTATACCATAAATACCTCTTTTGCCTTAATTGCTAATTGTTCAGGGACGCTAGTAACTTCATGTTCAGTTGTACCATCTGATCTGAAATTATTTTGTCAACATCAATGTTGTATCCAGATATTCTCTATTTTCATACCACTGAGATTAAATGCATATCTTGGGACCAAAGTTCCTCAATTCTTTAGGTGTATAATTGCTTTCCTCTTTCATGGTACCAGAGATTAGGAGGACATTATATAAGAGTTCTAGAGGACCTGAAATTGTTCATTTAAAAGCTGCAAAAATTAATGAAAATTTTTAAAAATCAAATTACAAGTACACAATGAAAAAATGTTCTACAAGTTCTAAATGTTCTAAAAAGGTTTAATAATTAGAAAATGCAGATTTAAAAATTTTTCCAAAAGGATCAGAAAAGATCAAAGGAATAACTTTTAAAACATTTCATTGGAAAGAGTGCAATGACATAAAAAATGATACTCCAAAATAAATTCAGTTGCGAGTTTAAAAAGTAATTTGGATAAAATAAATAAAAAGAAAAATTTCCAGTCTATGGCAAAACAGCAAGAAGCTGGTTTTCAAAAGTTAACTAACAACAAAATAATGGAAATATTCAGGCATGATTTGGAGAGCAGACAGAGGTAATGTTTCAATTTGCTGATCTTTCATTGGAAAATAAAAATGAGAAATTAATAGGTTTCAGGATTCACAGAAATACATGATGAGAAATCAAAGTGCAAGACAAAACCTTTTGATAATGTAAGAGCAAGTATAGAGAATATATACTCTATCTTATCTATAGATAGATGAAGAAGCAGAATCATTATCTAAATACACCCAAGAAATATATATATATATATATAGTGGATGCTGGAAACTAAAATGCTTCTTATTGGAAATCTAAATCTGGTACTGTTCCTCAAACACCAAATCTTTTTAGAATAGTATGAAAGACTGAGAATGGTGTTGCCAGAGTGAGTGTAACATGAAGAATCAAAGTGGCTGCAAATCCATTTCATAAATTCAAACTGTGATAGTACAGATTCTATCACCAATGTGTATATGTACAGATTGTAGTGTAGGATGACTGTGATTGGCTGAGAGTGTAGCCACACCTACTGGCAGGTCTTAAAGGATTGCTCCTAGCCAGACCAGGTCATTCTGGACTGGTCGACCTACTTGTAACTCTTTTAGTTAATAAAAGCCTTGGTTTGGATCAACAAGTCTTTGGTTTTTTCGACGCGCATTACACAAACCTAATGGAGAAGTTACACAAAGCAACCATCAAATGTGCATTTAGAATCCTCAGTGTAAAGAAGACCACAATTCTGAGCAACACATGGAATATGCAAAACAAAGGATGTAAAACAGTAACTCTTCCCACAGAAGAGAAAAGGCCACCAATGCCAATGGCGAATGAATTGGAATGTTCTATAGTGAATAGTTTCTGGACTGTCAAAATTAGAGGAAACCAAAAGATGTATTTGGTGAAAAAGAGTAGAAAGATAGAAGCAGGGAGGTTATTTCTACAGACAGATGAGACTAGAACTAGAGGACATAGCTTCTAAATTTGAGGGGGTCAATTTAAGATAGAGATGCAGAGGAACTGGTTTTCCCAGAGTACTAAATCTCTGGAATTCTTTGCCTAATGAAGCTGTGGAGCCATCTCATTAAAAGAACTTAAGACATAGATTTTTGTATAATAGGGGAATTAGAAGTTTTGAGGAATGGGCTGACGATACCACCATAGTAGGCTGTATACAAGAGAGTGATGAGTCAGCTCACAGGAGGGAGATTGAAAACCTGGTTGAATGGTGTACTAACAACAATCTCTCACTCAATGTCACCAAAACTTTAGGAAAGGAAAACTAGGGTTTTCATTGGGGGATCAGAGGTGGGGAGGATGTGCAAATTTAAATTCCATGGAGTCACTATTTCAGAGGACCTGTCCTAAACCCATCCTATTATTGCCATTGTGTAGAAAGCCAACCAGCACCTCTACTTTCTCATGAGTTTGCAGAGGTTTGGTATGTCTTCGGAAACCTCTGAGTGAAAAATCTTGCAAAAAGGTACTGGACTCAGCCCAGGACATCACAGGCAAAGCTCTCCCCACATCTCCATGGAACATTGTCGTCAGAGAGCAGCAACAATGATCAAGGATCCACGCCACCCAGGATATGCTCTGCTCTCACTGCTAACATTAGGAAGGAAGTTTAGGTGCCACAAGACTCGTACTAATAGGTTCAAGAGTCTTACCCTCAACTATCAGATTCCTGAACAACAGACTCATTCAGAGGCCCTCATACATTGCTCTTTATTTATTTCTTAATATTTATACTTCTGTATTTGCACGGTCAGTTTGCTTACCTTTGTTTATATTTCTTTGAGTATAGTTGGCAGTTATTGGTAATTAGTAATTAAACCATAAGACAGAGGAGGAGAAATAGGCTATTCAGCCCATTGAGTTTACCCCACCATTTAATCATGAGTTGATCCATTTTCCCACAGCCCCACTGCCTCACCTTCTCCCCATAACCTTTGATGCTCTTGTTAATCAAGAACCTATCAATCTCTGCCTTAAATACACCCAATGTCCTGATCTCCACAGCCACCTGTGGCAACAATTCCATAGATTTGCCACCCTCTGGTTGAGGAAATTCCTATGCATATCTGTTCTAAGCAAACACTCTTCAATCCTGAAGTTGTGTCCTCTTGTTCTAGACTCTCCCACCGTGGGAAACTATCTTTCTACATCTATTCTGTCCACAACTTTCAACATTCAAAATGTTTCAATGAGATCTTGCCATCCCCAATTCTCCTAATTAGTACAGGCTGTCAAACACTCCTGATATGGTAACCCTTTCATTCTTGGAATCATCCTTGTGAACTTCCTCTGAACCCTGTCCAACGACAGCACATCCTTTCTTAAATGAGGAGCCCAAAACTCTCAATACTCCGTGAGGTCTCGGCAGTGCTTTGTAAAGCCTCAAAAATCTCATCCCTGCTCTTGTATTCTATTCCTCTTGAATTGAATGCCAGCTTTGCATTTGCCTTCACCACCAACTCAAGGTTTACATTCAGGCTATCCTGCACAAGAACTCTCAGACCCCTTTGCATCTGGGTATTTTCAGTTTTCTCCCCATTTATAAAATAGTCTGCCTTTTTTACCAAAGTGCATGACCATACACTTTATGACACTATATTTCATTTGCCACTTCTCTGCCCGCTCTCCTAGTCTTCTGTAGCCTCCCTGTTTCCTCAACACTATCTACTCTTCCACCTACCTTCATATCATCTGCAAGCTTGGCCATAAAGCCATTCATTCCATAATCCAAATCATTAATATACAGCATAAAAAGAAGCGACCCCTGGGGAACAACACTAACAATTGGCAGCAAATCAGAATATGATGCATGCATTCCAACTCTGCTTCCTGCCAATCAGTCAATGCTCTACTCACGTGAGAATGTTTCCTTCCATGGGCTCTTGTCTTGTTAAGTGGCCTCATGTGCAGCACCTTGTCAAAGGTCTTCTGAAAACCAAATGCATGACATTCACCTCCCTTATCCAGCCTATTTGTCACTTTAAAGAATTCCAATAGGTTTATTATGCAAGAATTTCCCTTAAGGAAACCATACTAGCTTTGGCCTATGTTGTCATGTGCCTCCTAATACTCTGTAACTTCATCCTTGAAAATTCACTTCATCTTCTCCCCAACCACCACCAGGCTAACCAGTCTGTAATGTCCTTCCTGCTGCTTCTCTCCCTTTTTATATATATATGTATATTAAAAAAAAATATATATATATATATTATATAGATATAGATATCTAGAGGTATCTAGATATCTGAACCCTTCTCCATTAACAATGGCGTGAAGCAAGGCTGTGTTCTCGCACCAACCCTCTTTTCAATCTTCTTCAGCATGATGTTGAACCAAGCCATGAAAGACCCCAACAATGAAGACGCTGTTTACATCCGGTACCGCACGGATGGCAGTCTCTTCAATCTGAGGCGCCTGCAAGCTCACACCAAGACACAAGAGAAACTTGTCCGTGAACTACTCTTTGCAGACGATGCCGCTTTAGTTGCCCATTCAGAGCCAGCTCTTCAGCGCTTGACGTCCTGCTTTGCGGAAACTGCCAAAATGTTTGGCCTGGAAGTCAGCCTGAAGAAAACTGAGGTCCTCCATCAGCCAGCTCCCCACCATGACTACCAGCCCCCCCACATCTCCATCGGGCACACAAAACTCAAAACGGTCAACCAGTTTACCTATCTCGGCTGCACCATTTCATCAGATGCAAGGATCGACAATGAGATAGACAACAGACTCGCCAAGGTAAATAGCGCCTTTGGAAGACTACACAAAAGAGTCTGGAAAAACAACCAACTGAAAAACCTCACAAAGATAAGCGTATACAGAGCCGTTGTCATACCCAAACTCCTGTTCGGCTCCGAATCATGGGTCCTCTACCGGCATCACCTACGGCTCCTAGAACGCTTCCACCAGCGTTGTCTCCGCTCCATCCTCAACATCCATTGGAGCGCTTTCATCCCTAACGTCGAAGTACTCGAGATGGCAGAGGTCGACAGCATCGAGTCCACGCTGCTGAAGATCCAGCTGCGCTGGATGGGTCACGTCTCCAGAATGGAGGACCATCGCCTTCCCAAGATCGTGTTATATGGCGAGCTCTCCACTGGCCACCGTGACAGAGGTGCACCAAAGAAAAGGTACAAGGACTGCCTAAAGAAATCTCTTGGTGCCTGCCCCATTGACCACCGCCAGTGGGCTGATAACGCCTCAAACCGTGCATCTTGGCGCCTCACAGTTTGGCGGGCAGCAACCTCCTTTGAAGAAGACCGCAGAGCCCACCTCACTGACAAAAGGCAAAGGAGGAAAAACCCAACACCCAACCCCAACCAACCAATTTTCTCCTGCAGCCGCTGCAACCGTGTCTGCCTGTCCCGCATCGGACTTGTCAGCCACAAACGAGCCTGCAGCTGATGTGGACTTTTACCCCCTCCATAAATCTTCGTCCGCGAAGCCAAGCCAAAGAAGAAGAAGATATAGATATATATATATAAAATATATAATATATATATATATGTGTAATATACAATATATATTATTATATATATTATTATATATTATTATATATATATTATTATATATATATATTATATATATAATATTTATATATATGTGTGTGTGTGTGTATTTATCCATCTATTTATTTATTTATTTTCACACTGATCATGTCAACCAAAATATGTACAAACATTTCTCATTAAATTTATACAGTGACCTTTTCTCCCTTTTTACCCCTTTCCCTCTCTCCCCTCTACCCACCACCCCCAAAACCCATTGGTATCCAAGATATACAATAAAACCATATAACAATCTCTTCACACAAAGGAAAATAAACAAGAAAAATGCGTCTTCTTCTTATTACATAGTGAATCTAGTCGTTTTGTCTTCTTATCATTTTCATTTTAGGGGATGGAGGTCCTAGTTACGCCCTCTCTGATATGTTCCATGTATGGCCCCCAAATTTGTCCAAACATTGCGACCTTATTTTTTTAATTATATGTTATTTTTTCCAATGGAATACACCTATTCATCTCCATGCACCACTGCTGTATACTCATGCTTTCTTCCATTTTCCAAGCCAACACCACACATTCCTTTGCTACTGCCAAGGCCATCACAGTGAATTTCCTTTGTGCTTTATCTAATTTGAGGCCCAATTCCCCACCTCTTATATTATTCAAAAGAAATATCTCCAATCTTTCTGGCATGCTATTCTCTGTAACTCCATTTAGTATCTGATTTAGAATAAATGTAGTAGCCTCTTCCTTTTAATTTGGTTATGTATTCCATTAATGTTTATAATCATATAGTTCAACAAGGCCATCTTATATCTTGCTTATATTTCTTTTCCATCTCTTTGCTGCCTCCATCCCCCTTTTCCCCATTTTGATCTCTTAGTTTTCTCTTATTAAACTTAATGTACGACAACACATTTAAAATATAAAGTACCCCCGCGGATCCCACACCCACTAATACCTTAACCCCAAAAGTTCCCTTCCTTTCTGAGTTGCCCCTTAACCCTTGCTGGGCAACCACAACTCCCCTTTTCATTCGGATTGCGATCTTGCTCGTAGCGTCAACTGATTTTGCTGTGATGGTTCTTCCCTTCCCGCCCCCCCCCCACCAGCCCTCCCCAGAAAACACTTTTTGTTAACACATATAACAAAGCTCTCTCTCTCTTTTTTCCACCCTTCCTTCCTTCCCTTCTGTTTTCCCTCTTTAGTTCTTTACATATAGATTATTTTCACATCTTTTACTTTATCACCATTCTTCATTCTTACTACACCTCTTCATCTCTTCTGTCCTGCAAACATTCTGCGAATTCTAGCGCTTCCTCTGGATCCAAGAACAGTCTGTTTTGCTCCCTGGGTATAAATATTTTAAGCACAGCTGAATGTCTTAACATGATTTGCAAGCTTTTTTCCATAAAATCGTTTTCGCTGTATTAAACTCCTTCCTCCTCTTTAAGAGTTCAAAACTTGTGTCTGGATAAAAAAAATATTTTTTGATCCTTGTATTCCAATGGTTTATTGTCTTCTCTAACTTTATTCCTTGCCCATTCCAATATGTTTTCTCTTGTTGTATATCTCAAAAATTTTACTTGATCTGCCTGTGGTTTCAGAGCTAGTGCTCTGTGAGCCCTTTCTATTTCCATTTCTTCCTGTATTTCTGTCGTTCCCAGGACCTTTGGGATCCATCCTTTTATAAATTCCTTCATGTCTGTGCTTTCTTCACCCTCCTTCAGGCCCACTATTTTTATGTTGTTTCGTCTACTATAATTTTCCAACATATCAATTTTCTGAGATAACAACTCTTGTGTTTCTTTAATTTTTTTGTCACTTTCTTCCACTTTTTCTCTTAAGTCATTCACTACTCTTTTCCCTATTTCTGAAATTACCAGTTCTAACCTTTGCATTTTATCTTCTGTTCTTTTCATTCTCCTTTTAATTGCATTAAATTCTAATGCTAACCATTCTTTCAATGACCTCATTTGTTCTTTAAAAAAAACTTTATCTATATTCTGTTCATCAGTTTTACCTTTTATTTCTTTTTGTCCATCAGTTTTACCTTCTATTTCTCTGTGAAGACTTTGGTCATCTTCTTCCTCTTCTTCTGTGTCTGTACCTGTGTTTGTGTCTTCTTCTCTTCTTTATATCTGTGTCTCTTCTGTTTTTCCTGTGGATCTGTTTGCATCTCTTTGCCGGGCCTCTTGTTGCTGGTCCTCCCCTCTTGGGCTACTCCTCTGTTGTGCCACCTGCCGTTGATCTTCTTGCCGGTCGTCTCTCCGTCTCCCACGTCACTGCCTTTCTCATCTTCCAGCTGAACGCCCTGGTGTCGGGCATCCCTCAGCTGTTCGCACTGCGGCTGCCTGCTCCCCTGCTTGGCCCCCCTCCCACCGGTGTCCTCTTTTTTCCTTGTTCCCATTGGTTGTGCACTGCGCACTTTTGTTTGGCACCGAGAGCCATTTTTGAAGCCCACCGGCAGGTGAGTCGTGACTCCACAAGGCAGGCACTGACCTCTGGGGTCGGGCGCTCCTCGCCACCACAGCGTCCTGTTCCTTCGTGGAGGTAAGGCCGCTTTCTTTCTTCTTCAATGACTTTTTACTTCTTTTATTCCAGTTGTTTTTATTTTCTCCTTCTTGGATGCCATCCTCCTTCTCTTCTCTGTAACTTTATCTTCTTCTATTTTATTTTTGTTGTGGTTTGTCTTTTTCTAACTTTTTTCCTGTTTTCCTGGAGAGGGCTGGTTTTCCCGACCAGCCACTACTCCATCACGTGACTCCTCCGCTTCTCTCCCTTCTTGAATAGTGGGGTACCTTTGTGATTTTCCAGTCCTCTGAGACCATACCAGAATCTATTGATGCGTGAAAGATCATTACCAATACCTCCACAAACTCTACCACCAGTTCTTTCAGGACCTGAGGGTGTAATCCATCTGGTCCAGGAGATTTATCGACTCTTAGACCATTCAACTTTCTGAGCAGCTTCTCCCTTGAAATAGTAAATACACTCACTTCCCTTCCTTGATACCTTTCGTCATCTGACACACTGCTAATGTTTTACACAGTGAAGACTGATGCAAAATACTTTTTTGCAATACTCTGTCATCTCCTTGTCTCTTATTATTATTTCTCCAGCATAATTTTCTCATGGTCCTAAATCTACTCAGGACTCTCTTTAACTCTTTATATACCGGTACTTGAAAAAGCTTTTTGCATCCTCTTAATTTTTTATAATTTTTTATTTAATACTTCACCTTGAATGATGTCAATAACAATATATACAAATATTCATCATTAAATTATACACAGTGTCATTTTCATTTCCCCCTTCCTCCCACCCTTCCCAGCCCCTATAATGTAAAGCAAGAAATAAAAGAAAGAAGAAAAATAAATAAACAATAGAAGAACACAAAAGAAAAGAAGAAAAATAAATAGTGTCATCCCAAATTTCATATTTAAGTATTTTCATAGTTCTATCTTTAAGAGATAGAGGACTGAAATCAGTGGTTTCTAATATGTATGGTTCCCAAAATTGTTCAAATAGAGCATATTTGTCTTTTAGATTGTCGGTAATTTTTTCTAATGGAATACACTTGTTCATTTCTATGAACCATTGTTGTATTTTTAAGGTTACCTCCGTTTTCCAAGTTATCATTATGCACTTTTTTTGCTGCTGCAAGCATAATCATAACAAATTTTTTTTGAGCCGTCTAATTTTAGGCCTAATTCTTTGTCTTTTATATTGTTTAACAGGAAGATTTCTGGATCTTTTGGTATCTTATTTTTTGTAATTCTATTTAATATAAAGTTTAAATCCTCCCAAAAAGTTTTCACTTTTGTACGTCCAAATTGCGAGTAATATTGCTCCAATTTCTTGTTTACAACAGAAGCATTTGTCCGATATTGTTCGATTCCATTCATTTAACTTTTGATATTCTCTTTGATATTATTTGCTAGCCTACTTTCAAACTTCATCTTTTCCCTTCTTATGAGAATTTTTAGTTAACTTTTGAAAATGTTAAACACTTCCCACTAATGGTTGCTTCCTTTTATTCTCTCTTTTGCTTTTATATTGGCTTTGATTTCCTTGTCAGCCATAGTTTTGATATTTTTCCATTTGGATATTCCTTTTTTTGTATATATTTATCGTGCACCTTCCTCTCTTCTTGCAGAAACTCCATCCATTGCTGCTCAGCTATCGTCCCTAGTGCCTCCTTCCAATCTACTTCGGCCAGTTCCTCTCTCATGCTATTGTAATCCTCTTTGCTCCGCTGAAATACCGGCACATCTGACTTTAGTTTCTGCTTGTTAAATCTCAAATGGAACTCAATCATATTGAGATCACTGCCCCCTAACAGTTCCTTCACTCTAAGCTGTCTATTCATTTCTGGTGAATTACACACCACAAATCCAGTACAGCTGACCTCCTAGTGGGCTCATCAATAAGATGCTCTAAAAAGCCATCTTTGAAGCTTTCTACAAATTTTCTCTTGAGATCCTGTCCCAACCTGGTTTTCCCAATTTACTTGTATGTTAAAATATCCCATGACTATCATAACATTGCCCCCCTGACACACCTTCTCTATTTGCTGTTGTAATTTATTGTCCACATCCCAGCTACTGTTTGGAGGTCTGCATATAACTGGCAACAATGTCTTTACCCTTGCCATTTCTTAACCCAAAATGATGCTCTATCTTCTGATCCTATGCCACTTAAAGTTTTTCCTCACTAACAGAGCTATGCTACCCCCTCTGCTCACCTGCCTGTCCTTGCGATACACTATGTATCCTTGGACATTAAGCTCCCAGTGACATCCTTCCTTTAGCCACAACTCCATGATGACCCCAATATCATACCTACCAATGTGTAGCTGTACTACAAGGTCATCCACTGTACTTCTTGTGCTGCATGCATTTAAATACAAAACCTTCTGCCATTTATTTGTTACTTTTTTGACTCTGTCCCTGTTGCATTGCCACATCCTACTGGCTGCATCCCTATCCCACTTCTGCAAATGTCATTGGTACCAATATGTACTACAACCTCTGGCTGATCACCCTTCCCCTTGAGAATATTTTGCACCAGCTTAGAGACATCCTGGGGCCGATTACCTGGGAGGCAACACATTATCGTGGAGTCTCTTTTGTGGCCGGAGAACCTCCTATCTGTTCCTGATTTTCGATTTCCCTGCAACTATCACTCTACCTGCCTTCACCCTTTCCTTCTGAGGCTCTGCGCCGACCACTGTGCTGTTGGTCTGGCTGGCTGCTGCCTGGCCCAGGTAAGTCATTCCCCTCAGCAGCATCCAAAGGGGTACACTTGTTGCTCAGGGGAATGGCCACAGGGGTACCTTGCACTACTTACCTATTCCCTTTCTCTCTCCTAACTGTCATACAGCTACCTTATTCCTGCTTCTCAGCTGTAATTGCATACCTGTAACTCCTGTTTATCACCCTCTCGGCCTCCCAAATGATCCAGAGTTCATCTACCTCCACCTCCAATTCTCTAACACAGTTTATAAGGAGCTGCAGTTGGATGTACTTCTCGCAGATGAAATCATCAGGGATACCGTTGGCTTCCTTGACTAACCACGTTCTGCAAGAGGAGTATGTCCCTGACCTGACTGCCATTCCCACTGTCTATTAAAAAGGAAAGAGTTAGAAAAACCTTTCCTTGTCTTGCCTCAATTCTTACACATCCACCTAAGTCTTTGCTCACTGAAATTTCTCGAATCAAAGACCCATTCCTCCAATGGGCCACTTCCCCTGATCTTACCTTTTATTGGCTACAGCTAATTGGACACTAGAGTAATTTAAAGGAGCACCAAGTCCTCTTTAATCAACCTCCTCTTGTTTACAGTCCCCCAATGAGATTTAAACCAAATTTTGCATGGCCTGCTGGAAAAGGAATTGGCAGGATGTCTGTGGTGTGTATGAACTCAGACAATAAATCTGAACTTTAAATGGGTGGCTAAGTGGAGCAGATACCATGGCTAAATCTGCCATAATCTTAATGATGACCAATTCCTGCTCCTGCTTGTGTTCATGTTTCAGGATGCTGAAGTACATAGTAAAAGATACTGACTAAAGCAAAGAGAAGCATGTTGAAGCTAAAGAAGAGTTAAATGGTCTGGGTTCCTGGATTGGTTCTAATTAGTTGAGTAGAGAACCCTACCTGCCTCTAACTTCCATATTAAAATACACGGTGGCACTTGCTATCAGGGTTCAAAACCAGACAATGATCAATGAGAAAAATGTCTAGCTCTGAGGAATTTCAAAACCAGCTAGTGTCCTGCGAAAAGTTGTAAAAGGTTGCTTCTTTCCTGTGATCTCTTGCAGTCCTAAACTTTTCTAAGTTCTCCATGCTCACTTAAATCTGGCCTGTTGTACAGTCATTAGCTAGATGTTTCTCAAATTCTGAAATTTCCTCAGTCTCTCAGGCTCTCTTAGTCACTCTGTAAAATTAACATATTTGCCAATACAATTGATCATCTAACCAAAGATCTTTTCAATGATTCATTGTTTCATTTAATTTCAAAAAGCACCTGGAACGTGTCATATTAATGGTACCAAATTATTGCAAATTGTCAGATTTCTGCATTTTTATTCCATAAAAAAAGTAATATTTAAGGACTAAAGGCAAAATGTGCATGCTCATCAATTTAAATAAAACATTCGGAAATTGCTTCTCCTGGAGATTGAACAATTCATTAGCCTGTGTGAATGTTTGGAAAGAAGTTACTATTTCTTTGGCTTGGCTTCGCGGACGAAGATTTATGGAGGGGGTAAAATGTTCATGTCAGCTGCAGGCTCGTTGGTGGCTGACAAGTCCGATGCGGGACAGGCAGACACGGTTGCAGCGGCTGCAGGGGAAAATTGGTTGGTTGGGGTTGGGTGTTGGGTTTTTACTCCTTTGCCTTTTGTCAGTGAGGTGGGCTCTGCGGTCTTCTTCAAAGGAGGTTGCTGCCCGCCAAACTGTGAGGCGCCAAGATGCACGGTTTGAGGCGATATCAGCCCACTGGCGGTGGTCAATGTGGCAGGCACCAAGAGATTTCTTTAGGCAGTCCTTGTACCTTTTCTTTGGTGCACCTCTGTCACGGTGGCCAGTGGAGAGCTCGCCATATAACACGATCTTGGGAAGGCGATGGTCCTTGGGAAGGACCATCCCAGAAGTTACTATAGCGGCTCCTGAAAGAACACACACAACCAGACGGGTTGAGCTCAGTGAGCAGACTAGTTTATTGCAGGCTTCTGGGCTGTACTTCTACTCCCAGCCCAGACCTGGCAGAGAAACGTGCTGGAGGGCAATGACGTCACCTGGGTGTCATGTGGTCCCCCAGTGCGGGCTTCTGAGGCCCGTGCTGGGAGGAAGGGAACACCCCCAACAGCGCCATTTTGGCCGGCTGCCCTGCTGTGTGGCTTACAAGTGGGGCCAGTTCGCATGCCTAGTGATGAGCCACCACACAACCCCCCCCCCCCCAAGAACTGGCGCCAATGTCTTTTTTCGCCGGGCGGCCTCACTTCTTGGGCTGGGCTACGACTACGGGCTCGGTGGGATCGAGGTGTGCTGGCTTTAGCCTGTCCACGGTAAACAGCTCCCACCTGCCGCCAATGTCCAGAGTGAACGTGGAGCTGGAATGCTGTACAACTCTGTACAGCCCCTCGTACGGTCACTGCAGAGGTACGGTCCTGCCGAACGAAAACTTACTCCGCAGAAAGCAGTTCGCCGGGAACGTGAGACGGGCGGGTGCCATGCCTGGGCAGCGGTGGGGGTTCGAAAGTGTCCAAGCGTGCCCTGAGGTGAGGAAGTAGTTTGTGTGGCGACTCCTGGGGATTGTGAGGTGCGTTGACGAACTCACCTGGTAGTGCCAACGACTCACTGTAGACCAGCTCAGTAGATGACGCCTGCAGATCTTCCTTGGGAGTGGAGCGGATGCCCAGGAGCACCCAAGGCAGCTCGTCCACCCATTCGGGACTGGTGAGGCAGGCCATGAGTGCCAACTTAAGGTGGCAGTACAGACGTTCGACCAGACCATTAGCCTGCGGGTGGTAGGTCATGGTGCAGTGTAGCTGGATCCCCAACCTGTTGGCGAGCTGTGCCCAGAGTGAACTGGGCACCCCGATCACTGGTGAGGTGACCCGGGACGCCGAACTGGGTGACCCAACTATGCAACAGAGCCCAGGAGCAGGAATCAGTGGAGGCGTCTGGCATCGGGATCGCCTCAGGCCAGCGAGTGGTGCGATCCACCATCGTAAACAGGTAACGGTTGCCCCAGGAAACGGGTAAGGGCCCGACAATGTCCACATGAATGTGGCTGAACTGTTCCCGGACGTGCTCGAACTCCTGTAGGGGTGCCATGGTGTGCCTGTGCACCTTGGACGTCTGGCAATGGGTGCATGTTCTGGCCCAGCCGTCAGGTTAACCCTAACCCTAACCCATGGACCTGATGGACTGATGTGAAAGGTCGTGGATGTGACAGAAGACTTCCTGGGGAACCACTGGTCGTGGAGTGCCCATGGAGATATTGCACAGGATGGTACCCTCGCCGCTCGGAGTCAGGAGCTCTCTGAACCGCAGGCCCATGATGGCGGTCTTGAAGGCCCTCGTCTCCTCATCAGACTTATAGTCCCGGGCGAGCTGGTTGAAGTCGAGGCCGGGCGTCAGCGCGCAGACAGCCGGTCGCGAGTGAGTATTGGCAACCATATTTTTCTTCGCCCCCTCCCCTTGTGCCGAATGTCAGTGGTAAACTCCGACACGAAAGAGAGGTGACGCTGCTGGCAAGCCAACCAGGGATCCTTTGCCATCGCGAGCCTGAGTGAGGGATTTGTGGTCGGTGAAGATAGTAAAAGTCCTCCCTTCAAAAATATAGCGGAAATGCCGCACTGCCAGGTACATGCCCAGTAACTCGCGGTCGAAGGCACTATACTTGCGTTTCGGCGGGTGGAGCAGGTGGCTGAAGAATGCCAGCGGCTTCCAATGTTCATTCACCTGCTGCTCCAGGAAGGCACCGACGGCTGTGGCAGAGGCATCGACAGAGTGCCATATGCAGGTTGATGTGTGGGTGGGCGAGCATGGTGGCCTTCGCAAGGGCGTCCTTGGTGGGCTCGAATGCGGTGCAGGCTTCTGGGTTCCAAGCGAGCATTTTGTGCTTAGCTCCAATGAGGCCAAATAGTGGCTGCATGATGCACGCAGTTCCCGGGATGAAGCGGTTGTAAAAGTTGACCATACCCACGAACTCCTGCACCCCCTAGAGGCTGTCCTGATGTGGGAACTCCCTGATAGCGGCGACCTTTGCAGGGGCGGGCATGGCTCCTTCAGCAGTGATGGTATGGCCCAGGAATTGCATGGACTCTTTCCTGAACTGACACTTGGCCGGGTTGATGGTAAGGCCAAAATCAGCCAGCCAGGAGAAAAGGGCACGTAGGTGGGCCTTGTATTGCGCCTGCTCCTTGCTGGTGACGAGGATGTCGTCCAAATAAATAAAGACGAAATCCAAGTCCCTGCCCATAGAGTCCATGAGGCGTTTGAAGGTCTGAGCGGTGTTCTTGAGCCTGAACAGCATGCGTAGGAATTCGAACAAGCCAAAGGGGATGATGATGGCCGTCTTGGATATGTCCTCGGTGCACCGGGATCTGGTGATATCCGCGCACCAGGTCAAACTTGGAGAAAACCCTCGCACCGTGCAGGTTAGCTGTAAAGTCTTGGATGTGAGGGATGGGGTAACGGTCAGGAACTGTTATCTCATTGAGCCGTTGATAGTCTCCGCTGGGACGCCAGCCGCTGGAGGCTTTCGGGACCAGGTGGAGCGGCGAATGATCCCCAGTTCCAACAGGTGCCAAAACTCCTCATTCGCCACCTGGAGCTTGTCAGGTGGGAGCCAGCGTGCCTTGGTGTGAACCGGTGGGCCCTGGGTGGGGATGTGGTGCAACACTCCATGGCGCGCCGAGGCAGCGGAGAACTGTGGCTTGAGGAATGTCGGGAACTAGTCCAGGATTCTCTTGAACTCATCTCTGGGCATGCTGATCATGGCCATCTGCGGTTGCTCAGAGCGGGAGGCATCAAGTTAAACGGCCTAGAAGGTATGGGCGTCCACCAGGTGCCTACCTTGAATGTCCACCAGAAGCCCATGTGCGAGGAGGAAGTCTGCACCCAGGATGGCAGTCAGGAGGGACAAGATGGTGAACCTCCACGCGAAATTTCATTGGCTGATCTGGAAGTGAACTGTCTGGTCTCCATACGTCCAGATTGCTGTTGCGTTGGCTGAACGGAAGGGATGTTCACGAGGTCGGTTCCTGGACTCGACGGCTGTGGCCGGGATGATGCTGATCTGGGCTCCAGTGTCAATGAGGAACAGCCAGCCGCTGACTGAGTCTCACAGGTAAAGGAGCTGTGTCCTTGGCCAGCCACCGCAGCCATTAACAGCAGCCTGCCTGGTCGTTTCCCTGGAACGAGCAGGGCTCTCGACACTTCTGAGCCTTGGCTCCCCAGTGCTGGTGGTAGAAGCAGAGGCCTGGAGCGGATGCTATGGTCTTGGCTATGCTCTTGGGGGCCCCTGCAGGGGCCAAATACTCTACCGCAGCGCTAGGGATGGGCTTGGCATGGTCGTGACCTGCTGGACCGCTGAGCCCTCCGGGAATCGTGCGAGCCATAGCTCTTGGGCCTTCTGAGCAACCTTCCACGAGTCGGTGAAGCTCTCCTGGACCAGCAGCGGCCGGATGTCCCCGGCCATATGGTTGAGGAAAATGCGCTCAAAGAGTGGGCAGTTGGTGTGCTCACCCATGATGAGCACGAACATCTCGTCCATCAGCTCCATCGGGGATCTGTCCCCCAGGGCGTCGAGGTGCAGCATCCGAGCGGCACGCTGATGTCTGGATAGTCTGAGGGATCCAGTAAGCACTCGCTTGATGGTCTTGTATTTGTCTTCGGCGGTTGGGTGCTGAACAAGGTGTAGCACGCGTCTGGCGGTGGCCTGATCCAGGGCAGCGACCACATGGTAGAATTTGGTCATGTCGAACGAAACCTGGCAGAGGTGAAACTGAGCCTCCGCGAGGCCGAACCACGTCTCCAGTTCCTGAACCCAGAATTCGGGCAGTTTCACGGCTATAATGCTGAACCCAGGCTCGCTCATGATGGGTTCAAAGACATTTGAACCAGTCGGTGTTACCAATTGTAGTGGCAGCTACACTGCTCCTGCAATAATACACACACACACAACCAGACGGGTTGAGCTAAATGAGCAGACTTGTTTATTGCAGGCTGCTGGGATGTACTTGTACTCCCAGCCCGGACCTGGCTGAGAAACGCGCTGGAGGGCACTGACGTCACTTGGTCCCCCAGCGCATGTTTCTGAGCCCCGTGCTGGGAGGAAGGGAACACCCCTGATGGCGCCATTTTGGCCAGCTGCCCCACGGCATGGCTTACAAGTGGGGCTGGTTTGCCTGCCTCATGGTGAGCCGCCACACTACCAACAAACTCTTTGATCTTTAATAATCACAAAGAAGGAGCATTAAGAATCAACAATTCATGGAAAAATGCAAATGGATTTTGAAAATTAGAAAATAGGCTAGAAAAAAAATTAGTGAGACACGAAAGTGGATTAAAAGGTAGTTCACTGAGCCGAAGCATGTCAGTAATTTTATGAAATTACATAAAAAGTAAATGTGTGTCCTGTATTAAAAGGAGCTGTTTCACATTAAATCTCCATATCTCACTGTTGTCCAAGGACACAGAATTATAGCCCTTTAACATCAGATGTCAGATCATTTAAGAGAACAATAGATGGAATTCAGAGCCAGCTCTTCAGCGCTTGACGTCCTGCTTTGCGGAAACTGCCAAAATGTTTGGCCTGGAAGTCAGCCTGAAGAAAACTGAGGTCCTCCATCAGCCAGCTCCCCACCATGACTACCAGCCCCCCCACATCTCCATCGGGCACACAAAACTCAAAACGGTCAACCAGTTTACCTATCTCGGCTGCACCATTTCATCAGATGCAAGGATCGACAATGAGATAGACAACAGACTCGCCAAGGCAAATAGCGCCTTTGGAAGACTACACAAAAGAGTCTGGAAAAACAATCAACTGAAAAACCTCACAAAGATAAGCGTATACAGAGCCGTTGTCATACCCACACTCCTGTTCGGCTCCGAATCATGGGTCCTCTACCGGCATCACCTACGGCCCCTAGAACGCTTCCACCAGCGTTGTCTCCGCTCCATCCTCAACATCCATTGGAGCGCTTTCATCCCTAACGTCGAGGTACTCGAGATGGCAGAGGTCGACAGCATCGAGTCCACGCTGCTGAAGATCCAGCTGCGCTGGGTGGGTCACGTCTCCAGAATGGAGGACCATCGCCTTCCCAAGATCGTGTTATATGGCGAGCTCTCCACTGGCCACCGTGACAGAGGTGCACCAAAGAAAAGGTACAAGGACTGCCTAAAGAAATCTCTTGGTGCCTGCCACATTGACCACCGCCAGTGGGCTGATATCGCCTCAAACCGTGCATCTTGGCGCCTCACAGTTTGGCGGGCAGCAACCTCCTTTGAAGAAGACCGCAGAGCCCATCTCACTGACAAAAGGCAAAGGAGGAAAAACCCAACACCCAACCCCAACCAACCAATTTTCCCCTGCAACCGCTGCAACCGTGTCTGCCTGTCCCGCATCAGACTTGTCAGCCACCAACGAGCCTGCAGCTGACGTGGACATTTTACCCCCTCCATAAATCTTCGTCCGCGAAGCCAAGCCAAAGAGAGAGAGATGGAATTTATAAATTGTTTAAATATTCATACATTTCTCTTTAATGCAATTTTATGCAGCTAAACATCTAAGGATACATATCCTATCGAAAGGACAGATTGATGGCCAGAAAAGTTTGGGTGGCTCTGTTTTGTAAAAAAAATCAAATCCTTAGTTATAAAGTACATGGGATCAGAGGATGTGGAATCCTATTAGGTAGAATTAAGAAAATGCAAGGGTAAAAAGACCCTGATGGGAGTTGCATTCAGGCCTCCAAATAGTAGCCAGAATGTAAGATGCAAATTAGAACAGTGCTTATGGGAGACTTCAATATTCAAGTAGACTAGAAATCGAATTGGCACTAGATCCCAAGATAAAGAATTTGAGTAATGCCTACAAGGTGGCTTTTTAGAGCAGTTTGTGGTCGAGCTGTGCTGGTACACCACTGGCCTACTTCAGGGGGAAACCTCTGTACCTGCAGGAGTGTAAGGGGACAGGACAACACCTGGCCGGCTGTCAATCAGTTGGCCTTGTGAGAAGCAGAGGTGCTTTCACAGATTTCACTTGAGACAAAAATTGAGAACAAAGAACATTTATTTTACAACAGTGCAAAGTTGGGTGCTTCCCCTTACCCTGGGAATACACACACGTACTGGGGCTTACCCAACTTTTTATACATTCTATTTCAGTACAGAGGTACCCCCCCCCCCCCTTAACATTCTTCTGTGCTCCTGGATTGGTTTGGCATTAGGTAATTCTGCCCACGTGCAGTTTGTGTGCCTTTCTGTGTGTATACTTGTTTACCAGGAAGTGTCATGTTTTTGTTCTTATTCATAAATCTCTACCCCCAGGACTTGCTAAATCTATCTACTTGCTATAATCTCTCACAGCCTGAATGGATCAAGCCCCACCCGGTCGGGTGTCAATCACCCTCCGAGATATAAGCCTGCGCCAGCCTCCCGAGGCCTCACACTGAGTTGCTGCAGCCACAACCAGCCTGACTCTGTGGAAGTCTTTGTGGATTAAAGCCTGTTGTACAGTCTTTACCTTGTGTGTGTCTGATTCTGTCTAACAGCGCACCACAATTTAATCCACAAAATTTTCCCACAACTGCCATGGAAAAACTCCTGAGCACAGGGAACCTCGAGGTCAACCACGCCACATGGAAGCACAGACACGCTTCGAGATCTGGCAGCACGCGGTCGAGGCAATCATCGAAGCACACGAGGGCGACATCCTGGACTCCGATCGGAATAGGTTGGTCCTACTCCGGTCAAAGATGGGTCCCTGCACCTTCCAGGTAACCAAAGGCTGCTCCACATACAAGAGCACAATGGACACTCTCAAGAACTTGTACAAGCCCCCTATGAATGTGGTCTGTGCAAGGTACCTCCTCAACACCCGAGCCCAGCAACCCGGGGAGACGGCTGAGTCTTACCTGGGACACTTGCGAAAGTTGGCACGACCGTGTCTGGCTGAACCTGAGGTAGGCATAGAGGAGGACGAGAGGCTGATCCGGGACGCCTTCGTCCAAGGGCTATGCTCGAGGGCCATCCAGCAGAAGCTGCTGGAAGATGACATCTATGCCCTAACCAGGAATGTGGAAGTGGTCCAAACCCTGGAAGCAGCAGCCCTGCACGTCGAAGCCTTCGATTCCAGGTTCCCCCAGGCTCCCTCATGGCCCTCTTGCACTGCAGCTGCAGCCCCAGGCCGAGCTGGGGAGGAAAACATCGCTGCGGCAGGTGCCCAGCGCCCCTGTAAGTACTATGGGTCCTGATGTGGGTCAGATGGACGATCACACCAAAACTCCCCAGCTAGGAACCAGTATTGTTCCCGATGTGGCAAGAAAGGTCACTTTGCAAAAGTGTGCCACTCTAAACCTGCCAGCAGCTCAGCGACCCTCTGTGACCTCCCTAAATCCCCCGCAGACGCCCCTATATGTGTGTGCCAAGTGGCGCCATTGTCCTCGCGACGACTTCCCCCTTCGCCAACTTCGACCGTGCAATATCCAGCCCCGCCAGCAACTGTCACAGCAAGTGCCACGAGCATCTGCAGCAGCCACGACCCTCGCTGAGAACTACAGTGATGTCACTTCCAACTCATGGCGTGACGTCGCTTCCGGCTGACGTAACAATATCACTCCTGCTGGCCGTGATGACGTCACTTCCCCCGGCTGAGGAAGGAGCCCAGCCATGCAGCAGCTCCCCACGTGCCACCACCATCTTGGGCCAGGCAGCGCCCAACATGGAGGGCCCCCGACGATGTTGAGAATGACGTGGTCAACAAGGGCAATGACCAGGCTGCCCTACCGGGTGCCATCAGCTGCCGCAAGCCGCACCCAGTGACTGACGGCAACATGGTAAACACGGGCGATGACCAGGCCTCCCTACTGATGCTCCCCACGCCTACAGAGGCCATCGGCTACTGCTCACTGCACCTCACGAGCGATGTCGACATGGTCAACACGGGCGATGACCAGACCTCCTTATCGACGCTCCCCATCCCTCTGGATAGCGACAACTCCGAGATGGTCCTGGCTGCCACCACACTGACCAGGGACATCCATCACGATCTCGGGCACTCGATGATGGACATGCGAGTCAACGGGCAGGTAACAAAGTGCCTGTTGGACAGTTGCAGCACTGAGAGCTTCATTTACCCAAGTTTGGTCCACTCCCTAAGGTTAAAGGTCCAACCCACCACCTGCTCGATCGTCCTTGCCACCAAGGATAAGACTGTTGATACCCTCGGGCGCTGCTCGGTCAATATAATGATGGGAGAGGAGACTTACACAAGATTCAGGCTCCTGATCATGCCCAAACTCTGCGCACCACTCCTTCTGGTCTTGGATTTCCAGTTCCACCTGCAGAGTGTCACCCTTTCCTTCGGGGGGCCCCAACCTTCACTCGCATTGCGCCGCACACCAGCCCCAGCCAACCTGTGGCCTCTCCACACTGCGCATCACCCCACCGGCACTCTTTACACATCTTGTGCTAGGCTGCAAGCCGATCGCCGCCAGAAGTAGGCGCTATTGAGCTGCAGACAGGGACTTCATCAAGGCGGAGGTGCGGCACCTCCTGGTGGAAGGCATTATAGACCCCAGTAACAGCCCTTGGAGAGCCCAAGTCCTGGTGGTCAAAGGGGGAATTAAGCCGAGGATGGTCGTGGATTACAGCCAGACCATTCATCGGTACACCCAGCTGGATGCCTACCCTCCTGCCAAGGATTGATGACATGGTCAATGAGACAGACCGCTACCGGGTTTTCTCCATGATTAGCCTGAAGTTGGCGTATCACCAAATCCCTATCCACCCGAAGGTCAAGCCATACACCCCTTTGAGGCGGACGGGTGCCTGTACCAGTATCGTTGAGTTCCTTTTGGAGTCATGAATGGGGTTTCCGTCTTCCAGAGAGAGATGGATCGCATGGTAGACAGGCACAAGCTGAAGGCAACGTTCCCATATCTGGATAACGTCATTATCTGCGGCCGTAACCAACAGGACCACGATGCTAACCTGGAAAAATTCCTCCAGACGGCCACGGAGCTGAACCTCACTTACAACAAGGAGAAGTGTGTGTTCAGCACCACCTGCCTTGCCATCCTGGGGTACATCGTGGCCCATGGAGTTGTCAGCCCAGATCTGGAAAGGATGCCCCCATTAATGGAGTTATCTCTCCCTCCCCCCCCATACTAAAGGCCCTCCGCAGGTGCCTGGGCTTGTTCTCCTATTACTCGCAGTGGGTCCTTCGCATCTCGGACAAGGTCCACCCACTGGCACAAGCCACAACTTTCCCCTCCTACCTGAGGTGCAGGCAGCCTTCACCCGCTTCAGGCAAGACATCACGGATGCCACAATGCAGGCTGTGGATGAGGACTTCCCCTTCCAGGTGGAGAGCGATGCCTCCGAGGTGGCCCTCGCTGCTACCCTCAACCAAGGGGGGGGCACCCCAGCACCTTCTTCTCCAGGACCCTCCACGGCTCCGAGCTAGGCCACTCCGCCATTGAAAAGGAGGCCCAGGCGATTGTGGAAGCGGTCCACCACTGGCGCCACTTCCTGACCAGCAGGAGATTCACGCTCCTCACGGACCAGAGAGCTGTGGCGTTCATGTTTAACACTTCCCACAAGAGCAAGATCAAGAACGCAAGATCCTGCGCTGGAGAGTCAAGCTGGCAATCTACAGCTACGACATCCAGTATCACCCCGGGAAGTTTAACGACTCCCTTGATGCCCTCTCTTGCACCTGCGCGTCTATGCATAATAACAGGTTGCAGGCATTTCATGAGTCCCTCTGCCATCCAGGCGTCACCCGGTTGTACCATTTTGTTAAGTCCAGAAATCTGCCGTACACCATCAGGGACATGACCGAGGCCTGTTGGGTCTGTGCGGAGTGTAAAGCCCGCTTCTTCCGCTCCCCCCTCCCCCCCAGGCCCACGTTGTAAAGGCTACTCGGCTTTGCGAGAGTCTCGGCGTGGACTTCAAAGGGCCCCTGCCTTACACGAACTGAAACATCTACTTCCTCACGGTAGTGGACGAGTACACTCTTCCCTTTAGGCATCCCTTGTCTGGACACCTCCATAGCCACCGTCATCAGGGCCTTGGGGCAGATTTTCACCATGTTTAGCTACCCTGCCTTCATCCACAGCGACCGGGGTTCTAGTTTCATGAGCGATGAGCTGCACCAGTACCTGACAGCGTGGGGTATCACGACCAGTCGCACGACAAGTAATAACCTGAGAGGCAATGGGCAAATGGAACATGAGAATGGGGTGGTCTGGAAGGCAGTCCTCCTAGTTCTCAGGTCAAAAGGGTGGGCCGTTAAGTACTGGCAGGATGCCCAGCCCGAGGCACTCCATGCCATTCAGTCACTGCTGTGCACGGCTACCAACGAGATCCCTCACAAACACCTGTTCTCGGGCGCTGCTCGGTTAATATAATGGTTCCCCAGGAGGTCGGCGACTGGAATGTCACTCCCAGCATGGCTCACATCCCCGGGTCCAGTGCTTCTGTGTAAGCATGTACGGACACACAAGCCGAAGCCCTGGTAGAGCAGGTTTTCCTCCTTCATGCAAACCATAACTACGCTTAAGTTAGGTTCGGCAGTGGCAGGGAGGACATTGTCTCATCCAGGGACATGGCACCAGCAGGAGCACCCACCACACCACGCTACCCTCCAACTGGGCATACATCCCTGTCCTCATGCAGCTATGGGGCATGCAGGGCCTCCTTGACTACCAGGGGCCCGCTTTAGCCTTAGGAGGTGAACCCGGCCCCCCACCCATCCAATATGACCCGCATACGTCAACCCCAGGCCCCCTGGCCACCCCTCCGCGCGGCTCCACACCAGCCACACACACCCCTGCCGCCAGCCCCCCCACTTCCCCTCTGACTAGTGACCAGGATCCAGTCCTATGACAGTCACAGAGACCCTGGGGGCCACCGAATCGTCTCAACCTGTAAATACTGTATGTACATAGTAGGTGCGATTCCTTGTTACTGCCCCCCCCCCCCCGGGACAATTTTAAAGAAGGGGTGAATGTGGTGGTACACCACCGGCCTATGCAGGGGACAACCTCTGTACCTGCAGGAGTGTAAGGGGACAGAACAACACCTGGCTGGCTGCAAATCAGTCAGCCCCACCCAGTCGGGTGTCAATCACCCTCTGGAATATAAGCCTGCGCCAGCCTCACACTGAGTTGCTGCAGCCACAGCCAGCCTGTATCTGTGGAAGTCTTTATGGATTAAAGCCTGTTGTACAGTCTTTACCTTGTGTGTGTCTGATTCTGTCTAACAGCGCACCACACGAGCCCACTAGGGAAAAAGCAATTCTGGGTTTGTTGCTGTGCAATGAACAATATTTGATTAGGGAGGTGAAGATAAAAGAACCATTAGGAGGTAGTGATTGTAATATGATAGAATTCAATCTGCAACTTGAGAAGGAGAACCAAAAATTGGATGTGTCAGTAAAGAGACATGAGAGAGGAGATAGCCAGAATTGATTGGAAGGGAACCCTAATTCTGGCTATCTCCTTTCTCATGTCTCTTTTATTCAAAGTATTACAGAAGTTCAATCTACCAGAAAAAATATATTAATTGGATTAATGCATTATATATAAAATGATATATAGCAATGGCAGGAGTTTCTAGGAATAATTCAAAAGACACAAGATAGTTTCATCCCAAAGAAGTAGCATTCTAAAGTTTTTTCAGTCAGAGTGTTGTGAATCTGTGGAATTCGTTGCCACATACAGCTGAGGAAGCCGTTATTGTTCAAGTGTATTATCATCTGACGATACTTCTATAAGCTGACAAAACAGGGTTTCTCTGGACTACGTTGCACACACATACACTACACAGTACATAATGTAAAGGTCTAATTTAAAATAAATATTAATATTTTGGGATGATTTACTCGGTTACAGAATACTGCAGTAATCAAAGAGTAGCGAGATGAGCAGAAAGCTATTACAATGCCAGTGATTCAGGTTCGAATCTGACACCGTCTGTAAGGAGTTTGCACATTCTCCCTGTGACATGTATGGGTTTCCTCCAGCTGCTATGGTTACCTTCCACCCTCCAAAAACATATGGGGTTTGTAGGTTAATTTGTGCATTTGGGTGGCACTGGCTTACGGGCCAGAAGGGCCTGTTACTGTGATGTAACTCAAAATTAATTGAAATAAAATCTCAGCCTGTGGGAAGCTATTTCCCAGCCTGGCAGTCCTGATTTTGATGGGTATATTTAAAACAGAGGTTGATAGGATCTTGGTTAGTAAGGTTGTCAAAGGTTATGATAAAAAGAAGAATGAGGTTGATTTGTATATGTTTGAAAAAATAATATTCCAAAGTTGTCTGCATGACGGTTTTAAGAGAATCAAATAAATTGTATTTTGAATCAAAACTTTAAAGATACCCTCTGGAACTCATTGCTTTCCTGGATGTTAGCTATTCATTTCACAATTCTGGCCAACAAATGATCACTTTGACAGTGACACATTTCCTTCAAACAGTGAACTACTAGCATTATGGTCCAAGAATATTGTTGAATCACATTAAGTACAGGAGAAGGTGAAAAGAATCGGTGGGAATACGATTTTCAGCTCCAGGCATTCACTTCTCAATTAGGAAATGAGGACCTCCTGAAGAATGGGTTGGTTAGAGAGACCGTGGTGAGTTGGTGGTGGGGGGGGGGGGGTGGGGGGGGGTGCGGGGGTGGCTGGGAATGTGGGGACAGATTAATTTTTTCACTGATGCTCAGGTGTTAGTTTGAGTTCATGTAAATGAGCAACCAATCTGCTCACCTGAAGCTGGCAGGAAGCTGCTTAGACTTGCTAATCAGAGACTGATAGAACTGCTTTTGAAATTTTCAGTTAATAAAGCATCCTGTGTAGAATCTTGTGAACAGTCAGGACTTCTTCCCAAAGAACTGAGCTCTAGGTAAGATGTTTAGACACAGACATACATACAGCACATTAGTAGGCCCTTCTGGCCCACAAGCCCTTGCTGACAATACCCCAATCTATTCTTGTGTGCATTTGCAAGAGCAAATCTGCCCAGTCCTTTCCTTTTAGGATCACTTTGAACTAAATCCCATGCTCGTCAGTGGGGGAAACAGCAACTCCCGTGAACTTGTTTTGATTGGAAAAAAAAATGATGAGCTAAATGCATGATTCTTGTTTACAAATAACATGACTATAAATAAACTGAAAACTGCTGTATATCCTGTTTCATTTATATCATTTAATGTAAATGAAAAAAATCTTGCAAAGCCTTTCTTTATTCTTTTCCTAATGAATAAGAGCAGAAGTAGGGTCATCTGGCCCTTTGATCCTGCTCTATCATTTAATCTGGCTCTATACAGCTACACTTACCTACATTTTCCCCATAAAATTCCTATACTGTGCAAAAATATATCTGTCTTAAATATATTTAATGAGGCAACCTCTCTACTTTTTCCTTGAGCAGAGAATTCCACAGATTCACTCACTCATGAGGAAAAGCAGATCCTTCTCTCCAGCCAAAATTTACTCACCCACATCTTGAGCGTGTGATCTCAAGTTCAGTGTCACTTATCAGTGAAAACCACGTTCCTACCTCTATCTTATTTATTTAACATAATTTTATATGGTTCAACAAGATCCCCTCTCATTCTTAATTCCAGAGAACAGTCCCAGGCAATTCAATCTCTCCTCATTGCCTAACCCCCCCCCCCCCCCCCACCTCTGGAATCAATCTGGTGAATCACCTCTGCACTCTCCTTTCTCAAGTGAGGAGATCAGACATCATACTCCAGGAATGGCCTCACCAGTAGCCTATACAGCTGAAGTAGAACTTCATTGCTCTTAAATTCAATTCCTCTAGCGATGGCCAACATTTCATTTGATTTCATGATTATTTGTTACACCTGAAGACTAACATTTTGCGATTAATGCACAAGCACTCTCAAGTCCCTCTGAACAACAGCAAACTACTGTTCAAATAATAATTTTTTCTTCCAGTGGATAACCTCATATTACCAACATTGTAACTATCTGCCAGATCCTTGCACTTACCTAACTATAACTCTTTGCAGATTGTCCGCATCCCTTGCACAATTTGCTTTTCCATTCAATTTAGTGTCATCAGAAATGTGCTACCCTCTGACCCCTCCTCCAAATCATGAATATTCAGATTAACACATTTTTTAATCTCTCTGTATTGCAGTTTGTTTGCATTCTTTATCGGTTTACTGTTCCCTATTTCTTTACATGTGTACATTTGTGTAGTATTTTTTTGCACTACCAATAAGTGGTAATTCTGCCTCGACCACAGGAAAAAGAATCTCAGGGTTGTATGATGTCATGTATATACTCCTGACAATGATTCAGAAATCTGAATTAAATAACACAAATGAGATGAGATTCAATAATTTTACATTGTTACAATTCACAAGTATAGTTGATCTATTTAAAATAAATCTGCTCACCCACGCAGCAGATGAACCGGCGCCAACAGTCGTGGTTGAGTTTGCAGTCATAGACCTACTCAGGAGCTCTCAGTGCGAGGCAAAACAATGGACAGGACGTTGACATCACTTTCACCCTGCACGAGTGCCAAGACTTCTGGGACCAGCATGAACCTTTTAAGCGTGCAAGTTTGAATCACTTGGTTTGAAACTCGACTCAGCATGTTTTTTCCACTCTCTGTGGCTGGTAGTCACATTGGTAACCCTGACATGAACAACTCCAGCAACATGGACAATGCAAACGACTTGACTTTTCAAAATGCAGTTATGCTTAAACTGCCATCTTTATGGACCGTTCAGCCCCTTGTCTCATTTCAATAAACAGAGACCCAGTTCTGGGTCAGGAACATTGTCTCCGATTATACCAGATATTACTACGTGGTAGCGGCGCTTGACCAAGAGACGGCAGCTCCCGGAGGTGGACAGTTATGAGGCACTCAAAGCCTTGTTGGTTGGCACCTTCAGGCTCTCACAATTCGAACGGTTGCAAACAGATCTTTTTGGAGCAGATGCCGAAGGACATCAGCCTCCTACTAGTAAATGAGGATTTCTCTGACCCACAGAAGGTGGCTGACCATGCAGATATTCTGTGGTGTGCAAAAAGAGACAGCGAAACAAGCATTGGAATTGGAACTCCATCACGACTGAAGGCCCAGGCACCCTGCGCCCCAGCAGCACTCACACCAAGAGATGATAACAGCTCTGAGTCTTGGTGTTTCCACAACCAGAGGTGGGGATCCGGGGCCCACTGATACCCACTGCCATGCTTGTTCCAGGAAAACGACATGGCCAGCTGTCGCTGATGGCTATGGCGGCTGGCCAGTGGGACAGATGCTCCTGGCGCAAGTTCCTAGTAGACACAGGAGCAGAAATCAACATTCTCTTCCCCCACCCCCCCATACCTTGAGCCAAGATAAAACTCACAGCAGCCAACGACAATACCATCTGCACCTATGGCACACACACTACCCCTTTGCAATTCGGTTCCTGCTGATTCATATGGACATTTACACTGGCCGCGGTGTCACAACCATTGTTGGGTACAGACTTCCTCCGCACACTCTATTTGCTGGTGGACCTGAAGGGAAGATGGCTAGTCGATGCAAGTATTTCCCCTCGGCAAGGCTAGATTGCTGGCTCTGCACCTGGACTCAGTCGTGTGCTCGGACAACAAATTC
This sequence comes from Narcine bancroftii, assembly GCF_036971445.1. Classification (NCBI taxonomy): domain Eukaryota; kingdom Metazoa; phylum Chordata; class Chondrichthyes; order Torpediniformes; family Narcinidae; genus Narcine; species Narcine bancroftii. Next base: position 71,338,632 of record NC_091481.1, read on the forward strand.
ACCAGAGTGTTGTCGGAGTTCCCATCCATCATCATGCCTCAGTTTTCCATGACAGCCCCCAAACACGGCATGATGCACCACATTCCCATTCAGGGACACCCCCTGCATACCTGAGCATGCAGGTTACCACCAGATAAGCTCCATCTAGCGAGGGAGGGGTTTAATAAGATGGACGTTGTGTGGCTGGGTTAGGGCGGGGAGGGGTCCTATTGGCAGGGTTAAACTTGGTTATGGCCCGTTTTCAAACATATGTCTAAATCAGACATCAAGTAGATTTGAAATAGCTCCTCATTATATGAAGCGTTATCATATAATCAAGGCATAAAAGCCTCATGATTTCCATGCCTCTGACACATTGCAATCTGTTTTTTTTTAAATGGTCTTAAATTTGCATAAGGAAGAGATTAAAACACAACAATAAAACAATCTAGTCCAATCCAGGGCCATACATTGTTTGATTTGGGGTCAGGGATCTTTCAATTATTATTGAAATTTGATTTAGGCCTGTTAAATACAGATCATTTTTTATCTCGTAGATATCTGTAATAAAGAAAAACTAATGACCATTACATTCAATATTCTTTTATTGTCATGTAATAAAATAGATATAATATTACACAAAATTTCATTTCGTCTGCAGTAAGGCAGATAAAGAGAAATTGCCCAACCCCCCCTTACAGACAGAAAAAAAAGCAAAATAAATCCACATGTGCTTACTTATTTAATTTTTCTGATCTAATCCCATAGATATCAACTGAAATCGCTGGACAAGCAACTGAACTTTATATAAAATGAAATACTTCATGATCTCTGAATTTTATCAACAGAATTCCAAGCCCCAAATCTGTGACATAAACCAAAAATGGTACCTATCATCACCGAAATCACACCTGCCATAGATAAAATGATTATCTCGAGTATATCTGTAATTTAATGAAAATTGTCGCAAACGTGTGCGTAGATACTTCTGACTTTAAATCTAATTGTTAATTTACTTTAACAATGGAGACGTACTCCTTCCATCCTCCCGTGAAACATTAAAGTCTGTAGACATGGTGGTTGAAGTGAAAACACAATGCTGAAGAAACTCAGCAAGTCAAACAGTGTACTTCATTGTCTCTTTCTTTGGCTTGGCTTCGTGGACGAAGATTTATGGAGGGGGTAAAAGTCCACGTCAGCTGCAGGCTCGTTTGTGGCTGACAAGTCCGATGAGCTCGTCGAAAGAACCAAAGACTTGTTGATCCAAACCAAGGCTTTTATTAGCAAAAGACCGGAGCTCTTCACAGGTGGCCGACCAGTCCGGAATGATCCGACCTGGCTAGGGACACAACCCTTTAAGGCCCAGACAATAGGCGTGGCTTAGCTCTCAGCCAATCGCTGTAAGCACAGTCTAGATACAGTAACTATATACACTATGTACATTGGTGATAGATCTGTACTATCACATTCATATAACAAAATTAAAGGTACATAACCAATGTTTCAGGCTTGAGGCCTTGATGAAGCCCCAAACGTTGGTGATGCATCTTTATCTTTGACCTGCTGAATTTCTCCAGCTTTTCTTTTATTTTTTTCTTTTCATCCTATCCATTTTTTTCATATTCCACATTTACAAATCAGTCTCCCAAATGTCCTCTTACAACTGAACAAACATTTCTCATTGCTGTTTTATTCACAGGTTCAGACTGTGTGTAGCAAGGTGCACACTCTCCACGTGACATGTTGGTCTGTCATCCAGATACTCCAAGTGCCTCCCACATCAAATTGCTACCTTTAGAATTTTACTTCAACACATTAATTTCTGTTAAAACTCTCAATGATGATTAACACCTCCAAACCTTTTCCACTGTTTAGCCGGTTCACCTCCCATTTTCCATTTTCTGTCAGTATCAACATATTCAAAGTTCTGCTGTTTGTATTCCATTTGTTCACCAAATTCTGTTCAATTTTTGGATCCTTGGCAACATGCATTAGTTTCTTATTCCATGTGAAATATTTAGAATCTCATTCTATTACCTGTCAAACTATCTGAAATGAATTTCTTTTATTAGTCAATGTTAGACAAATAGAAGTAGTTGGATTCAGAACATCTGTGCCATTTTATAATGTATGTTTTTAATTCTCTGGTTTTTGATAAATTCTGCCCTCAAGGAAAGAAGACGGTAATTGGATATGCATTTGTCACAGATTGTTCCTTATTTTATTGATGACACGTTCACATCCTGAGCTTATTAGCTAAAACTGCTTGTGTCGATTATTAGAGTGCAGATTGTTAGATAAATCACCAGCAAGCTGGAATCATAGATCTGCATAGAACCCAAGCAAAAACATTTGGGTAACTTTTCTTAAATGTTAGCCCTGTTAGGCTTCCATGTTTGCAAAGGTTAAATTGATGAACTCAAGCACTGTCCCCTGGGCAAAGAAAGTGAGGCATCAACAAAAGCTCCTACCAGTCATTATCATGAACTGACTCCTGCTGCGAAGTGCTTGCATGTCACCCAAGCCTCGGTGAGTAGCTGAGTGAGAATATTGTTCAGTCCCATTCCAGAAAGTTGAGCATGAAATCTAGGCTGACATTCCAGTACATTATTGAAGGGGAGAAGCCCTATCAGAGGTAACATCTTTCAGATGGAAGTTAAAAAGGGTGCCTCTTGTGTTTTCTCAGTAAAGTGCGATGACGTTGTTTTTGAAGAGCCTGGCGTTCTCTCCATTGCCCTGGACAACATTTATCTTTCATTCAATATCAACTGGTCATTTGATGGTTATCACCTTGCTGCCTGCGGGATTAAACTGTTTTTTTTAAAGTGGCTGCGTTGACTACATTTTAAAGAGTTAAACGAGAAAGTCTGTGGTCGAGTGCAATACTCATAAGTGCTGGAGAAGCTCAGCAGGTCACGCAGCATCTATAGGAAGTAAAGGGCCTCACCCCCCTGGTCAAGGTACGAGCAAACAACAGGCGGGTGCCAAACTTTTTTTTTAAAGCTGGGGTAGGTAGGAAGGGGGAGGAGCATAGGCTAACAGATAAGAAGCCAACATTTTAAAGATATTTCACAAATTATAAGATTTTCTCAGGTTGTAAAAGGTGGTTCTTTGAAACCTTGGCAAATGTATTTTTTTAAGCACACCTTGCCACTAAAGTTGCTTTCAGGCAGTCATTGGAGCAAATGAGGCTCATTGCTGAGCTACTAGATCATTTTCATTTATTTTAACAGGTTGTTTTTTGTTGATAGGTAGGTATAAAATGCATGTTTAACCACATGAGGTGGTTTGTAAAATAAAATCTCCAGGAATATATCCAACAAGATTAGGATAGGCTCCAGGTTTGCATACACTCATGAGGCTGCCTCAGAAAATAGGCCTTAAAAATAAACAGCTTTACAGCCAGGCGGGTACAGATAAAAGTTGGATTTTAGCTGTCTTGGTTCCACAAATAAAGAAGGCCAAATTTGGCATGACTGGCACATCAAAACCTTATGGAATTGAAAGGAACCTATAGTGGAACCCTAATTTAATGTGAATCTGAATATAACTCAATCAGCCAGTGGACCCTTTTTTTCCCTCTTTCCAGAATTGAAATCGTTTTCAGATCAAAATGGAATACACCATTAGAAGACAAATCTTTTTCAGTGAAAGGTAAGCTTCATGCACTTGACGCAATCAAGAATAAAAGTCAAATCCAAGTTGCATGCAAGTACCTGAATCAACACTTCGTGGCTGGAAATCTCAGGAAGATAAGTTACACACATCACTTTGGAAAGTTGTGGAAGAGGTGGGACTCAGGCCAAACGCATGAAGGCAGCCAAAGATGTCAGCCTCAATGACTCACTGTATGAGTGGTTCGTTCAAGTGTACTCAGAGGGCCTTCCAATTACCGGGCCTATTCTCAAAACTCAAGCCAAGATCTGGCCAGCAGATCAATGGAGAAACCTCAGTTCAAAGTTAGCAGTGGATGGTTAGACCAGTTTAAACGCAGTCACGGGATTTCTCAAGTGTTAGTGTCTAGAGAAATTCACTCAGCCAACAGTGCCACTGCCAGCGAATACCTGGCAGAACCAAAAACTCTTAGAAGGTGGCTGTGTCGAAAAACAAGTGTACAACTGTGACGAAACAGTCCTCTGCTACAAGATGATCCCAGACCGCACACTTTCAAGCAAAGATGATGCCCATGACATGAGGGGTTCAGATAAAGCAAAGATTGCGTGATGTTGTTGTTTTGTGTTAACAAGACTGGAACACAAGTTAAAACTGCTCATAATTGGCAAATCTTGCTCGACCTGCTGTTTCCACCATGTCAATGTGAAGTTGTTACTGTTCGAGTACACACATAGCAGCAATGCTTGGATGACCAGTATCATTGAGGATTGGTTTTATGTAACCTTTGTCCCTGCCATCCGCGCTCATTTGCAAAAGCAAAAGCTAGAACCCAAAGCTCTTCTTTACTTGACAACTGTCCTGCCCATCCGCTAGCTGCCAAAGGAAAGATCAGAGTTTCTTACCTCTCAAAGAACACTACATCTAAAATTCAGCCCCTAGGTCAGGGAATTATTTGTGATTAAGCAGAATTACAGGCGTGAATTAATTTATAAAATTGTAGATGAATCAACAACGCTGGAAGACTATCTGAAAAGCAAGAATGTTAAAGAAGTCTGCCGCTTAGGTGGGAAGGGCTGAGCAACAGTGAGCTCCTCGTGTGTGAGAAAAAATGCTGGGAGAAGGGTCTGGGTCCAACCTTTTTATCATGAAAATCCACCAAGGAAGATAATGTGATGAGCAAGAATTTTATGACTTCACAGATGAAGAGGTGGGTGAGGCACACTGGGTGTTTCAAATTAGCAAAGAGGATTTTCACCAGTGGTGCTCTGCCGATGATGAATGGCCAATATAGACTCTGAGATCATCCATAACATTACTATAGCACCGCTTCCCAAACCACAGGAGGATGACAATGAGGAGTCTCTGTCCCCACCTCCGAAAGTGTCTGAAGCCATTGAGTACCTTGAGGCTAGCCTATGTTGGCTAGAGACCCAAGATGTGGACCACATAAAAATTCTCCAGTTCAAGCATTTTGGATTTCGCTCGCCGCCAGCAATATGCTGCGATCAGGCAATGAAAACTCTATTGCTTTTTTTAAAAAATAAAATGATAATTGTAAGACATAAAAAAGATGATTGCAAATACAGGTATTGTAAATGTGTTCTTTATTTTTTTTAAACCACTGACCCCGATTTAGCATGTCCCCAATTTTCTTTTAGTGATCCAATTTTTTTTAACCTGAACCATCCCACTGTACTTACAAAGTGAGCGTGATTGCAAAGTTAAAAGTCAACTAACTCCATGCAGGTTGATGCAAAGGATAGCTGAGAAATTTAAATGAATGTGCACAAGATAGTAGTAGATGGAACTTATTCTGCATGAACGTTACTGATTAATGGTCACCGGTCTTTTGGGATTTTTAGAAATGACTTGGATTATGAAATGGAGGGGTAGATCAATAAGTCTGCAGATTATACAAAGATTGGAGGTGTTGTGGATAGTGTGGAAGATTGTGACAGGTTGCAGGAGAGGATAGAGACAAGATACAGGGTTGGGTGGACAAGTGGCAGATGGAGTTCAATCTGAATAAGTTTGAAGTGATGCACTTTGAAAGGTCGAACTTAAAGGCAGAGTACATGGATTAATGGCAGGATTCCTTACAGAGTGGAGGAACAGAGACAACTTTGGGTCTGTGATGCGCGTCGAAAGAACCAAAGACTTGTTGATCCAAACCAAGGCTTTTATTAACTAAAAGACTGGAGCATATCACAAGTAGGTCGATCAGTTCAGAATGACCTGGTCTGGCTTGGAGCAATCCTTTAAGACCTGCCAGTAGGTGTGGCTACACTCTCAGCCAATCACAGTCATCCTACACTACCATCTGTACATATGTACATATACACATTGGTGATAGAATCTGTACTATCACAGGGTCCAGGTCCATTGATCCTCCAAGTTTTCCACACAATCATAGGGTGATTTTTTTTTTAAATGCATGGGGTGCTGGCCTTCATTCTTCAGGGGATTGAGCTCAAGAACCATGAGGTAATGTTGGAGCTCTGTAAAATTCTAGTTAGACGATACTTGGAGTATTGGTTCTGGTTTCCATGTTTCTGGAAAGATGTAGATGCTTTAGAGAGGGTGCTGTGGAGATTTACCAGGATTAGAGAATGTGCCTTATGAAGCAAGGTTGACAGAGCTAGAGCTTTATTCACTTTCGAATGTCAAAGGATGAGAGGTGATTTAATAGAGGTACAATTAACCCCCTGTTTTTTTTTAATATATCCTGTACTTCCTCTATTTCAAATGGTTTTATCAGTTTGTTTTGTTCCTCCTTGCAATTTTGGCAGTTCAATTTTAGCTAAAAACTCTTCTATTTTATCATCTTTCCCCTCATTCTCAGTTTGGTATAATTGTTCATAAAATTCCTTAAAGTTCTCATTAATCTCCATTGGATTATATGTAATTTGTTTGTCCTTTTTCCTTGATGCCAATACAGTTCATTTAGCTTATTCTGTTTTAAGTTGCCAGGCTAATATTTTGTGTGTTTTTTCTCCTAGTTCATAATACTTTTGCTTTATTTTCATTATGTTCTTCTCTACCTTATACATTTGTAATGTTTCGTATTTTGTTTTTGTCCGCCAATTCTCTTCTTTTTGTAATATCATCCCTTGTTGCTAGTTCCTTTTCTGTACTTACTATCTCCCTTTCCAACTGTTCTATTTCTCAATTGTAGTCCTTTTTCATCTTAGTTTCATAACTTATTATCTGCCCTCTAATGAAGGCTTTCATTGCATCCCATAATATAAATTTGTCTTTCACTGATTCTGTATTTATTTCAAAGTACATTTTAATTTGGCATTCAATAAACTCCCTAAATTCCTGCCTTTTAAGTAGCATGGAGTTTAACCTCCATCTATATGTTCTTGGTGCGATGTCCTCCAGTTCTATTGCTAATAACAGGGGTGAATGATGAGATAGCAATCTAGCTTTATATTCAGTTTTTCTAGCTCTCTGAATATGGGCCGACAACGAAAACCTATCAATCCTTGAGTATGTTTTATGCCTACTTGAATAATATGAGTATTCCTTCTCTCTTGGGTGCTGCCTCCTCCATATATCCATAAGTTTCATTTCCTGCATAATAAATTTGGCCACTTTATTCTTTTTGCTAGTCTTGTCCAGTTAAGGTTAATCCCCTCCTATCAATATATTCCCTTGCATATCTACAAAAAAAATCTTGCATAAACTTTTGATCCTCTTTATTAGGTGCATATATATTGAGCAAATTCCAAAATTCTGAAATATCTGACACTTTATCATTACATGCCTCCCTGCTGGATCTATTATTTCCTCCTCTATTTTGATTGGTACATTTTTATTAATTAATATAGCTACACGTCTAGCTTTTGAATTATATGACGCTGCTGCTACGTGCCCTACCCAGTCTCTCTTTAATTTATTATGTTCCACTTCAGTTAGATGTGTTTCCTGCACAAATGCTATGTCTATTTTTTCTTTTTTCCGTAAATTTAATAGCCTCTTCCATTTAATTTTGTTATGTATTCCATTAATATTTATAGTCATATAATTCAACATGGCCATCTCATATCCTGTTTACACCTAATTTCCACTTCCTCACCACCACATCCCCCTTTTCCCCATTTTCATTTCTCAGTTTTCCCTTTTCAATCTCAATGTATGACAACACATTTAAAACAGAAAATACTTAAACAATTCCCACATCCAATATTCCCTTAGCCCTAAATGTTCCCTCCCCCCCCCCCCCCCCGAGTTGCCCCTAATCCCTTGCTGGGCAACCACAACTTCCATCTCCATTTGGATTGTGAACCCGCTCGCAACCGTCAACTGATTTCACAGTGACGGTTATTCTCTCCCACCCAACCCACCCCCCAGAAAAGACTTTTTTTTACACATATAACAAAGTTCACCTTCTTTGTTTCCCCCTTACTTCCTTTCTTCCCTTCTCTTTCCCTTCTTTAGTTCTTACATATACATTATTTTTACATCTTAATATATATATATTTTATCGTCATTCTTCATTCTTGTTACAATTCTTCATCTCTCCTTCTGTCCTGCAGACGTTCTGCAAATTCTCGTGCTTCCTCTGGATCCAAGAACAGTCTGTTTTGCTCCCCAGGGATAAATATTTTAAGCACAGTTGGATGTCTTAACATAAATTTATAACCTTTTTTCCATAGGATAGATTTTGCTGTATTAAACTCCTTCCTCTTCTTTAAGAGTTCAAAACTTATGTCTGGATAAAAAAATATTTTTGACCCTTGTATTCCAATGGTTTATTGTCTTCTCTAATTTTATTCCTTGCCCGCTCCAGTATATTTTCTCTTGTTGTATATCTCAAACATTTTACTAAACGGATCTTGGTTTTTGATGTGTCTGTGGTTTCGGGGCTAATGTTCTGTGTGCCCTTTCTATTTCCATTCCTTCCTGTATTTCTGTCATTCCCAGGACCTTTGGGATCCATTCTTTATAAATTCCTTCATATCTGTGTCTTCTTCATCTTCCTTTAGGCGCACTATCTTTATGTTGTTTCGCCTACTATAATTTTCCAACATATCAATTTTCTGAGATAACAACATCTTGTGACTCTTTAACTTTTTTATCACTTTCTTCCAATTTTCTTCTTAAGTCATTCACTTCCATTTCTACAGCCGTTTCTCATTCTTCCACATTTTATAATCTTTTCCCTATTTCTGTCATGACCAGCTCTAATCTATTCACTTTATCTTCAGTACTTTTCATTTTTCTTTTCATTTCACTAAATTATAATGTCAACCATTCTTTTAATGCTCTCATTTGTTCTTAAAAAAAAACTTTATATTCTGTCCATCTGTTTTACTTTCTATTTCTCTATGCAGATCTTGGTCTTCTTTTTCCTCTTCTTCTGTGTCTGTACCTGTGTTTGTGTCTTCTTATTCTCTTCCTTGTATCTGTGTCTCTTCTGACTTTCCTGATGAGTTGCTTGTCTCACTTTGCTGGGCTTCTTCTTGCTTGGCTTCTTGCTGCTGCTCCTCTTCTTCTGGGCGACTCATCTGTTGGGCCTCCTGCTGCTGCTCTTCTTTCCTTTCACTCCCTTTCCTGTCGCTTTCCTCTTCTTCCAGCTGAGAACCCTGGTGTCGGGCATCCCTCAGCTGGTCACGTTGTGTTTGCCCACTCCTCGGCTGAACCCCCCTCCCATCGGTGTTCTCCTTCTCCTTAGTAAGCACACTGCGCACTTTTGTTTGGCCCAGAGAGCCACTTTTGCAGTCCAGCGGTTGGGGGTCACGACTCTGCGGTGTCGTCACTACCCTCGGAGAATGGGCTCTCTTCTCCACGACGGCTTCCTGTTTCTTCATGCAAGTAAAGCCTTCTCCTTTCTCTTCCGGTATCTTTTCTTTTTTTCCCGTTGTTTTTACTTTTTCCTTCTTGGGTGCCATTTTCTTTCTTTTCTCTACAACTTTATCTTTTATTTGTTATGTTTTGTATTTCTTGAACTTTGTATTTTCTTCACTTTATTTCTTCTTTTCTGGAGAGAGCAGGTATTCCCCTACTGGCCACTACTCCATCATGTGACTCCCTGATAGTGGCCACCTTGAAGCACGTTGGTACGATGGCAGTGCTCAGGGATATGTTTAATTTGTCTGTGAGGATGTCAGCTAGTTGGTCCCTATATCCTCTGAGCACCCTGCCAGTGATGTTATCTGGTCTCGCAGCCTTACAATGGTTGACCTTGAGCAGCATCCTTCTCCTTTCAGCCTTCGTGAGATATAATCCCTGTTCGTGTGGAGGAGGTGTGGACTTCCTCATCTCTGTGTCATTTCTAGCTCGAAGTGCACATAGAAATCATTCAAAGCATCCGGGAGGGAGGCATCCCCAGCTGGTGGGGATTGATAAGGAAGTTGAGCCTGTTGGGTCTAAACACCTCCCTCTGTGAGTGGATTCTTGATTTCCTGCCAGGAAGACCTCAAATAGTCCTGATCATTAACACTTTCAAGGCCATCACACTGAACACGGCACCCCCCCCCCCCCCCCCACCGAGCTGCATGCTTAGTCCACTACTGTTCACTCTGCTGACCCACGACTGTACAGCTAAACACAGCTTGAACCACATCATCAAGTTTACTGATGACACGACTGTGGTGGGACATTTTAGTAAAAATGAGTCAACATACTAAGATGAAGTATAGATGCTTACAATCTGAATCTGAATGTTAATGAAACAAAAGAGATGGTTGTTGACTTCGGGAGGGCCCGGAGGGACCACACTCTGCTGATCATTGACAAGAGTATCAAGTTCCATGGAGTGCAGTTGATGGAGAATCTCACTTGGACCCTTAGATTTAATGCCTGCTCATGTGGAGGAGGTGTGGACTTCCTCATCTCTGTGTCATTTCTACCTTCGAAGCGCACATAGAAATCATTCAAAGCATCTGCGAGGGAGGCATCCCCAGCTGGTGGGGATTGATAAGGAAGTTGAGCCTGTTGGGTCTAAACACCTCCCTCTGTGAGCTCCATAGCCAAGAAAGCCCAGCAGCACCTTGGCTTCCTGTGAGTGCTGAGAAAAGTTCATCTTCCATCCTCACTACATTCTACAGAGGTTGTATTGAGAGAATCCTGGGCAACGGCATCACCACCTGGTTTGGAAGCTGTACCTCCTTGGACTCAAGTCCCTGCAGAGGAGAGTGAAGTCAGCACAAATCATTATTGGGGGTTCTCTTCCTACCATGAAGGACATCTACAACACTCGAGGCAGGTGAAAGGTAATAAACATTGTGAAGGACTCCACACACCCCTCATGTTAACAGTTCTCCCTTCTGCCATCTGGTAGGAGGTATCATAGTACTTGGGCCCTAACGTCCAGATTGGGCCACAGATTTCCCCAAGCCATCAGGCTCCTGAATTCCCAGAATATAAATGGAGTTTTACTGTATACATTTTAATATTTCAATGTGTTTAACTTTTATTCTAACTTATATTTATGTAAATATGATCCGTGGCCCTGGAGAAATTCTATCTTGTCTTTACCATGTGAGCATGGTAAATAAAGGTCACTTGACTTGAAGTAGAATGTTGCAAAAATAATTAGGAGTTGGGCTAAAGTTGAGAGCTTGAGTCAGTGGTGAAAGAGCAGGGATATTATTCCTATTATAATATTTTGTGCAATTTGTAATATGATGTACTCCAGAATTCAAGCAAAATCTGTCAGTCTTGACAACTTTTTTTTAAACCACATCCACAAATGTATGGCTTAGCAACCTCAGGGCACTAAAGCCTGCAAGCCAGAATGGAGTTCCTGAGGGTGGTCTGCATACATCTGCCAATTCTGCCAACTTTCTTTTCAAAAGCAGCGGCATATCTGTCCTGTAGGTCTGCTGGAGAACAGACAATAGGAAATGCACCATTCACTCTGTCCATCAGCTTATCAAAGTGAATGGAAAGCATTTCATATTCAGAGTATGTAAATTTGAGGTATGGACTCTATGATGTCTAGCAGTAATGTTTCCTTTTGCAAGTTCTTGGCCACAATTTCCATAGAGGTACCCACACTGTCTTTGATTGGTTACTGAATTGAGAATTCCAACACTGTCACCCTACTTGGGATGAATATGTACTTCTCCACTCTCCTTGCTAATTTGATTAAATCCACACTTCCTTCAGGCGCTTCACCGTCACTATTATTCTTTTTCTTTGTTTCCTCCTGTTTTTTAAAATCTCTGGTCTACTGAACTTCTGACGTATTCTCTACAAACTGTTCCTGCTGCCTGTTCATGCCATCGAGGACATCTACACGAGGCAGTCTTAAAAAAGCAGCCTCTATCCTCAAAGACCACCCCCCCCCCCCCCACGACCCAGGCCACGCCCTCTTCACTGCTACCATCGGGAAGAATGTACACAAGACACAAGGACTGAGTTATTTCAAACATGATTCGAGCAGATTATTTTTAGGTAGGTTGTGTCTCTTTTCTCCACTACTCAAATCACAACCTTCAGGGTAAGCAGGCCAACCTATTACCATCCCAGACAATGTAGAAGTTTGACAAGCTCTCTAAAGCCTGGAAGAGCAGTGCCATTTAGTGCTTCTTTCCAACCTTTCTCCTCTTAAAGCCTTTTGTTGAGAGAACTGTCAAGACTGGGATCTTGGTAGGTGAAGTACAACCTACAAGTTCGCAACCTAATCTCTTTGAGTGACAACAGACAGAACCAGAATACGTTTGTTTCCTTAATAGCATCTCTCAAGAGGCAGAAATTTGTGACTGTTTTGCAGTGACATGAGATTATTACAGAAGCGTGTGTGACAGGCAAACTGCAATTAATTTTAATTGCACCAGAAGAGATTAGGAGAGGTTCAATGACTGTTTATTATTCTTAGACTTTGTGAACTGGGTGTATTTACATCTAATCACTTTCATGTACCATCATGCCCTATCAGTTATTGATATAATTGCATTTATACTGTCAGGTTTATTATATTATCAATAACAAACTTTTATTGAATTATTAAGATCTGTATACAATAATGTATGTGGTCCGAAATGTGTGTCATTTCCCCAAGCCTAATCACTTACACAATTCCAACATTAATAGGATATGTAGTTTATTGGTTTCACAACCTCCTGCAGAACTTAAATCTGAGGAAAAACATAATGCAAAAGAAACTCAGCAGGCTCAAACAGTGTACTTCATATAGCAAAGATAAAGGTACCATCCAATGTTTCAGGCTTGAGCCCTTCATCAAGATATAGAAATATGTCAGCAGGCGCCCGAACAAAATAGTGGGGGGAGAAACATGGTCCAACAGGCAGGAGGTAATAAGTGGATAAGGGAGGGAGGGCACACCAGCAAGCAGGAGGAGGAGGGATGGCTCTGTGAATGGATGGGGAAGGCAGTGGAGAGCTAGAGGAAAGAAGACAAAGGGAAAGAGAAGGGACGGAGAATGGAGAGTAGGCTAGCAGAATCCAGAGAAGTCTATGTTAATGCCATCCAGTTGGAGGGTACCCAGGCGGAAAATTGTTCCTCCAATTTATGGTTGGACTGGCAGGATAGGTACTCGAGGCCATGAACAGATATGCGAGCATGGGAGTGGTGTGTGGAAATGAAGTGGTTGGCCACTAGGAGATCCCTGTCACTGATGTGGACAGAGCGAGGCTCTTAAATCCGAACAATTACTTGTACACTCATTGCAAGCTGTGGATCATGTCCGTGCAGTGGTGTAAAATGAATGTGCAGTTACCAATAGAAATAAAAATGAGCAACCATGTTAATTATATCGACCATCATATAAATTTCTTTCAGCCCTTTCAGCTCATGAGCTTGACATCAATTGATCTACAGTCTGGTACTTTTTTTTTGAAGGGTAGGAGGAAACCGGAGCCCCTGGGGAAAATCCACACAGATACAGGGAGAACGTACACACTCCTTATAGAAAGCGCAGGATTCGAACCCCAGGCGCTGTCGCAGTGTTGCGCTAACTGTGCTGCCCTATTTAACTGTAGTTTTTTTTCCTTCCAGCTGACCTTTACACATGCCAAGAAATTGGATCGTGTTGTTCCCTTTTTCGGCATCACATCACTGAAAATCAACGGGTGTTGCTGTAAATCAAAGCACAGTCTGGCATTTTCAGTGCTCATGTAGAGTGTTGCCAAGGTAAACAGTGGCTATACAATCACCCAGGCAAGAACACATTTTCATAATGCACATTTCTCTAGAAAATAATGATTTAAATATACACTGGCCGCACTCCACTTAAGGCATAGGGATTACTTAAGGTGGAATGAACATGGGAACGCCTTCATTGCCACTGATGTGTGGCCAAGGAGTTTGCATGCTCAATCCTTTTCGAATGTGTGCCATATTTCAGTGCACACGCTACCCCAAAGAGCTGGATATTTGAGTGCAAGGGTAATCCCATCTTTCCAAGGTTTCTGAGGTAGTAGAGGGATGTGTGTGGGCAGATGAGATTACTTTAGATTGGCATTGTGGGCTAGAGTCTATTCCTACGCTGTACTGTTCTGTCCATGCTCCAAGAAGTTCAGCCAAGCATAATTATATTGGTAGCTATGGGACCCCACCGACCTCAGTGAGTGAAGAATGCTGTTATCTTCAAGTCACACCACTGGTGTCAGATTTCCATTAGTTTCCCTGAAGTCTAAAGATAGAATCATCAGAATGTTGAATAGGTACTTAGCAACAGCCTGTAGTATTTTTCTCATTTGACCCTGTATTGGAAGACAGAGGAAAATTAATGATGGGATGATTTTTCTCTCAGTTTTTGCTCTAAACTGCCCACGACAGCTGCTAAATTTCAGGCTTCCAACCTTGGTGAGCTCCAAGAGGAGAAATATTGGAATAGGCTAAAGTATGGTCCATCATGACCTGTAGTAGAGTTCCACAAGCTCCTGATCCACTGGCCACAGAAGCAGTTTCTGTCAAATAAGAAAAGTGATTGCTTTACTTAACAGTAGGTGTATGCAAATTCCCCAAGGGTATGTCCCATTTATCTTCATTTGGTCCAGCAAAAGGCATTATTCCCCAATATTCAAAATGGCTGTTTTAAGCTACAAACTGTTTTAAGTGTTGATTAAAAGGTAGAGTTATACTCCATAATGCCCATGATTTGGGGGCTGTGGTGTTAATTCCTTCAGTTTCTTTGCTCAAATAACACATGCACATTTTAACACAATTTGTGCTATCCAAATTGGCAAAGAAAGTAGAAAGGCAATAGCATTTGTGCCCCTTGCTGACATCCGGAGTTGGCAAATTATGACAGTAATCCTTGTGCATTGATGATTTGGTGACAACACTGTCACATTGGACCATGATAATCCAACTAAAGTCAGATGTATTAAACACATAGAAACACGGTGATCAGCAGCTGGAAGATACAACCCACTCCACCCACCTGAGCTACCTAAAAGGATCCTGAATTACTTGCATGTTTTATTGATTTAAAGGCGAATGTGCCTTGTGCAGACCTAGTGAAGTTTTATAATAGAACACTGAAGCAAAATGTGAAAGGCTGCAGACCCCGTGGTTGAAGTAAAAACACAAGGCTGGAGAAACTCAGCAAGTCAAACAGTGTACTTTATGTAGCAGAGATAAAAGTATGTAACCAACATTTTGGGCTTGAACCCTTCATTAAGGTATGAGCAAAATGTAGGCAGGTGCCAAGCACTTTATCTAGCAAATATAAAGATGCATAACCAACATTTCAGGCCGTCATCAAGGTAGGCGCCCAAACCAGGTGTCTGTCGACATTGTTTTTGAAAAAGTCTTGGATCTCTGCTCTGCCTTAAATTAAACAAATCCAGACCAGATTCAGGGACACACAGGCACATGGACTTTGATGACTCTATCTATAGACTTTAACATGATAGAGAGGAAGTGGAGAGAGCCACTGGTGCATGGATGGTAATGTAAAGATGGTGGAGGAAATCTTTCAGCAGGAGCCACTATCAGTTTTCCGGGAGGATTTCTCCACCATTAACCAGACCAAGAAGAAATGTTTGAAGAGACCTGACTTCCCAATAAATGTTTTTCCAGGTATTTGCCATATGCTGCAGCTCACCTACAGCCTCATAACTTTGCCAATAGCAAATAATGTCATTGATGTGCATAATTTATTTGCCTTGCCTTATTTTGGGCTGGTGCTGGAGGCATTGATATCATTTTGCTGGAGGCATTGATATCATTTTGCAATTTGCAGCTCACCTCTGCACCAGGGACATCATAAAATCTCTATACTCAAGGAGAAATAATTTCATCTGCTTGTGCAAAGAAAATGCAGGTTTTATGAGGATAATTGGCTTCTTGTTATTAACTGCACTCACGATGCCCTGAGAGTGAATAATGCCAATGGTTGTGATGCCAGCTAAAAAAATTATGACAAAGGTATGTCAAGGGAGTGTGATGGAAAATTAAAGTGAGGCAACTGGAAATTCAGGATTCCTCTTATACACTGATTGAAAGTCAAGTCAATTGCAGGGACCCTGGCAGAAATATTTAAAATGTACTTAGCCACAGGTGATGTGCCTAAGGATTGGAGGGTAGCTCATATTGTTCCATTGTTTTAAAAAAAAGGCTTTAAAAGTAAACCAGGAAATTAAAAGCCAGTGAACCCAAAATCAGTAGCAAGTAAATTATTGAAGGGTGCTCTGAGAGTTCGGATATACAAGTATTTGGATAGCCAAGGGCTGATTAAGGATAGCATGGCTTTGTGTGTGGTAGATCGTGTTTAACAAATCTTATAGAGTTTTTGAGGAGGTTACCAAGAATGTAGGTGAAGGAAAGACTGTGTAAGTTGTCTACATAGACTTTAGTAAGGCCTTTGACAAGGTCCCACATGGGAGGTTGGTTCAGAAACTAGGTGTTCATGGAGAGGTTGTAAACTGGATTCAAAATTGACTGAATGGAAGAAGACAGAGTGGTAGTAGATGGTTGCTTCTCAGACTGGAGGCCTATGATTAGGATAAAAAAGTTGCGAACCACTGCTCTAGACCCAATTGTTATTGAAATGTTTTGCTTGAGAAAAACTGTCATTGGCCCATTTCCTTTGGATTAGAAACTGTGCACATAATGAGACAATTAGGTATGGTTAAAACAGTAGTTTTCAAACTTTTTCCACTCACATATCATTTTAAGTAATCCCTTGCTAATCGCAGAGCACCTGGGGATTACTTAAGGTGGTATGTGAGTGGAAAGAAAAAGTTTGAAAACCACTGCTCTATACCTATGACTGTGTGGCTATACAAATTTTCCGACTTCACCAATGACGGCAGAATCACTGACGACAATGAGGAAGCATACAGGAGGGCAATAGGTCACCTAGTTGAGTGGCGTCACGACAACAACTTGTACTCAATGTTTGCAAAACCAAAAAGATGATTGTGGACTTCAGGGGGAAATCAGGAGGACATATTCCAGTCCTCATTGAAAATTCAGTAGTGGAGAGGATCAAGAACTTCAAATTCCTGAGTGTCAACATCTATAAGGATCTGTCCTGGAGTCTCCACGTCGATGCAATGATGAAGAAGGCTTGCCAATGGCTATACTTTGTAAAGAGCTTGATGAGATTTGCTGTGTCACCAAAGACTCTTGAAAACTTCAATAGGTGTACTGTGGAGAGCATTCTGGCTGGTTGCATTAGTGCCTGGGATGGAGATTCCAATGCTCAGGACAGCAAACACTGTTTGTTAACTTGGCCAGCGCCATCACAGGCACCAGTCTTCATTTCGCTGAAGAGCCATTGTCTTAAGAAAGCAGCCTTTATCCTCAAGGACGCCCACCACCTAGACCATGCCCTCTTCGCTCTCCTCCCATTCGGGATAAAAGATGCAGGAGCCTAATGATGAACACTCAGTGGCACAAGGACAGCTTCTTCCCTTTTGCCATCAGATCCCTGAATGATCAATGAACCACAGACACTGTCTTACAGAGTAGGTGGCAAGGGTGGGCATCCGTGGCTGTCAGACCTGTCCCACTCCCTCGCGCGTCCAGATTGACGCACGCTAGCAACACTCCACCCAGCCCCCCATTTTCCTATGAAAGAAAGTCAGCTTACTTTTGCAAAAACTCAGAACTCCAGAAACTCCTTGAATCTCCTTGAGATTCAAAAGAACTTTCAAGGTAGTGATGTACTATTGAAAAGTAATCAATGTTCTTTAAAATGATGCAAATGATGCAAAATCTATGACATCTCTCACGAAAGGAAAATGGCATAAAGCATTTAAACCCATTGCTCTCTCAACAGATATTGGCTGATGCACTGACTGTTTCTTGCGTGTTCTGTTTTTTAATTTCAGATTCAAATATTTGTCCTGTTTGTCTTTATTAATAGGTTTTACTGATGCTGGTCACTGGGAAAACTCTTCTATCATTCAGAGTGGTGTATCAGGATCAGCTAAAGCAGCTATGGCCAGGTTAGTAGATTTAGGATGGAAATGAGGAGGAACTCCTTTTCCCAGAGAATCTATGGAATTTGCTGCCGATTTGAATCAGTGGAGACCACCTCAGTGAATATATTTAAGGTGGGATAGATTTTTACATAGTAGGGGAATTAAAGGGATATGGGAAAAGGCAGGAAGGTGGAGGTAAGCCTTTCTTCAGATCACCCATGATCTCATTGAATGGTGCAGCAGGATCGACGGGCCGAATAGCTGACTCCTGCTTCTATTTATTATGTTCTTTAAAGTCCAATACAAAAGTACAGGTAGTCCTCGACTTCTAACCTACGCAAGTTACATCCACCCACACATACAACCAAAATTTTTTTTAAATCTTCATTGTTTTACTATTTTTGGTACACAGACAGCCAATCTGTTTGCTCATAGTTTTGCTATTATCTGATTCCACCTGCATTGAATTCTCCCATCGTTATTGAATGAAGATCTACCGGGACCAATGCCTGAAGAGGGCGCACAAAATCTGTGAACCGGTGCGGACTCGAAAGGCCAACATGGCCTGTTTCCGCTCCGTAAATGGTTATATCGTTAAAATTACTGTACAAGTACATATTTTGTATTAAAAGTACTGTATAAAGTGGACCCCACTCCCAGCGGCAGCCCGAAGTCCCCGTTTCCTGACTTTCAACCAATAACCCGAGTTACAACCAATCCTGTTCCTGTACTGATCCCAACGTTATCATTAACTGTTTAGATCCAAATATCCCATGGTGTCGTAGTTAGAAAGAAAAACTATTTTCTCCAATGACCAAGTGAACTTGCATGAGAATGTCAAAATAAAAATGAGATCTGCCTGAAACTTGGGGAATTTATAACATGGTTATGGTCTGGTGATAATTGGAAGAGGTGCACCTCATTAAACCATCTCTTCTTGGCACGGAGCTGATTGCATTTCCCTTCCACAGGAAGTAACATGATTGTTTCAGCAATATACTTGACACTTCCGGGAGTTCACAAATTCATTGTATAATGTATGTCACACCATTGTTTCAACTGGCCATCACAGTGACATAAAATGCTAAGGAGGGAATTGTAGAGGTGGTTAAAAGTTGAATTTGTAGGTGGGAGCTGGGTAGGGGTAGGTGGAGCTTTGGTCAAACATTTCCTTTGGCTGCAATTATATCTAGCACAGAGGAAGAGCGATGTTTTTGTTGGAGCCTAATCACACTGGTCCCAGAACATTACAGCAATAGTTCCTCAGGAGACTATCCTAAACAACCATTAGAATTGTCTTTCTCTCCACCATAAAGTCAAAGAGTGATAAGCTTGCTCAACAATGCATCCCATTTAGTTTCATGCCCGGTGTGATAATGCAATGTACCATTCTTCATTCAAGTTTTAGCTCATAGAGCACAGAATGCCAACAAAAGAAAATCCGGTACCTTGGAATTTAGCAGCATACCATTGGCAGATCCTCTGTCCGCACATCGTAGGTCACCACTGACCAGAAACCTAACATAGATTGGCTCCAAACATACTGTTGTTGCAAGATGAAGTCAGAGTCCATAATTAGTGCCAACCCAAGAAGAATAAAAAGAATTTCACTTTTCAATAAAGCACATCTCAACAATTTTCTGGGTAAGGAGTTCGAGATTCCGTCTGTCATTTGTGTGAAGAAACGCCAGCTCAGCCAGGAATGAAGCCGTTGGATCCATGCCAACTCCCGGAGACACCTGTAGTAAAACACAAAGAGTCTGCAGTTAACGTGAATGAAGTAAAAGCGCAATGCTGGAGAAACCCAGCAGGTCACACAGTGTACTTTATATAGCAAAGATAAAGGTTCATAACCAACATTTGGTATGAGCAACATGTAGCCAGGCTTCTGAACAAAATGAGGGGAAGGAGTACAGTCCCAAAGGCAGGAGGTAATAGGTAGATAAGGGAGGGAAGGCAAACAGAGGGAGAAAAGATGGCTCTGTGAATGGAGAGGGAAGGGGGTAGAGAGCTAGAAGAAAGAAGGGAAAGGAGGGTGACTGAAGAGTAGGCTAGTATAAACTAGAGAAGTTTATGTTGACCCATCCAGTTGGAGTGTGCCCAGATGGAAAATCAGCGGATTGTTCCTCCAATTTATGAGTGATTTTACTGGGATAGTTCATGAGGCCATGGACAGACATGTAAGCATGGGAGTGGGGTGCAGAATTGAAATGGTTGGCCTCTCCTTGATGAAGGGCTCAAGCCCAAAACTTTGGTTATGTATCTTTGCTATATAAAGTACACTGTTTGACCAGCTGAGTTTCTCCAGCATTGTGCTTTTACCTATCTCAGGGAGCAATTCTTAAGTTCTCTGTATCCCTGTACCTTAATTTCTTTCACACATGCCCATATTTCCTTTTGATTCTTTTAGCCATTACCTTAAATTAAAGGACAATTTACCATGTCAATTAATCTCCCAGTACATCTTTGCAATGTAGAAGGAAAAAGGAGAATCTGAAGGAATCTACCCAGCAGAGAGAAAACTTGCAAATTCCATACAGACAGCACAGGGGCTCACCTTTTCCCTAGTTGGCTGCTCAACATGACTAGTCCAAAAAGCAGCCCCGAGATATGATGGTAGTATTTCCTTCACTGCAGATCCGGAGCTCAGGATACCGATGGTATGGACCGAAGTCTGTGTGGCTGTAGAAGCTGCAGTAGCTCTAGAGATGAATCCACGGATACTCAGTGACTCTAGGGGGAATTCTCTTTTGCTTCTCTTTCTCTGACTAAGAAGCACTTCAGGCAATTTCTGCCAATGGCAAATCTGTCTACCTTAAGACAGGAGAAAGCAAATTTAATGTAATATTACACTGTTTATTATATGACAATAAAAATAACCTTGAATCTACTTACAGTTTGCTTTGGCCAGTCTAAGTACAGATTAGTATCATCCATTAACCACAGAACAGTTAGCACAAGGCTATTACAGTGCCAGCAACTCAGGTTCGAATCCAGTGTTTTGGGCCTGAGTCTTTCCTCAAGTTGTTAAGATGACCACTTGAGGAAAGACTCAGTCCTGAAACATTGGTAATATATTTATATTTTCTCTTATAGATGCTGCAAGACTTGATTTAAGATTTCTTCTCTTGACTGGTTTAATGTATCTTAGATTTTGTACTTTAAGTGGATAGGGGGGAGGTAGGGAGGGTGGGATGGGAGGAGGGGGGGGGGAGAAAATGACACTGTATATATTTGAAAAGGAAAATGTATGTATCATGGTCAATGTGGTTTATGGTGTGAAAAATAAAAAAAATTAAAAAAAAAGATTTCTTGTCAGAGTACATACATGACATCACATACAACCCTGAGATCCTTTTTCCTGCGAGTGAGGGAGAATTACCACTTATTGGTAGTGCAAAAACAAACTGTGCACAAGTATACACATAAACAAATAAAGAAATGTAGACAAACTGCAAACAGAGAGAGAAAAAAAATCAATAAAGTGCAAAAGTAAGAGTTCTTAAATGAGTCCCTAGTTAAGTTGGTTGTTGAGGAGTCTGATGGAGGAGGGATAGCAGCCGGCCCTAAAATTCTGCCTGGCCTTCAGGAAAAAGAGAATCTCAGGGTCGTATGTGATGTCATGTGTGTACTCTGACAAGAAATCTGAACTTTGAATGTGAGGTATACCAAAATTCTTACTTGCTGCAGCCAAACAGATTCTTCATTTAAAAAAATCAACAGTGTATATTTAAATCAAATTAAAAGCAAATAATAAACACAGAAGAAAGATAGATAATAGATATTCTCAGTTATCCCAGTGCAAAAAAAAGTTGTGTAACAGTAGTGCAGGCAGTCCACTTTGTTGTGTTAGAATATTTTATGATTGGTGCAGTAAGGGTGAACTAATATGCGCTGTAACCTAGAGAGAACATCAGCTTTGTCAGCTAATTTACACCAAATCAAAACTTCCAGTCTTCTTAAATAATCCTTGGCATTATCATTGGGCACCTAGTGTTGTCCCCATCACAACTGTGGGTCACTTGACACACTGGCTTGCAAAGTATTGCACCTCTGCCAATCCTTTCAGAACTTATTCTGAGCTGATGCTGTTCATTTCTCAAGGCAGATGACAGAATTGCTTGTCATTTGTGTGTCTCTGCATAATTGGACAGTCGGCAGCTTCATTAACCTACACCTCCAATAACTTTCTGTCAATCTCAACTGTACCTCTAACATCTCATAGTCTCACATTACAATTGCCTGCAGCATAGATGCCATTACTATGTAAACCCCATGTCATCTGCGGTGGCTGTAATACTGTGCAAATTCTCTTTTACGTGAGAAACATATTCTCTGAATTCTGATGAGGACAGATATTGACATTGTTACCAGGTAAGTAACCCAGGAGACTGGACTAACCATCCTGAGATCTAACTTCAAATCCCATTATGTCAGTGGCAGAATTAACCCCCACCAAGTTTACAGATGAAGCCTCTAACTGGGATGACTCTTACTGAGCAGGGATAAGGTGACACTTTCAGTGAATAACCCTAATGGCAAGCTCTTCATCCTGGGCAACGCCGTGGCTGTTTCACCCAACTTTATTCAAACAGCTGCTACAAGCAAAGCATGACCAGGGCACTCCGCTGGCTGAATATTTGATGTTACAAGCCAAGTTAACAAACCTCTGGACATTTTTCTTGTCCTGAGGGTAGGCTCCTCCAACCAGACAGTGATACAACTAGACAGAATATTCTCCATCGTACACCTGTAGAGAGTGATGTATCAAATCTCCTCACAATATATAGCCATTGACGAACCTTCTTCATGATTGCATAGACATGGAGGCCCCAGGTCAGATCCTCAGAGATGTTGACACCCAGGAATTTGAAGCGATTGACCCTCTCCATTGCTGACCCCTCGATAAAGACTGGTTCATGTTCTGATTTCTTTCTTTCACAATTACCTCCTTGGTTTTGCTAATATTCAATGCAAGGTTCTTGTTATGACACCACTCAACCAGCTGATCTATCTCCCTCCTCATTGCCATCTTCAAATTTGTAGATGGCATTTGAATTGTGCCTGGCCACACGGTCATGGATGTAGAGTGAATAGAGCAGTGGGCTAAGTACGCATCTATGTAGTTCACCTGGGTTGTTTGTCAGTAAGGAGGAGGTCATTCTGACTGTGGTCTTCCTTCTCTGTGATCCTCATCGCTCCTCACTTCCACTTCATCTTGCATCATGAGTAAAGTTGCAAATGTTAGATTTGCTCCCTCAGCCAAATCCTTGTGAAAAATTCCAAATAATGGGACTTAAGCCCTAACTCCTGTGATACCCTCCCAGTCAACAGCAAAACATTTATTCTTGTTCATTATTTTCCATCTCTTAACCAACTCAAAACCCCTAATACTATGTGTCATATAATAATTTACTTTAGTGTAGGTTAGAGTATCTACTAATGTCAGGCAATCTGATTTCGCTCTCCCTCCTTTCTTAAACAGTGGGGACTAAATTTGCTCCCCTCCAGTTTGCAGGAACCATCCCAGCAATATAGAATATTAACAGGTTCCATTTCTCTGAGCCAAAACTCTAGAATATAGACTTTTACACTGAACAATGGGGATTTTGCTTCCTGAATACTTTGGGTGTATTTTATGGATTTTGGACTGCTGATCGCGAAATATCTTTGTCTGTAACTCAGGAAATTTTTTTAGCTTTTACTATGCTGATGGCCAGTTGAACAATTTTACTGAAATTAAAGGATGATTCTTCATCTACCCATGCACAGTGGTTACATGATGTAATGTCTTATTAAGCTTGTAGAAAATTAGATTCAATATTAAAGAGAGACATTTCAATTTGTAAAGATGTGGACTCCATTCTTAGAATTCTATTATGATTGGAAGAATCAAGAACTCTGAAGAGTCCGGGAGTTTGCCGTCCGATGCCTGGAGGTCGCTATCTGATTCGAAACTTCCTTTTTTTTATAACTAATGGTAACCTTGATTAGAGGGAGGGGGTAGATTAGTTTTAGTTTTATAGGGTTTATTTTTCCTTTTTTTCTTTTTTTTAACCCAAATAATTTGGTAAATAAATAGGCAACTGGCTCACGCTGTTATATTATTCTTTTGGATTTTATTTACATGTATGTGAGGTGACTGGTTATATATCATTGAATTTTGTATGCAATTTTATATATTAAAACAATATATTAAACTAAAAAGAAAAATTTCCTATCACGTACTGTTTTTAAGTATAACATATTTTGTGATTTCCTGTCATATTGCCCATGAAGCAAGCTGTTTTGGTCAGTCCAAGCATGCCTGGCAGGCACTCAGTGCAGATGCTATGCAAATGTTGTCATAGACCTGGGCATGCTTAGTCAGGATAGATGGAAACAGGCTATAAAAGCAACTCACATATACAGATGCTGTGCATTACATTGATTATAGATATATGCTTGTGATGCACATGTTCTTCATAGTGAGTGTACTTATTAATAGCATTTATTGTCTTCAGGAAGATTCAATAAAGCAGAAATGTCTTGTCAATGTCGCAACACCTGTGATTCATTCTGTTACATGACTATTTATTAAGAAATCCGATGAGTTCTATTTCAGTTGTAAAATTGGTGATCAGGGCAAACCCTGGGCTCCTCTCATTTGTTGGGCAACATGTGCAGTCAACCTGAGAGTTTGGCTCTGCATTATTAGGCGAATAAACATGCTACATTCAATAAAAAAAAGTTAATTTAATGTTTATCCAACTCCTTGTGCAATACAGCAAGTTGTCTATCATAATCCCCAATTTTTATTTCAGGAAGCAAACCTTTTGGGGGAAAAAAATTGTTGTCCAGTTGAGTCTTTATGATGTTGTTAGTTCGTGCTTATTAATGTTGCTCTTTAACATATCTTTATTAGTACTGATTTCTGTGACTTTCTCATTTGAACTGTACCATTGTTTCACAATTATTTCTGAGAGTTTTGTTTTGCATCTTCTGTGATTTCGGATTGAACAAGAATACTTTAAAACTTGAAGTGAAATTTTATATCATAGTTATTCTTTCTCTGAGCTCCTTCATAATAAGATTATTAATGATCACTTTCCCTTTAGTTCTAAAATAACCTGTTCCACAATTAGCTCCTCAACATACTGATCTAGAAATTCACCTGCATACATTACATTGTTAATGTTATCCTGATTTTCCCAGTCTATCTGCAGATCAAAGTCCTCTGACGATCTTGGCAATGATCGCACAAAATGTTCAATTCCACTCACAGCACCTCAGCAAATGAAACAACCCATGGCTGCATGCAACAATACCTGGACAACATTCAGTAAAGTCAGTGTGAACTAACATTCACAACAAGAGAAATGCCAGGCAGTGACCAACCTCTCCCTTTGGAATTCAATGTCAAAAATAACCAGAAACTTAATCAGACCAATTCATAAAAACTGCAGGCATACAAATAAGTCACACAATGAAGAGCATCTGAAAGGAAGTGCTCCTCTTGGAAGTATGCTGCTTCAAGACCATTCAGTAAGATCAACCTCATCCAGTCTGCTTGGATGGTACCCTATCAACTGCTCCAACCATTCACTCCCTCCAACACCGGCACACATTTACTCACCTGGGCAGGTCCAATCCCACCCTAAACTCCAAGAAGGGCAAGAGTTTCAGATGGATGGGAACATCACACTTCCAGTTGACATCCTCCAATATGCATACTGTTCTAACAAAGAAATACATTGGGCAGTTGTAACATATTCAAATGTAAGTCAGACAGTGAGAGCTACTTACAAGAACAGATCTGGAGCTTCAAACAAGAATATTCATTCTAATTCACGACAAGTGATGCTTGTGCTTGAATGGAGATAATAATATCACTACATCCTCTAACCATTCAAACCCTCTTACAGCATGTAGGTCATAACTTTCCTAATGTTTTGTAGGTGTGGAAAGGCATAGGGCATTTTGTTGTTAGAAGAGATCGATTAGGAAGATATTAAAACCTTGCCTCCAGCATGTATTTCTTAATGGTTTAATTTACTGCTTAGATATTTTTCATTGGGCACTTCTTTCCATGGTGTTGTTTCTGTCATACAGAGTTTGCAGATTAACTGGTGTATTTGGGCAGCAGGCACTCATGGGCCAGAAGGGCCTGTTGCCATGCTGTATCTCTAAATTTAAAAATAATTCAAAATTTAAATTTAATAACATTCTTCTGATTAAATATACCCAGCTTCATCACAAAAGAGTATAGCTCTGTGGGAATGTTCTCACTGATGTTGTGGAGGCACCAGCTCTCAGGACAAGAATAAACTCCAGAGGGTTGTTAACTCGGCCAGCGACATCACAGGCACCAGACTTCAGTCCTTCAAGGACATCTACATGAGGTGGTGACTTAAAAAAGCAGCCTCTATCCTCAAAGACCTTCAACACCCAGGCCATGCCCTCTTCACTCTTCTACTATCAGGAAAAAAGTACAGGAGCCTAAAGACGGACACTCAGGGGGCACAAGGACAGCTTCTTCCCCACTGCCATCAGATTCCTGAATAATCAATGAACCAAAGACATTGCCTTACTTTTAGCGCACTATTATTTTTTTTTACATAGTAATGTTGTAAGATTTTGTGACTCGTTCATGACAATAAAATTTTGATTCTGAACTTAAATTTGTATTTAAGTCGGAACGTATATACGGTCCTTAGTTAGCGTCAGTTAGTCAAATGTTTATTTTAGTATATAGTGTATATATTTTACCTTTCTATGCATGTGAAACACTTAAGAAACACTTCCAAATACACTACTGCATCTTAAACATAATAATACAGTGCATAATTGAATGGTGTAGAAGAAGATGGAGAGATGGCTACTGTTGGAGAGGATGGACCTAGTACTGGAGAGTCAGGGTTTGATTCTGCTGCTGGAAGAGGGGTGGGGAGGGGGGGGGATTTACTACTGGAGTTAATTTCTTGAAGTAGGTATCAAGGGAAGTTTGTACAGAGATTTTCTTTTTCTTGTCATTAATGGCCTAAAATCCCCAGGTAGATTGGTACAGTTCAAATACAGTACAAGTATATTAGAATTTTTGTCACGTGAAACTTGGAGATGGAATCAGCTGCAAAGGAGCATCTGTTCATTTCTAGCTGCTTTTAATCCAAGGAGGCAGTAAAGAATCTCCAAACTGTTGGTTCACAAGTCACTTGTAACCCAGATGAAATAAGAGTATACAGTACTGTACAGGTGCAATGTTCAAATTCGTACTTTTCAATTTTGAATTTGTTCCCGCACTTGCAATGTGCTGAATGCTACACTCTCGTGAGGCTGACTCAAGCATGCTCGAACCGGAAGTTGACGGTATTCTACTTCCAGCCTGCTTGTATGAGTTTTTTGTAAATCAGACATTTTTACCCTGGGCAGTGCCTGTATAAATCTTTTGGGATGATTTATTTAATTATGGGATACTGTTCATCAATCTCACTGCCTGTGATTCTCCAGCCTGACAGTCTTGATTTTGATCCTCCTGTTGTGGGTCCAAGATAGGTCATCTTTTATATGCACACAAAGGAACTTTGTCCTCGTGAGATCCACAATCATCTCCTTTTACTTTTCCACGTTAAGACTCAGGTTGTTCGCACACCATTTTACAAGCCTTTCAACCTCCTATCTGTAAGCCAACTCATCATTGTTGCAGTTGAGGCCAACTACTGTTGATTCATCTGCAAACTTCATGATTTTGTTTGAATTGAATCTGGCAGTGCAGCCATGAGTCAGAAGTGTGAATGGTAGTGGGCCAAGCAAACAACCCTGAGGTGCACCAGTGCTCAATTATGGAACTTCAGATTTTGCTGCCAACTCAGACAAACTGTGGTCTTTTAGTCAAGAAGTCTAGAATCCAGTTGCAGTCCGAGCAAGGACAGTTTCTTCCACACTTATGGAACTGATTTCCAGACCCCACTACACCTTTGGTTAAAGAAAAGTGTTCAATTTTCCCTGAACATTTCTGCCAATGAGCAATCTGAATCTCCTAGTTTTTGACTTCTCTGCCAGGAGCAATATTTGTTTCCTGTTTACCCTATCTGGGCCTCTGCTAATTTTATCACCCTTGATTACATCTCTCAGTTGCCTTGTTTCAAGAAAGGAACTCCAGACAAAACAGACGTCCCTTGTAACTAAGATTCTCTGGCCCAGTCAACATCTCTGAGAATCTCCTCTGGACCCTTTCATATCCTTCCTGTTGTGTGGTTGTGGAGACAGCGAAGCACGAAACAGGTAAATTCAGTTCATTAGTCCATGCCTGACTATCTGGTTTTAGCTGGTCACATAGAACCTATAGCACAGTATAGGCCCTTCAGCCCACAACATTGTGCTGACCCATATATACTTACCCAAAAACCCATCCCTATTTCATAGTCCTTTATTTTCATTTGCCTGTCTAAGAGTCTCTTAAATGTCCCTATGGTTCCAGTCTCCACCACCACCCTTGACAATGCATTCCAAGCACCCACAACTCTGTGTGTAAAAAAAACTTACCCCTAATGTCTCCCCTAAACTTTCCTCCTTTCACTTTGTATATATGCCCTCTAGTGTTTGCTACTCCCACTCTGGGAAAAGGGTGTTGACTGTCTTCCTTATCTCTACCTCTCAGAATCTTGTAATTCTCTATTAAGTCACCTCTTAAGCTTCTTCACTCTAAAAAGAAAAGTCCCAGCTCTGCTAACCTTGCCTCATAAGACTTATTTTCCAGTCAAGGTAAATCTCCCCTGTATCCTCTCCATTCCTTCCACTTCTTTTCTGAAATTAGGTGACCAGAATTGAACACAATATTCTGAGTGTGTTTTGACCAGAGATTTATAGAGCTGCAAAATGACCTCTCAACTCCTGAACTCAATCCCCCAACTAATGAAGGCCAGCATACTATAGGGGCCTCCAAAGTAGTCAATATCATCCCCCAGAGGTTGATAGGAATCTCCAGGAGGTTGATAAATGCGAGGGAATCAAAATGGGGTTGATAATATGGGGGTGGGATTCAATTTAAAATTGTGCCTCCCACCACCCCCACAGAGTGGGGGGGGGGGTGGGGAGAGGCTAACCTGCCATGAGCATTCACGTGGTGCCGCCATGCTTCCCCAGCCGTCACATTTCCCTCTTACTGCGCATGTACCAGCCGGTCACGCATGGCCTGCAGACCTTGGGACACTGCATTTAACAGGTAAATTCCATTTCTGCCCCTTAATTTGTCCTCCACTTTGGGATATAGGGCCTAAACCCCAAAATGGAGGATAAATTAACATCTGTCTCATGGTGGATTCAGAGGGAGGACAGAGGGCTCAAAAGATGGACTGTCTGGCCTAAAACCAGGCATCTGGCCACACCACCCAGTGCTCTCCCTCCCCGTCCAGCTCTCCCAACCCCTCACCACCCCCATCCAGCGCTGGGATTCCATGCCTGGAGGTCGATGAGGGACCAAGAGACCCTGAAGGGGTCAACGGTCTAAAAAGTTTTGGGACCACTGCTATAGACCTTCTTAACTATCCTATCAACTAGCATGGCAACCTTAAAGATCTATGCATTTGGATCCCAAGGTGTTCAGCATCCTACCATTCACCTTCAGCATTCTTGGGCAGAGTGGGACAGATCAGCCTGAATTCTGCATTTGCTTGGCACCCAATAAAAATGGAAGGCATGTAGATGTTGATTGAGAACATGAATGAAACCCCTCTGTACTCATTGTTTAAATTCACACCTGGCAAGTTATGAGATCATGACTAGTGTCCATGGAGGTATAAATCCTACTCTTGATGATTGACCTCACGAGAAAAAGGTAAATTCCAATTTGAATCATATTCCATCAGATTACTATTTAATATAATAATGTATGTGTACCATTATTTCACATTAATTAGAAGCATGATTTCAGTTTTCCATCAGACGTTCACTGATTGTTGCCAAAATAAATGTTTAATTCATTTTTCGGTAAGTCTATGAATAGATGATGTTTTGTGGTCACAGGCATTGTGAAGACAAGGGTAATTGTTTACTGCAAACCCCTCTTGCTTTCAAACACAACATTCCAGTTCTCTGATTTTGTCAGTTCTTTAAAATTGGCCTCCCACATAATTCTAGTTTTTTTGTAATAAAGCTTGCAGACTTCCTGCCTCAACCCCCTCGGTTTTACTGAAAGCAGGAAACTGTACTTTGCTGTGACGTTGCTGCCTCAGTTCAAGACTCTGCTGCTCACCTGTCAGGATCTGGGTCCACATTTCAAACTGCTGTGCTGGAAGTAACTCCGAATGGCAGAATCCGGTAGGTTTCCCTTGGCTCGGACGGTGCCTTTTCCTTCAGTTTCACCTTTTAAAGAATGCTTCCTTTCACATCATAGCTTTTTAGGGAGAATGATAGAAATGCAATTCTGAATTCAAAATGAGCAGCTTCCATTGTGTTACTGTTAATGATTCAAAGGTCCTCTGATTTGTTCACTCAGTGAGCTGTTCAGAGTGTGTGAATATGCAAGGTACTAAGGAGTGGTTTACCCCCTCTCTTTACCCCCTCCATAAATCTTCGTCCGCGAAGCCAAGCCAAAGAAGAAGGAGTGGTTTATATGTTTATTGTATTTATCAGACAGAAGCATACTGATTGTTTTACTGAATGTCAGAGTATGGTGATCAGAGGCATTTGTATGTATATTTTGTTTACATATACTGATATACATGATCTTGTTTGCATGTATAAATCATTGCTGTTTGAATGGCTAGTATGATGTAGATGTAAACTTCTCAGAGCAGGCAGCTAATGTTAACCATTAATGTTTAAGAAGTGATGTTAAAGTCACTCCCATCTGAGAGAAATAATTGGTGAAGGTGAGTTTGATATGTTTAATAATGAAGAGCACATTTTCTATTAATATATTACAATATGTTGATAGAGATTCAAAGTGCAAGAAAAAAGGCTATTCATCCCATTACATCTCTTCTAGCTCCTTGAGTTACACGGCTCATCTCGTTCTCCTCATCATCATTACAATTTTGCTTCCTTTCATGCTTTATTGCCAGTAAAAGATTAAAGTTGGTTCTACTCCATCCACCTTTCAGACTGTTCCCGATGACAGCAGCTCATTGCGTTTAAATTTTTTTTGTCTGATTATGGTAAGTTTGGTTACTGGCTCTCATCCCACTGAGAACAGCTCCATACACACTAGAATCCTTCACAATTTTGAACTCCTCTATTAAATCTCTGCTGAAGGTTCTCTCTTTTTTTAAGGAGAATGACTCCACTTCAGGCTCGGGAGGTAGGCTTGAATTGCTCACTAGCCACAGGGAAAATCAAGGAAGTATAGTTATTTATATTTGGAGTCGCTCAGAATTGAAAATGACTTGCTTTCATTCTGGTTTGTGGGCCCTGAAGGATGAGGTAACGTGGAGACTGTACACTCTTCCACAGATTAGCCAGATGATGTTTAACTGGCTGGCCGGGCAGGTGATAGCTGATGACAGCATCATTGTGTAATGCATCCAGTTGTTCACTTCTTTGAATAACATTCAAATTAGACTGATGTTGTTACAGGTCACTTTAGCTTCTTCCTCACATAGCCACCAGAGGTCATTTCAAAAGCATTTGCTTCTTCCAAAAACTATCTCTTGAGGGTTACTTCTGAGTGTCCTTACAGTGTCAGGATGTGTTTTTTCTACCCTGGTATTAATTTCCAAATAGCCGAGCCGAAGATGGCCACAAATCGGAGTAACTACACCTGGGCACTTTCTGACCATTCTGTCTCCTTTCCTCAAGCTCCCCACCCCTTTCCCTTCCCTCTCCATTCAGCTACCCCCTCCCCCCATAATTTCTCATATTTTTCTCTTCTACCTTCCCATCTATATCTTACCTGTTAGCCTCTGCTCCTCCCCCCCCCCACCCCACTCTTTCCTCCTTCCTCTCCCCACCTTGTTATTCAGCTGCCTGCCTGCACATACCTTGATGAATGGCCCAGGCCCAAGACATTGGTCACCTTTTGTTTCCAATAAATACTGCATGACCTGCTGAGTTTCTCCAGCATGCATTAATTTCCCATTTGTACTTAGAACTAGTTCCATCAGCTACTGAACATTTGCAGAAATCTGGCACCAATGTCCAGACTCAGCCAGTAGTTCTCCTCATAGAGGATTTTCCTCCTGTGAACCATCACCTTTTTACTGGTAGTGAGCATAATATTGTTCAAGAAATAATACCTGTAGTTTTCATTCACATCCAACCAATCATTAGATTTGTCTTGTGGCAATCTTCATATGCAGTAAAACCCATTTTATCCACATTCAAGCTACCAGCAACCTTAAGCAGCTGACAAAATAATCGAGGAAAATAAGTAAGTAAAAAATATGGAAGTTTAAAATTGATACGCCTCGCCAATCCATGTAACACACAACCAAGCAACCAGAAAATTCACTTATCCTGCATCTATCAGTGCACATAGGTGCCGGATACCAGAGGTTTCATTGAAAATCAATGGAGAGGACAAAATGCCACTCATTACATCAGAATCGTAAGGCTATGCAGCTCGCAAACAGACCCTTTGGCTAATCTCATCCGTGCCAACCAAGGTGTCTTCCTGAGTTGGTCCGATTTGCCTGCATTGGATCCATATTCCTAACATTTTCTCTCTCCTTGCAAAAGTTATTATTTTGTGCCTGCTTCCAGCTCTTCCTCTGGCCACTCATTCCTACACCCACCACTCTCTATGAAAAGCCTGCCTCTGAGGTTCTTTTAAAAATTTCTTCTTCAAGTTTTAATTTATGTCCTTTAGTTTTAAACTCCCCTATCCTGGGTAAAGATTGTGAGCATCCAACTTATCTGTGATTTTATGAACCTCTCTAAGGTCACCCTCAGCCTTCTTCATTTCAGGCTAAACAGCCCCAGCCCATCCAGTCTCTGTTATGGCCAGGTCTTCCAAGGAAGCATCATCTTTCGGACTGTTTGGCTCTTTTAAGGTGTTGCAGGGATTTGAGCCATCCAGCAGGACTTGCAACCATGATATAATTTTTTTTAAAAATTTAGACGTACAGCACAGTAACAGTCCCTTTCAGCCCATGAGCCCATGCTGCCCAATTACACCCAATTATCCTCCAACCCCTGTACATTTTGGAGGGTGGGAGAAAACTGGAGCACCCGGAGAAAACCCACACGGACACAGGGAGAACATTAACCGAGCCTCCCCATATAATTGGAAGGTGGAATGGGTGAACACCTTGTTGCAGTTTCTGATGGTTGTGTAAAGCTGATGTTCTTGACCAAAGAATAAGGATTTAAATCAAATTTAGCTACTCCCAATTTATGTTGGAATATGCATACAGGAATTAGTTTCCTATTGTGAAGCAAAAAAGATTTGCAGCAGGGCATGATTCAGCCAGCAAAAACAAATATCAAATCTGTGCCAACAATCCAGGCAAAAAAACTGAGAAAACATAAGTTATCTCCAACTTTAATGGGTTAGGAACAATTCCTAGGAAAAGGAAGTTGAACCTCATCCATACAATCTCACCACAAAGAGGGCATCCAATTAGAAAGAAAAATGAATAATTAGCCCACAGTATTAGCTAGTTTTTTTTTTGGTGCTATTTATACTCCAAATGTAGTCCTCCTCTTCTTCCTTCACTTCAAGGGTGATGCCTGCCCTCATGTCATGCTTGCCTGCACTCTGTCTATCCTCTTGCCTCTATTCCTGTGCCCCCCTCTGATTCATCACATCGATATATTCACGTTTCTGTGGAAAGAGCTCTGGAAAATCAGACATGTTGTTCTGATCTATAATGCCCCGCCTGAAAAAGTAATAGAAGTGAATTCAATGCAGACATCACCAAGGTGAAGTGAAGAAATAATGGAAAACAAATCTTAAGACGACAGGAAAATTCCAGAGGAATGGAACTAATGAGTAGCCCTTTCAAGGAGTCAACCCAGGAAAGGAGGCAAAATGACTTAACTTCAATGGTTCATTTCAAGAAGTGCGATTATTTTTAGCCTTTGGTGTGTTCTTGCGTGTGCTTGTCTGGAAATTTAATCAAAGCCATTGTGAGTGTCCCACGTGCTTTAGTTTTGTGCCCCACCATGTAGTAATTGTTTATACCAGTGGTTGTCAACCTTTTTTCCTCATTCACATACCATTTAAAGTAATCCCTTACTAACCACATAGCATAGGATGCCATAGGTGCTTGGTGGTTAGTAAGGGATTACTTAAGGTGGTATATGAGTGGGGGAAAAATGGTTGAGAAACATTGGTTTATACTGTGGGGAATCCTGTTAGACTAACCAATCTTACTGTTAGGCTTTCATAAGTAAAGAATATGAACCCACAAAATCCTTTATTCTACCCTTCTATCTTTCTATTGTTAATATTTCAAAGGATGGATTGAAGTACTAATGGGAATGTATGCAATGAAAAATTTTATCATTCCAATGGCATTAACACAAAAATTCAGTCATGTTATCAATGGGAGTGAACTAATGATCTTGGATTCCCCACCTGCAGTCACTAAATGTCTAGTAATGAATGGACTCATTTGGGCAGCGTGGTTAGAGCAACACTGTTAGAGTGCCAGCGACCCGGGTTTGAATGCGGCGCTGTCTATCTAAGGTGTTTGTACGTTCTCCCCGTGTCTGAATGAGTTTCCCCAAGGTGCTCTGGTTTCCTCACACCCTCCAAAACATATGGGATTGTAGATTCATTTGGGTGTCATTGGGCGGCACGGGTTTAAATGACCGGAATCGGCTTCTACTGTGTTGTAAATAAAATAAACTTTTTTTTAAATTTAATAAAAATTTAACTAGACACCAGGAATAATTGGGTAAATGATCAACTGGCTGCAGCAGTCCAAACCTAGTGTTATGGATTGGCTGTCCATTGTAGAAATCAGGTGACTTGAATGGAATCAGAAAATAGGTTCTTCCTAAAACCAATTAGATGGCCCTTTAGTCATGTAAACATAAAGAGAATGTGAGTAGCAGATCTGCAACAATGTGCACAGGTTAGCCTTCACTTTAACCTTTTCATCTGTCTGCAGGCGCTACGATTGTATTAGAAATACAGAGATACTGGAGGAACTCACCGTTCTCACAGCGTCCTTAGGGGGTAGATATATACCACTGTTTTGGGCCTGAGCGCTTCTTCAAGGTATGAATGAAAAGCAGGCAGGGCCTTGCATTAAAAGGCTCGGGAGCAGGGAAGAATGGGCAGGGGGAAGAGCACTGACCAACAGACAAAGGATGTTAATTGGATATGGGTAGGACACAGGAGAAAGAAAAGGTGAGAATTGACTGGGGGTTGCTTGGGCTCTGTGGAAGGAGACAGAGGGAAAAGGGAAGAAAGACAGGTAAAGGAAAGGAGACGAGGAAGATGGAAGTGGGCCTATTGGAAACCAGAGGAGTTAATGATAATGCCATCCATTGGAACCTCCAATTTGTGGGTGGTCCCAGTCTGGTGGTACATGAGACCATGGACAGACATGTCATCAAGGGAATGGGGCAGAGAATAGAAATGGATGTCCATTTTTTATGTGCTCTAATTGTCTATCATATTACAACGCATCTCCTGTAAAAATTGAGAATGCATAGTTACAGTAGCTGGTTATTAGTCGGTTTCTTAAAATACTGATTGAAAAAGTAAATTGTTGTTTTATATCCAATGTTTTCAACAACAGTGCACTGTGTAATTATTACGAAACTATCAAAATAACACCTTTTATTTGGCATGTTTATTTACTTACTGCAATATTGACAGGAACTTGCCTTTGCGTTTTCCTAATGCATCTGCCTTGGTGAGTTAGATGGTCAATGAGTGTCTAGAATAGCTAGCACTAGATAAAAGCAGTTAAATGTGGGTATCTGGTTAAAATCATGACAAATATCATGATGTGCTGGTACTTGTAAATATTATAAATCGTGATTGTTGGAGAATGTTGTTTGGTGTGGAGCAGGGATCAGTGTGTGAGCTTTACTTGTTGGGAAATGAGTGCAATAAGGTTTTCATTATTCTTGACCATTCATGCTCCCACTCCTGTCATAGATCTCCAGTGCAATGTCTTCTTGCTGTGGATCTGCAGGATTTGCTTG
Organism: Narcine bancroftii; assembly: GCF_036971445.1. Lineage (NCBI taxonomy): Eukaryota > Metazoa > Chordata > Chondrichthyes > Torpediniformes > Narcinidae > Narcine > Narcine bancroftii. Next base: position 71,374,658 of record NC_091481.1, read on the forward strand.
GTGTATGCCGTGATGGCCACAACATCAAACCTGCCAATCTGTAGCTGTACTACAAGGTCATCCACTTTATTTCTTTTACTGCAAGCATTTGAAATACAAAACCTTTAGCTCTGTATGTGTTACATTTTTGACTCTGCATTCCTGTTATGTGGCAACCTATCCCAACGGCTGCAATGTTGCCCTATCTGCCTGTCCTTCCACACAGACTCCCGACCAGCTGTCCCTGCTTGTGCACCAACCGCCTCTTCCTCCGCCTCTTCATTTTGGTTCCCACCCCCGTGAATCTAGTTTAAAACACTCCCTGAAACGTTTAAACCACTCACCACCCCCCCACCCCTACCCTCCATCCCCCATCCCCCAACAGCATTAGCAAACCTTATGGTCTTTTCCACTGGTGGCTCTTCCTCCACCTCAACCAAGCAATTGGAGCTACATTTGAATGTTAGATGCTGTTTTGTGCCATGGCTTCTTGCAAGCTTCTAATATTGTGGAACAGCTTCACCTGGAGGTACAGGCAATAAGCACACCTTTAAGAAAGATGGACAGCTTTTAATCAGTTTTAAATTGAGCCTATTGAACATGTGCTGAGGAAATTATTGACTGAATTCATGAATGATGGAGCATAAATTTTGTGTACCTAAAACTAGGGTCAGACAGGCAGCAGTGAATCACAAACACATCACAGTCCCTAGATGTTTCCTCTTCTTATCCTATTTCTCTATCTCAGTGTTACCATATCTCGTGAGAAACAGTATTAATATTGAGATAACAGAGGGGGTCACTCCTGAAGTATTTTCATTTGGAACTCAGTTGAACAAAATGTTTCAAGGTCTGGGTTTATAGCACAGACACCCTTGTCTAGAAATTGCTTCGTAGTCCTATTGTGAAAGCCCTATGGATGAGATCTTCAAATAAAAAGTTCACAGGCCAAAATGCTGGTTATTCTACTTCCTATGGACTCTGTGTGAGCCGCTGGGTTTCTCCAGCACCCTCCTCCATTGCTTGCAGAGCAACATTGTCAGGTTTGCTATGTTACAAACTATGTTATTTCCAGGATATTCTATTGATCTGTTACAAATGTTTGCACCTGCCACAGGTGTGATCGCTTCAGCCAGCCACATTACAAGCAACGCTCTTTCATCGCAGAGGAATTCTGGCTACACAGTGAATGACTGCTGTGTGGGTGTGAGGGGATGGAACCTGGACAAGCTGGTGAAAATCAGTGCCGACAATAGGCATTTTCCATGTGCTGAGTCATCAGAATCCCTCCAGATACTTTAAATTTAATTTAGATATATATCACGGTAACAGGCCCTTCCAGCCCACGAGCCTATGTCATCCAATTACACCCATTTAACATACAACCCCCATACGTATTGAAGAGTGGGAGGAATCTGGAGGAAACCCATGAAAATGGGGGAGAACGTACAAACTTCTTATAGATTCAAACCTGGGTCACTGGTGCTGTGGTCTTCTTTGGCTTGGCTTCGCGGACGAAGATTTATGGAGGGGGTAAAAGTCCACATCAGCTGCAGGCTCGTTTGTGGCTGACAAGTCCGATGCGGGACAGGCAGACACGGTTGCAGCGGCTGCAGGGGAAAATTGGTTGGTTGGGGTTGGGTGTTGGGTTTTTCCTCCTTTGCCTTTTGTCAGTGAGGTGGGCTCTGCGGTCTTCTTCAAAGGAGGTTGCTGCCCGCCAAACTGTGAGGCGCCAAGATGCACGGTTTGAGGCGTTATCAGCCCACTGGCGGTGGTCAATGTGGCAGGCACCAAGAGATTTCTTTAGGCAGTCCTTGTACCTTTTCTTTGGTGCACCTCTGTCACGGTGGCCAGTGGAGAGCTCGCCATATAACACGATCTTGGGAAGGCGATGGTCCTCCATTCTGGAGACGTGACCCATCCAGCGCAGCTGGATCTTCAGCAGCGTGGACTCGATGCTGTCGACCTCTGCCATCTCGAGTACTTCGACGTTAGGGATGAAAGCGCTCCAATGGATGTTGAGGATGGAGCAGAGACAACGCTGGTGGAAGCGTTCTAGGAGCCGTAGGTGGTGCCGGTACAGGAGCCATGATTCGGAGCCGAACAGGAGTGTGGGTATGACAACGGCTCTGTATACGCTTATCTTTGTGAGGTTTTTCAGTTGGTTGTTTTTCCAGACTCTTTTGTGTAGTCTTCCAAAGGCGCTATTTGCCTTGGCGAGTCTGTTGTCTATCTCATTGTCGATCCTTGCATCTGATGAAATGGTGCAGCCGAGATAGGTAAACTGGTTGACCGTTTTGAGTTTTGTGTGCCCGATGGAGATGTGGGGGGGCTGGTAGTCATGGTGGGGAGCTGGCTGATGTGGTAGTGTTACGCTAACTGCTATGCTAACTGAGCATAACAGGTTGACAGGGACATCACTGTAAAGTAATGCTATGAGTTCATGCTATGGATTCTGCTCAATAGGCAGCTAATCTGTAAGTCTAATTGGCTAGCTCTGGTCAGTTGAAGGGAAAGTACATGAAGTCTCCTTCCATTGGGTAAGGAACTTGGGTGACTTGTCTAATGCACTGTCTGTGGTAGAAACATGGGGTTGACTTTGAAGTCAGGAAACTGAATGGCCATGCAGTGGCCTTGATTGCAAGATACAAGATTCAATTTATTGTCATGTAATAAAACAGTGTCGTGTTACACAAAATTGCTTTTATCTGCCAGATTTGCCATCAGCAGAAATTGCCTAAACCGCCTCTTACAGTCAGAGAAAAAGAAGCAAAAGAGAGTTCCCTCTCCCTCCCCCCCCCCAAAAAAACACAGAATGTCCGTGGATTCACCTTCAGCACTCCCACAGCCTCACAGAGTCCACTCCAATCCATCAGCAACCCAAGATCCAGATCCAAACTTCAAATATGATTAGGAATTGTTCAGTGTACTCGACACCCTCTCACATCCTGGTTCTGGTTCCTGATACCCCTTCAGCCAGTTTTCTGAGCCAGTTTCCAGCAGCTCACAGCCTGCGTGGGTTTGTCGCCTCGAGTCACCAACGGCCTGATGCCTGTGTGAGTCCTTTAGCCACAGAACCCCTCACTGATACGCTGCTGTGGTCACTGTCCTGTGGGTTATTGCCAAACAAAGAATTTAAGACAAAGTGAGAGTCCTTCTTTGAAATAATTGGAGGACGGATCCCAGTGTAGACCAAAAAAAGGCATTGGAGTGTTGGCCTTTTAACTAGCTCAGAACAAAACTGTATTTTCAGACAAGTGAGGTTGAAGACGGAAGTTCATCTCAGCAATGTATTTCTTGCTCCAAGCAGAAGGACCCAAACCAGGCCTTCATAAATCAAGGCAGAGGTGGGAGTTGGACCTAGGAATAGCAACTGATGAGCGGTGCTGGTCCGACTTATGTCAGATCAGCATGACTGCAATCCTTAATGTGTGGTACAGACGGATACAATACAACTTTCTACATCTGATACTGTGAAAATTGAACAGCTCTAAACCAGAATTATCAGACCATTGCTTTCGATGTGGCATTGAGACAGGAACCTTTGTGCACACAACCTGGACATGTATCAAGGTGAGATCTTTTAGATGGAACTAGGCCAATTCCTAGAAAAAAAAATTAGAGGTAAAGAATTCCCACAGGGTCCAGAGTTGTTCCTGTTGGGAAACATAATGGACGTAAGACTTACAATGAACCTGTCCAAATTTCAAATCCAATTCATAATGATCACTTTGGCGGTGGCCAGGAAGTGCATAGCGGTTACCTGGAAATCTGACTCCTGCCTGAGCATTAGTCGCTGGAACACAGAAACGCAAAGCTATGTTCCCCTGGAGAAAATTACTTACAACTTAAGAAAAAAGTATTACACTTTTTTGAAAATTTGGCAACCATCCTTAAATTCCATAGGAGCACAATTATAGTGTGGACTATCGCCCCTCGCCACCCTACCTTCCCCGTCTATCCCTCAATGAGTTGGGGAGGGGGGGGGTTCCATCCCATCCCAACCAGGAAAAGTCAAGATAAGAAAACAGCCTGAGCACTGGCCGCCGTGTCATGACAAAACCCTAATCTATGTCTTATACCTTTGTTGTGAGTGTCTTGAATGTTGTGTGTAATTGCGGCTAGTTATTGAAACCCATAATGCAATTCCCCCACCCCCTCCCCGCCCCTATAGTATCAACGAAGGGGACAAGAAGAGCTTGAACTCTGCAGAAAACTTTATATAGAACTGATCATTGTAAATTGTAGTCAATGCTGATACTGTTAACATTGACACTGATCATGTTGGTAACTGAGTTTGTTTGGAAAATCATAAATAAAATATTCAAAACAAAATGAACGCTAACATTGCATTTGCCTTCCTTACTACTGACTCAGCCAGCAAGTTAGCTTTTATGGAATTCTAGGAACCCCAAGTGTCTTTGGACCTCCGCTTTCTGAATTTCCCCCCCCCATTTAGAAAGTAGTCAACACCTTTATTCCTCTACCAAAGTGCATGACCATATACTTCCTTATGCTGTATTTCATCTGACACTTCTTTGCCCATGTTCCCAACCTGTCCAAGTCCCTCTGAATACTTCCTGCTTTCTCCTCACTACCTCCCCCCCCCCACCTATCTTTGTATCATCTGCCATCTTAGCCAGAAAGCCATCAATTCCGTCATCAAAATCATTTACATACAGCGAGATAAGTGACAGTAAAAACATAGAAATGCTGGAGGAACTCAGCTGATTTTGCAGCATCCGTAGGAGGTAAAGATTATTACTGACTTTTCAGGCTTGAGCACCTTCTTCAAGGAATAAGCAGAGAACAGGAAAAGGCATAAGAATAAAGACTGAAGACTGGATGGGGAGGAGTCCAGACCAACAAAAGATGTTAATTGGCTATGATAAGAGGAGAAGTGAGAAGTAACAGATCCAACACTGACCATTGCAGAAAACCACTCATCACTGGCAACCAGAAAAGCAGCCATTTGCGACACATGAGTGTCAGGCAATGATAATATCCAACAAAAGAAAATCCAGCTATCACTCCTAGTGATTCAATTGGCATTACAGGTACACAATCCTTTATCCAGACATCTAAAATCCGGAAAGCTCCAAAATCCGGCAAGTGGGGAGAGAGACAGCAGCGTGAGTCAGGCCGCGAGGGGGAGAAACCGTCAGGCCGCGAGGGGGAGAAACCGGCAGCACGAGTCGGGCCAGCGGGAGGGGGGAGGGAAATCAGCAGCGTGAGTTGGGAGGGTGAGACCGGCAGTGCGAGTCGGGCCGCGAGGGGGAGAGATCGGCAGCGCAAGTGGAAGAGGGTGTGGGTGGATACGGCAGCACAATTTGGGTAGGTTTAGAACACACTGTCCCCCAAGGGTTCTGGATAAAGGATTGTGTACCTCTTTCTTTGGCTTGGCTTCGCGGACGAAGATTTATGGAGGGGGTAAAAAGTCCACGTCAGCTGCAGGCTCGTTTGTGGCTGACAAGTCCGATGCGGGACAGGCAGACACGGTTGCAGCGGTTGCAGGGGGAAATTGGTGGGTTGGGGTTGGGTGTTGGGTTTTTCCTCCTTTGCCTTTTGTCAGTGAGGTGGGCTCTGCGGTCTTCTTCAAAGGAGGTTGCTGCCCGCCAAACTGTGAGGCGCCAAGATGCACGGTTTGAGGCGTTATCAGCCCACTGGCGGTGGTCAATGTGGCAGGCACCAAGAGATTTCTTTAGGCAGTCCTTGTACCTTTTCTTTGGTGCACCTCTGTCACGGTGGCCAGTGGAGAGCTCGCCATATAACACGATCTTTGGAAGGCGATGGTCCTCCATTCTGGAGACGTGACCCATCCAGCGCAGCTGGATCTTCAGCAGCGTGGACTCGATGCTGTCGACCTCTGCCATCTCGAGTACTTCGACGTTAGGGATGAAAGCGCTCCAATGGATGTTGAGGATGGAGCGGAGACAACACTGGTGGAAGCGTTCTAGGAGCCGTAGGTGATGCCGGTAGAGGACCCATGATTCGGAGCCGAACAGGAGTGTGGGTATGACAACGGCTCTGTATACGCTTATCTTTGTGATAAGCGTACCTGTACCATCATTAAATCCCCCACTATCAATATCATGGGGGTTACGATTGGCCAGAAACTGAATTGAAGCAACCATATGCACATTGCAGCCACTAAAGTAGGTCAGTGGATAGGAACCCTGCAGCAAGTAACTCACGCTCTCCAAAGCCTGTCCACTATCTATAAGGCTCAGGGCAAGTGTGTGATGGAATACTCTTCACTTAACTGAACCAAGCTCAAATTTATTGTCAACTGATCGTACATGTACAAGCTGACTAAACAGAGTATCGCCAGACCATAGTACAGGCCCACAGAACACCCTACACACAAATGACAAACTCTATGTACTGTACCTAATGATCAAAAATAATTATATATAATAAAATGAATGCAGCTTCAACAGAAACTCAACACCATGCAGGATGTAGCTGCCTGCTTCCAGGCATCCCATTTACAACCATTCAATAACACACAGCAATAGGTTTTACCATCTGCAGGATGCACTGCAGTAACTCCCCAAGCCTGTTTTAGTGGTTTCAAGCAGGTGGAGAGCATTCTGTCACACTTCTGACTGTGCTTTGTAAATGGTGCAAAGGCTTTGGGTTACCAGGATGGGAGACACTTGATCCCCAGTCTCTGGCCTGCTTCAGCAGCCTCAGTATTTATATGACTGGTCAAGATGAGTGTCTGGTCAATGGTGACCATCAATGGTTGATGGTGGGGTCTCAGAACTGGTCATGGAATTGAATGTAAATGGTAAGTGGTTACGTTCTTCTTTGTTGGGAATGGTCATTGCCTGGCACTTTGATGTTCCCAGCTACTTGTGGTTGGCCTTAAAGCACTGCCTTGAATAAATCAGGCAATAAGTTGTGTGTGCATTAATGTAATACAAGACCATAAGATAGAAATAGGCTATTCAGCCCATCAAATCTGCTCCACCATTTAATCATGATTTGATCCATTTTCTCCAGTGTCTGGCCTTCTCTCCATAACCTTTGATGCCCTGGCTAATCAAAACCTATCAATCTCTATCTTAAATACCCCCAATGACTTGGCCTCCACAACCACCTGTAACAACAAATTCCTCAGATGCTCCACCTTCTGACTGAAGAAATTCCTCCTTATCTCTGTTCTAAGTGGACAGGGTGGTGTGGTGCCCTCTTGTCGTAGACTCTCCCACCATGGGAAACAACCATTTTACATCTATTCTGCCCATGCCTTTCAACATTCAAAATGTTTATTAAGATCGCCCCCCCCACTCTTTTCATTTCCAAAGTCATCCTTCTGAACCTCCTGTGACAATGCAGGCATTGTGAGATTCATCGATTCCTACAGTGAATGTTGATTTGGACATGAAATTAGAAAATTAATCCCGCCAACTTTAACTCTCTCCTCCTAAACAATGGCAGCAGTTTGGGCATATACATCTTCTGGTGCATAGTTCAGTGAAACCCATAATGCAATCCCCGCCCCTATAGTATCAATGAAGATCATATATAAATTCAATCTTACATGCCAACAAAAATCCAGATATTTGCCTCAGTATTTGGCAGTGAATACTGATGTCTCACAGGGATTTGAAAACAAGGGTGAGAATTTATATCAAGGCCTAACTGGTAGTGGACATGGATAAAAGTAAAAATAGAGACCTATGAGGTAAGGAGCATTTCTTTTTTGGGGGTAGGCATATATAGGTCAGCATAATATCATGGGCCAAAGAAGCTGTATGCTGTAATGCTTTATGTACTGGGAGCTCTTGCAGCAACAATGAGCACAGTACAGAAAGTAGACATGGAAGTAATGAAAGATTGCACCAAATGCCGTTTTGCTATTTAAGTTCTCTTTAAACGTAAACAGTGTGCATTATTCCCATTGAAGCTTCAGTGAAAGCGAGTTGCTTTCAAGAATGCTGAAGGAACTCAGTAGATCTCACAGCATCCATAGGATGTAAAGATATACTGTATTACCGACGTTTCATACCTGAGCCCTTCTTCAATATAGAAGAAGGGCTCAGGCCCAAAACATTGATAATATATCTTTACCTCCTTTGGACTCTTTGAGTCCTACTGAGTTCCTCCAGCATTTCTGTGTTTTTACTGAAATCACAATTTTGGCAGTCTTGTGTGTTTCACCTCCTTTTGCTTTCAAGAGCCAGCTTCCACCAGCTTTTTTGGTTATGTGCATCCCAGAGCTGGAGGTTGAAGGCTGTAGTGAGAGAGCAGTTGACGTGATGATGGTTAACACTGTAATTATGAGAACACATACCCGTACCCTATATACATTTGCAGGCAACAGGAACCTGCGCCTCGGTTTTTATGTGGTCATCACCACATTGGTGCTCATTATTTACTGTTCTGAATAATATAAAATTAGTTCTGATCAAATTCCTGTTGCTCAACTGTTTCTGGAGGGAGTAATGAGCATTTTTCTACATCACTGCTACCTGGTCAAACATTTTTTTGCACATGTGAAAATATGTATTTTTTAAATTTAGACATCTAGCACAGTAACAGGCCCTTCTGGACCATGAGCCCATGCTGCCCTATTACATCAATTAAACTACATTAACGCCTATACTATTTGAAGGGTGAGAAGAATCCATGGCGCTGTAACAGCATTGCACTAGTTTTAAAAATGAATATCAACCACAGTTGTTTTTTTTAGCTCAGGGCTCATGAGCACAGCAAGTAGGTCATTAAAAATAATGCTTTTCTTCAGTAAAAGATGGAAGTCTGCAAGCACCATGGTTGAAGTAAAAACACAAGGCTGGAGAAACTCAGATGGTCAAATAGTGTACTTTATGGAGCAAAGATAAAGATACATAACCAACATTTTGAGCTTGAGCCCTTCATCGAGGTATGAAAAAATGTTGGCAGATGCCCGGACAAAATGGTGGGGGGGGGGGAGGGGCAGCGGGAGGAACCTGGTCCCAAAGGCAGGAGGTAATAGGTGGTTAAGGGAGGGAGGGTACAGCAGCAAGCAGGAGGAGGAGGGAATGGGTGTAGAGCTGGAAGAAAGAAGACAAAGGGAAGAGGGAGAATGGAGAGAAGGCCAGCAGAAACTGGAGAAGTCAATGTTAATCCCATCTGGTTGAAAATTGCCCAGATGGAAAATCAAATGTTGTTCCTCCAATTTCCAGGTGGTTTTGGTGGGATAGTGCATGAGGCCATGGACAGACATGTCAGCATGGCATATTTTTTTATATCTGAAAGCAAGGCTGTTTGATTAACAGCCAGGAATCATCCAATTGAAAAATGAAGCATTTGTTTGCTTTGTGATAGGTCAAAGGAAAAACAATAGAATGGGTATGTTCAGCCACCAACAATGGGAGTGTGGCGGCAGTGATCATGTGACAATACTCCCAGGAGCTCACCCAGCTAGACTTGCTTATCTTATTATCAACAAGCCATTGAAGCATCATGACCGAAGGCACAAACTGACCCTGTACTAACCCGATGTTTTTACACAGATGCTCCCTCCAGCAGAAATTGTCAGGAGTCAGAAACAGGAAGCTCAGATAATTTTCTACTTCCCTTTTAATCAGGAGGAGATATTTGGCAGATCCTCAATGAACCCAATTCACCCATGACATCATCCAAATGCATTTTATTAACAACCAAAGTTGTCTCAGCGCTCACTCCTTGCCTGCTCCAATATTTGTCTTCAAAATAAAATTCCAGCACTGTTTAAAACTGATAACCTCCGGTTTAGTTTCAGACATATTCTTGGATTAAATTGTTGATGTGAAGATTTATGCAACTGATCTGATGCAGATGCCCTTTCTTGGCAGTGGATTCCTCTGAGCAGATTGATTGAGATGGCTGCCAGTTATATTGGCTGTGTTTAACAGCACCCGCAGATTTCCAGCAGTGAGTGTACAGATGCTTCACACCTTGTACAAGATGCTTCACACCTATGGTCTGCAATTAGAAGAAGAAAAATTCTACAGGAAGTATCAAAAGTTCTATCACCTGGTACCAACCAAAAGAATAATTGGGAAAAAAAAATCAAAACAATTAGATATTAAAAGAAAGATCGCATTTTTATGCAATTTCTTTCACACTTTTCTTCTAAACTATTTAATAGCCACTGAAGTACTCTCTGAAGTGTAATCACAGTTGTTTGTTGGAAACACAACATTAATTTGCACACAGCAAGTTTCCTCAAACCTGATCATGACCATTTTTTTGTGTTTTTATGATGTTGATTGGAGGATAAATGTTGGGCATGGTACCAGAGGTAATTCCCCAGCTCTTCTTTGAAACCCCACTGTGAGATCAAACAGAATGATAGTCAATACCTTGATTTAACATCTCTTCTGAAAGTTAGTGCCTCCAACAGCATCAGATTCAGGATTTATTTTCATGATCAAGTAATGAAATTCGGTGTTTTGTGGCAGCGTCAATAGTGAAAAGATTCATGTTATGAACCATCTTACAACAATAATATAAAATGTAAAAATAGTAGTGCACAAAAAGTCAGGCAGTATCTGTTGATTATTCAGGAATCCGATGGCGGGGGGGAAGAAGCTGTCCTTTTGCCGCTGAGCGCTCGTCTTTAGTCTCCTGAACATCTTTCCCGATGGTAGCAGAGTGAGGAGGGCCTGGCCTGGGCGATGGGGTTCTTTGAGGATAGAGGCTACTTTTTTAATATTCTGCCTCATGTGGATGTCCTTGATGGAGTGAAGTCTGGTGCCTACGATGTCGCAAGCAGAGTTAACAACCCTCTGGAGTTTTTCCTCGTTCTGAGATTTGGCGTCTCCTTACCAGACAGTGATGTAGCCAGCCAGAATGCCCTCCACAGTACACCTGTAGAAGATTTTGAGAATCTTTGGGTGACCTACCAAATCTCCTCAAACACCTCACAAAATATCGCCACTGGCGAGCCTTCTTCATGATTGCATCAACATGGAGGCTCCAGGACAGTTCCTCGGAGATTTTGACACCCAGGAAATTGAAGATCCTCTCTACTGCTCAGCACTCGATGAGGATGGGTCATATTCCCCTGACTCCCTCTAAGTTCACGATCATCTCCTTGGTTTTGCTAACGTTGAGCACAAGGTTGTTGTTGTGACACCACTCAAAGAGTTGCTCTATCTCTCTCCTATACATTTCCTCATTGCCGTTAGTGATTCTGCCGACAACTGTGGTGTCATTGGCAAACTTGTAAATAGCATTGGAATTGTGCATGAGTAGAGCAGTGGGCTGAGCACGCATCCTTGGGGTGTGCTTGTGTTAATAATTATTGAGGAGGAGACGTTGCTTTCAATTTGTACTGATTATGGTCTGTGCATAACCCCTTGAGAACATCAACCTCTTTGAGCTACAAGAATACATACTTTACAAATTTTTTTTGGGTTGTGTAGTGTGACTAGATTCTCTCCTGCAACTGCTGCCAAAAATTTTAAAACATTCTCCTTGTTTTTTAAATCCCTACCTGTTTTGCCTCTTGTAATTTCAAGAGGCCAGTCCCTACAATCCTTCACAATACAATATTTAAATTCTATTCCCTTCAAATGTCTCACCATTTCTTTCTGCTGCCTCAGTTTTAATCTCAACATTCTCTCGATAATCTCTTGATAAATTAATCTGTTAACCTCATCATCAACTTCTCTGCATCACAGACCATCCCAAGGAGCTCCTAATATCAAACATTGTCTCATTATGAGAAATTCCCTATCGTACACTTGGTTACTGCAGAGAAATGGATCGGAAGTCAATCCATAGTTTCATAAGAGTGGCAGAGAAGATCAATGGATCCTCTCCTCTATCAACATGATTTACTGAGATAATTGTCTGAAGAGGGCCATGCAAAAGATGCTGTCTGTAGGGTGGACCCCTTCCACCCTGCACACAGCATCTGTGAGATGCTCCATTTGGGGAAGAGATACAGGAGGATCGGAGGCAGTACCCCCAGGCCGAGGAACAGCTTTTTCCCGTGGTTGGTGAAAATGTTAAACAACCAAAGGAACTGCTGACACATCAGAGTCAAAGTCATGAAACTATATTATTTGTATATATGAATATTTGTCCTGCATATGTATTGTATGTCTGTATGTGTGTTATGACTGGTGTGTCTGCATGCTTTAGGCTGAGGATCGGAGAATGCTGTTTCATCAGGTTGTACTAGTGCAATCAGATAACAATAAATTTGACTTACATTCTTGGGAATCACATCAAAATATTTTACATCAATGTTGATACATTGAATGGAATTGAGTGAAACGTGAATGTCTGCGGACGCTGTGATTGTAGTAACAACACACCAAAATGCTGGGGAAACTCAGCCGGTCTCACAAAGGCAAAGATGTATTGCCAACATTTTGGGCCCTGAACCCTTCTTCAAGACATAAGCAGAATGAGCAAACAAACTGGAAATTTAAGAACACAGACAGTGCCGGCTGGGGGAGGAATCCAGACCAACAATTGGATATGATCAGGGGGAGGTGAGAATTGATCATGTCTGTGCAAAAGGAGACAGGGAAAAGGGAGAGAGACAGAGCTGGGGGAAGGTGACAGGAAGAAGTGAGGGCGGAGAGGGAAATTGTTTATTGCTTATAGCCCTGTGTACCAAGGGATAGTGATGTGCAATGATGCTCAAAATGTATGCAATCCCAATGTCCAAGCTATTAAGTCAATCTATACTTACGTACAATAAGGGCGGACAGACCCTCTCTTGGATCAACGACCATCTAGCAAACACGTGCCTTGAAACGTGAAGAGGGCATCACTTGCATTGAAGCTTGGTCTGGCCATTCACTGCAACAGAACTTTCCCAGCCGTTGGATCTCACCGTGCTGCTGGATCCATGTGGGGATGACATGAGGGTGGGTCTGGACCTGTGCAACCTCTACTCACCTAAAATCCATTCACGCACACACTGTTCCTTTCTGAGAAGTGGCATATCCTCTATCAAGCCCCACAAACTGACTGAAGGGAACTATCATCATCCTATGGGATGGACAGGCAGAAGAAATACAATAAGTAATGCAAAATAAAACAGAAGGGTAGAATATGGTGTTTCATAGAGAAGTTTCTGTTAAAAGTGGAAGGGCAGCGTCATTTTACAAATGAAGAGGCCTGCTCTGATAACAGCTGGTTATAAACTGGAAAATAATTCAAACAAATCTTTATTAAATGAAAGAAAGCCTTAGTGTCACGCAGCATTCTTACTCTGACTTCCTTCTACATAAGTAGATAGACACAGGAACATTCCCACAAATCCACTGTGCAATGTAAGATGTACCTCCTTAAATTGATACCAACAAATGTTATTTGGGCCCACACTCTACTGCTTCTAGGACTTGAAACAAGCCAAACAGGCGAAACATCACAAGCTGTAATTTTTTTAATTCTTTCTTTAATTTTGTTTGACTATTTTTGATTATTAATTGTAAAAATATTGATGAATATATTAAATTAATTGAGGAAATTTATGAGAATGGGCATGTTGGCAGGTATTGGCAGCAGGACAATTGAAGGCAGGAAGCTGTACAATGTTACCTCTAAGAATAGAAGCAGCTGAATCCTACCCGGTAAATATCGAACAGTACCCACATAATGATAATGAAAGAATGAACAAAGCGATCTCCCAGTCTGCGTCTAGTCTCTCTGATGAAGAGGAGGCCACAGCAGGAGTACCAGATGCAGTAGATGAACCCTGAAGATTCACAAGTGAAATGTTGCTTCATTTGGAAGGACTGTTTGAGGCCCTGAATGGTGTTGAGGGAGAAGGTGTGGCCGCAAGTGGAGTATCTCCTGTGGTCAGAGGGGTAGGTCCCAAGGGTACATTTGGTGGGGAGTCATGGAGTGAGCAGTCCCTGCAGAAGGCGGAGTGGGGAGTAGAGGGGAATATGTGTCTAATGGTGGGATCACATAGTAGGTGGCAGAAATAATGGAGGAGGATGTGTTGAATGCGGAGGCTGGTGAGATGTTTGGTGAGCATGGGGGCAGAGAGAGCCATGGCAGATATGCGGGTAAAAGAGGATATGCGAGTGGGGGCCAAGTTGATGGTGGTAGAGGGAAAGCCAGGAGAAGGAGGACATCTCCGATGATCTGGCATGGAAATCCTCATCCTGAGTGCAGATGCGACGGAGACGGAGGAATTAAGAGAATGGAATGGAATCCTTACAGGGGACAGGGTGGGAAGAGGTGTCGTCGAGTAGCTTGGGAGTTGTTGAGTTTATAGAAGATGTCTGTTGAGGGTTTGTCTCCTGAGATGGAGACAGTGAGATTGAGTAAAGGGAGAGGATTGCTAGATCTGTTAAAAGTTTTTGTTGGAGTTCTTGCTGGCTAAGTTAAATTGGTTGTGTCTTGTTAGCTTCATTCTACCAGTGCCCATTTGGGATGAAATTTTGTCCTCCCCCCCACCCCCCCCATCACCTCCACTAAACATTGAGGTGTCTGCACATTTTCATTCCAAAATTAAGAACGTATTGTTTTCTCCATCAAAATCTTTCATGACTCTAAAGGCCATCTCACAGGCATCAATGTTTACCTATTTTGGCCCACTCGGTGTGTCTATCATTTAGGAGCTACACAACAAAGCACAGTACAAATTCCCTTTTAAAATTGGAACCACTGTGAATGAAACAGTTTCAGCTAAGTATATGAGAAATTTTTAAAAATTGACTTCAACACTGACCTCTGATCAAGTGTTAGTAGGGTAAACTATGACTAGTGTTTTCCTTATGTTAACTAACATGGTTAAACATTTGATTCCACAGCACTTTCAACAGAAAGGATGAATTATTGGAAAACAACAAATGAAAAATTGAAAAGGCTGGACAAATGTATTTTAGGTAATAATGGTCCAGAGTATTCTGATAGCAAAGAAATATCAGATATCAGTGTTGTGGCAAAAATTCAAAAATCAAAAGTTCATAAAACAAATAGTTACTCTAAATACTTGATGATACATTTTAGTGTGATGCAAGTCAAGTTAAATTAAGTTGTTGTCATCTGATTATATAAGTACAACCTGACGAAACAGTGTTCTCCAGTCCTTGGTGCAAACACATCACACATACAGACAAATAATACATATACAGGTCAAGTATTTCATCCACACAAATAAATATTGCTTTGTACAATATTAGGCACTAATATTAGTATCGGATGGTTAGTGTGAGCAGTTCCTTTGGTCATTCAGCATTCTCACTATCTGTGGAAAGAAGCTGTTCCTCAGCCTGGTGAGGAACATCTTCCCCGATGGGAGCAGCTGAAAGATGCTGCATGCAGGCTGGAAGGGGTCCTCAGTTATTTTGCAAACCCTCTTCAGACAATGATCCCAATAGCTCACATCACTTGGGGCGAAAGGGGGGTGCACAGGGAGATTCCAATGATCCTCTCTGCCACCCTTCTGGTCCTGTGGATTGACCTCCGATCCATTTCTCTGCAGCAACCAAACCACACTGTGATGCTGGCCAGGATGATCTCAACAGAGCTCCTATAGAAGGTTGACATGATGGTGGCCAGTAGCCTTGCCCACTTTAGTCTTTTCAGGAAGTGCAGTCACTGTTTTGCCTTCTTGACAAATGAGGAGATGTTGAGGGTCCACAATAGATCACTAGTTAAGTGAACTCCAAGGAACATGGTGTTCTCCACTCTCTTCACTACAGAGTTGTTGATGTGTAGTGCAGGGTGGTCATTCCTGGTCCTCCTAAAGTCCACGATCATCTCCTTCGTCTTGTCCATGTTGAGACTCAGGTTGTCATTGTCGTACCATTTCACAAGATTTTTCACCTCTTCTCTGTGTGCAACTTGATGTTGCTGATGAGGCCCACGACTGTTGTGTCATCTGCAAACTTGAAGACACTGTTGGAGCTGGATCTGGGGCTGTAGTTGTGAGTTAGTAGCGTGAACAGGAGTGGGCTGAGCACACAGCCCTGAGTGCAAGATGGTAGCATTCATTGTCTTATTTGAAATGAGAAAGCTGTTCACAGATCATTTAGCTGGCCTTCTTCATGTATCCCATGTGGAAGGGACGACATGTGTTTCGGACACTGAGATTAGATTCTACCTGATTTTCTTCAGACGATGAGGCAGCCGGTGGTGCTGCTGACACAGAGTTTCCGTGACCCAGGTTAGTATGCTCTCCCCCTGGCTGTATGGGCTTCCCCTCACCAGTCCAGTTTCCTCGTATTTCCCAAACATGCACTGTTCTCACTGACCATTCTAAGTTAGCAGGTAAGTAGTAAAAGAATCATAAGGGAACTTTTTGGGAAAATGAGAACAAATAAGCCACTGGTATACAGGAACAATAAAGAGGGGATTGTGACTACGCATTTGCTGAGAGTCGGAGAGAATCCATTAGGTCAACTAGCCTCATTATAGGTCACAGTAAATACGTAAGATAGAGATGGAAGGAATAGACTTCTCCATGCATTCTTTTTTTTAAATTTTTTAATTTTTCACACTATGAACCATACTGTCCAAAATACACACAAACATTTCCCTCTTGAATATACAGTGTCATTTTCTCCCCTTTCCCCCCTCCCTTCCCTCCCTTCCCTCTCTCCTTCACCCCCCCCCCCCACCCACTCAACGTTCAACCTATATGATACATTAAACCCATTAAACAATGTCATCACACAATGAAAATAAACAAGAAATTTGTGTCATCTACTTTTACATACTGGGTCAGTTCATTTTGTCTTCTTCTCCTTCTGTCATTTTAGGTGGTGGAGGTCCGCAGTAGGACTTCTCTGTTAAGTTCCATGTACAGTTCCCAAATTTGTTCGAATACTATGATGTTATTTCTTAAATTATATGTTATTTTTTCCAATGGAATACATCTATTCATTTCTATGTACCATTGCTGTACTCTCAGGCTATCTTCTAATTTCCAGGTTGACATAATACATTTTTTTGCTACAGCTAAGGCTATCATCATAAATCTTTTTTGTGCTCCATCCAAATCGAGTCCAAGTTCTTTACTTCTTATATTACTTAGGAGAAAGATCTCTGGATTTTTTGGTATGTTGCTTTTTGTGATTTTATTTAATACCTGATTTAGATCTTCCCAAAACTTTTCCACTTTCTCACATGCCCAAATTGCATGTACTGTTGTTCCCGTTTCCTTCTTCCAGCGAAAACATCTGTCTGATACTGTTGGGTCCCATTTATTTAACTTTTGGGGCGTGGTGTATAGCCTGTGTAACCAATTATATTGTATCATGTGTAACCTCGTGTTTATTGTATTTAAATAAGGTGAACATGGGTGATGGTAGAGGGTTCAAAGGAAGTTCATAGGGATGATTCCAGGAATGAAAGGGTTATATGAGCAGCATTTGACAGCTATTGGCTGGTACTTCTTGGAATTTAGGAGAATGAAGGGGGGGATCTCATTGAAACATTTTGAATGATGAAAGGCGTGCACAAAGTAGAAGTAGAAAAGTTGTTTCCCATGGTCGAAGAGCTAGGACAAGAGAGGACAACTTCAAGATTGAAGGGCTTCTGCTTAGAACTGAAATGCGTAGGAATTTCTTCAGCCCTAGGGTGGTAAATCTGTGAATTTCTTGCCACAGGCATTGGGAAGGCCAGGTCATTGGGTGTATTTAAGACAGAGATTGATGGGTTCTTAATTCCCCAGGGCACCAAAGATTATTGGGAGAAGGCTGGGCATTGGGGTTCAGTGGGAGAATGGATCAGACTTGGTGGGGCAGACTTGATTGGCTGATTAGCCTATTTCTGCTCGTATGTCTAATGGTCTTAGATATCAGGACACATTCTCCTTCATATTGAAACAGTAAAAACAAATTCTGACTGCAGGGGGCTAGGAGGTGAAAAGAACACAGAGTAATTCATAAAGCCTGGTATTGTACTGAGAATACATTTCCATCCCTGTCTCTGGTTTCACTTTCTGTTGCATTAGGGGGAATGGTGAGTCAGACCCAGAAAGGCTTTATGTAGGAGACAAGTACACTATTGTCATGGGCAACTGCTGTGATCTCCTAGCATTATTATGGTCGAGGATATTGCTGAACACATTAATTTATTTTAATGATACGATGCAGAGAATAGGTTGTCACAGGCATGTCGGTGGCCCAGTGGTAACCTGCTTTCCAGCCATGGTCCAATATTTATGCTCCACACAGGCTAGTTTTCACACTTCTTCATGTCACCCTGTCAGAACATTCTTCCATCACAAACTTCCCCCAAATCCTCTGAAATACATCATTGTTATTTGCCCGAATTACCTCAAGTCATAACAAATTACACATTCTCATCACATTTTTCCTCAATTTCTTGTTGGATTTATTAGTGACTATCTTGTACCTACCCATATCATTGCTTCCTCCATAACTGGATTTTCTCAAATCCTTCCATTATTTTATAAACCTCTCTTTCCTTGAGAATAGAACCAATCCCAATAAGTCTCTTTGACAGTTATAGTTTTACATTTCTGGACATGCCCTTGTGAATGTCTGGGACTTCTGTACATTTTTAAGGCTATAAGACATAAGGAGCAGAAATAGGCCATTCAGCCCTTCAAGTCTGTCCTACCATTTAATACTGAGCAGATCCATTCTCCCACTCAACCCCACTGCCTGGCCTTCTCCCCATAATCTTTGATGCCTTAACTACTCAAGTACCTCTCCCACTCAAACCCAATGACCTGGCCTCCACAACTGCCTGCGGCAACAAATTCCACAGATTTAATACCCTCTGGCTGAAAAAAATTCCTCCGCATTTCTGTTCAATCCTGAAGTTGTGCCCTCTTGTCCTAGATTTTCCACCATTGGAGATAATCTTTCTGCATCCACAAGAAGATCAAAACTCAGAACGATATTCACAGATTGACAACCATCAGTGTTGGGAGATTATGGATATTATCTGTTGGTTGCAATACCATTGTGTGTGTTAACTTACTAACCAATCTTGAAGAAACAAATGGAGACATGGGAGACAGTAGACGATGTAATCTAGATCAAGAAACAAACTGCTGGATGAATTCAGGAGATCGAGCAACATCTGTGGAGGGAAAGGAATCATCATCATTTTATGCTAAAGCAGGTTCTCAACCAAAATGTCAGCAATCCATTTCCCACCTCAGATGCCACTCAGCCTGCTGAATTCCTCCAGCGGTTTGCATTTTGCTTCAAGAAGCAAATTCTTTGGCAGCACCCACAAACTTTTGAAGGAGTCTGAGGAGATTTGGTATGTCATCAAGATACTCCATCAAATTTCTACAGGTGCAGCATGGAAAGTATACTGACTTAGTTGCATCAAGTGCCCAGGAATGCAGAAGGAAGCAAATGTAGCCAGATCCATCACAGGCTGTGACCTCCCATCCATTGAATACATCTACGAAGCACTGCCTCAAGAAGCCAGCCTATCATAAAGGACCCCCATCATCCTCTCTCGCTGCTACCTTCAGAAGCCTGAAGACCAGCAGGTCCAGTTTCAGGAACAACTTATAGACTCTTGAACTTTCCGTGACATTAATCAGGAACTGCTCTGACACCACAAAAGAACTAAATGCACTTTTGCAAGTCACTTTTTTTTTGCACTAGGATTATGTGAATATTTATTATTTATCCATCTTATGCATTTATTGTGTTTTATAATTCAATTACATGAACTATTATGGGTTGTTTTTTTACTCCTACCTGTTAGTTGCAGCAAGTAAGAATGTTGATGCATACGTACACTGTACAATGTGTATGACAATAACTCATTATCTTGTTTCTGTTCTATCCTGGACACGTCCTAACTTCATTGTCCTGAAAGATCTGATAGAAATTGTATCTTAACTGCTCGTGCTCCTTATACAGAAATGCAGTTGTTGGTTGGGAGTGAACCATATGAGAAATGTCTGAATCTTCAAGTACATTCTGTTGGTGAGTCAGTTGCTAGCAAACTTGGATAACCCCAAACTTTGCTTTGGTAATATCCACAGTGAACCAAGGTCCATATCACTTCACAATGAAGAAGGTCAATGATGAGTCATGGAAGAACCATCAGCAGGAAAGTGGTAATTGCATATTATCACAAAATCAAACAAGTTTGAATGTGCATACTGCCAAAGAATTTGCTTCTTGAAGCAAAATGCAAACCGCTGGAGGAATTCAGCAGGCTGAGCGGCATCTGAGGTGGGAAATGGATTGCTGACATTTTGGTTGAGAACCTGCTTTAGCATAAAACATTGACAATTCCTTTCCCTCCACAGATGCTGCTTGACCTCCTGAATTCCTCCAGCAGTTTGTTTCTTGCTCTAAATTACCTCGTCTATCATCTCCCATGTCTCCGTTTGTTTCTTGGAGGTGTTGGTGTGCCTTCTCAGTTGCCTTGTTGTGTTCACTCTCAGAAAGATCTTCTGAAATATGGACTACTAGGTACTTGAAGGTTCTGACCCTCTCCACCTCCACCCCATCAATGAGGACAGGCGAGTTGTCTCTTGGCATTCTCTTCCTCAAATCAACATTCAGCTCCTTGGTCTTGGTAATGTTGAGAGCAAGATTGGGTTGTTCTGGCACCACCCAATCAGGTTCTCAATCTCCATCCTGAATTGTGATTCATCTTTCCAGTCATTCAGCCAACAGCGGTGTGTGTATGAAACTGGTTCGACAGGTCCCAAGAGCAATGAATCTGAACACGGGCTAGTTGAAGATTAGTTTTTATTTGCATGCGTGGGTGAGTCACTGTAGAGCTCGTCGAAAGAATCAAAGACTTGTTGATCCAAACCAAGGCTTTTATTAGCAAAAGACAGGAGCTCTTCACAGATGGCCGACCAGTCCGGAATGATCCGACCTGGCTAGGGACACAACCCTTTAAGGCCCAGACAGTAAGCGTGGCTAAGCTCTCAACCAATCGCTGTAAGCACAGTCTAGATACTGTAACTATATACACTATATACATTGGTGATAGATCTGTACTATCACAGACACAACAGCACAAAAGATACACAAATGCAAACACTCGCTGGGTTAAACGACACATTCACAACCACTGCAGATAGAAATGTGTAACATTACATTCCCATCATCCCTTGATATCGCTGGCAGGCACATCACTTAATTAAACTAGTGACAGTGATTTCTAGGCACACAATACTACAGTTCCCATCCTTTTGTCTGAGCCCACCTTACCAACAACTCTCCATGGTTCCCAACCTGGAGTGGACCTAAGGTTTGTCCCAGAAGAGACAGATGGCTCACACATGCTGGGCTTTATTCAGTAGTACCATCAGCTGGAGCGTCTGGCCCAGCTGTCGAGGCAATTAAAGGGGTCAATAATCGGGTGTGCACTAACCTGTGGGCAGGGCTTGACCTTGATTAGCAGATGAGGTGACTTCCGATCAGGTTCAAGATGACCCTCCGCAATCCACACTACATAATGTCACCAACAAATTTGTAGATTGAGTTGGATCTGAACTTGCCTGCGCAGTCATGGGTATATAGGGAATGGACGGGCATGAACCACACAGACTTGGGTTGGTCCTGTGTACAGACAACAAAGGTGAAAAGTTTTCTTCCTTGAATATGAAGAGTCCAACAGATTACAATTCTCCAAATATAGCCTGATTACCTCAGTCCTGAAGAGGTAAGTGATAGATTTCCACCTACTCAACTCTCAGCCTCACGTCTCTCAGAAAATCTCACAGAATCAGGAGAATTACCAAACCAGATGGCGGGGCTGCTGGAACTGCTGTAGCGGCAGCACTATCGCTGGTGTGGACCAATGGAGAAAAGAGAGCAGAGGCACAGCGCCTCTGTGGAGTTCAACCGCCCAGTCCAACTGCCGTCAGCTCCATACAGGATTTAAATGGCCTGTAAATGGAGCTGACGGTGGTTTTATTTAAAAATACTTCAACAACGGGGTCTGCAACCAAGAAGATGGTGCCTATAATTGACAGCAGCTTTGAGGAGTTGCATACTCTAGGGAATCAGAGGACTGGCGTAGGCACCATAAAACGGGGAGACCACCCCCTGTTTGAGAAGAAGAAGCAGAGGAAATGACCCATGGGACAGTGACCATGGCGGCGGACCAGTGAGGGGTACTGCAGTTGAAGAAACACACAGGCAGCGAGCGAGGCAAGAAACTAAAACGGGCTGCTGTCGACTGTGGTCAAGGGATTCACACCAGGTAGCAGACTATTGGAGGCTGGCTCAAGACTGGCTGGCGAGGTACCAGGTATCAGAACTGGGATGCAAGAGGGTGCCGAGGGCGCTGAAGGTTTCCTGATTGTATTGGAGGTCCGTATCTGGAGCTTGGGGTGTCGATGGTTTGGACTGGACTCTGTGTGGCTGTGGGGCTGCAGCAGGGTAGAGGAAAATCCATGGACACTTGGGGATTCTCTTTTGCTTCTCTTTCTCTGACTGTAAGAGGCACTTAAGGCAATTTCTGCCAATGGTGAATCTGCCTGCTTTAGGGCAGATGAAAACAAATTCCATGTAATATTGCACTGCCTTTATTACATGACAGTAAATTGAATCTTCAATCTCGAAGAATGCAAGGTGAAATAGGTTAAATGGCAGAATGGATTGACAAGGTGGGACCGAGTAACTGGTTATTTTTTGGAAATTATTGTAGTCATTGCATAGGAAAGTAAAAATTGATTGAACAGAAGTTGTTAAGTTTCTGGATTTCCACAGTTTGCTAGACTGAATTGGTAACGCATGAGAATGTGGTATTTCTATTAATAAGATAAACGACAGGCGTGTTTGAGGATGAATGTTTTAGCAATGCACCTGTTCGAGCAGAACTGCCGATGTTTATTCTCCTTCATTTAGGACACCCCCACAAATTTCTCTACATCCATCAAACTCCTCTAGGAGTTTAGACTGGGAGATCGCTTCACTGAGCACTTATGCTCTGTCCGCATCAGTGACAGAGAGCTCCCAGTGGCCAACCACTTCAATTCTGCACCCCACTCCCTCACTGACATGTACTATCCCACCGGATGACATTAACATCGACTTCTCCTGTCTCTGCTAGACCACTCCCCATTCTCCCTCCCTTCCCCACCCCTCTTTCTTCTTTCCTCCAGCTCTCCACTCCCTTCCCTCTCCAATCACAGAGCCATCCCTCTCCCCTATTTGCTGCTGTGCCCTCTCTCCCTTATCCACCTACTACCTCCTGTCTGTAGAACCGTGCTCCTCCCCTTCCCTTCCCCACCATTTTGTTAGGGTGCCTGTCTACATTTTGCTCATACCTTGATGAAGGGCTCCATAATGAATGCTGTTTGGCCTGCTGAGTTTCTCGAGCAAATGTGTTTTTACTTTTTTTCAAACTCCTTTTGGAATTCTTTTCTCAATTGTTTGTCAGTGTTAGCTTGATCCGGAATCAGCTTCTCTCTTGTTGTAAACAAATTTAATTTTTTTTTTTGTAATCCATTCCTTGGAAGTTCGTAGCCTCCCTAGCTTGTTCAAGAGGCAGTGAATAGAAATTTATTTAACCCCATCTGCAAGTTTCATATCGACGTGAAAGAGGCTGGGTCACATCAACACTTTCCATGTGAATCAGATGGTGTGCAGCCTCATCAGAGGGATGGGAGAGGTGGAGAGGGACAAAGAAAAGGCAGCAGCTGCCACCAGGTATGAGTGAGCACCAATCCAAGCTCTTCCATACTACCTAGACTCCTCCACCACACGTTACATCTGGCCATACATCACATCAGCTATTCTGTTTTAAGATCATCGGAAAGGCCATTGGCTACATCCCTGATTTATGTTGTTATTAATGAAAAAATTAATCCAAAATTAAGATAGAGGCAGGAAACAATGTTTGATAGGTTGCTTGTGGCTGGAAAGGTGACACCTGAGGGATTCGATGAGCTTCAGAATCAGAATTTATTGTCCTGAACGTGAGTCATGAAATTTGTTGATTTGCAACACCATTAACAGGTGCAAAATTGATATAAATTAATTTGAATCAAATTAGTAAATAAATTAGTGCAAAAAGAAGAGAAAAGTGAGGTACTGCCCATGGTTCATTGTCCATTCAAGAATCTGATGGCAGCGGGGAAGAAGTAATCTTTGTGCCGTTGGGTGCTCACCTTCAGCCTCTTGAACCTTTTTCCCAATAGCAGAGTGAAGAGGGCATGGCTTGGGTGGTGAGGATCCTTGAGGATAGTGGCTGCTTTCTTATGACACCAACCTTTATAGAAGTCTTCAATGGTGTGGAGACTGATGTCTGTGACGTCGCAGACCGAATTCACAACTCTGTGGAGTCATGGTACCTCCATACCAGACAGTTTTGCAACCAGTCAGAATGCTCCCCACAGTCCATCGGTAGAAATAATCAAATAGCAGAGCAACTTCAAGGGATCAGATAACTCTCGATCATCCCCATTTCAGGTTTCCAATATCTTTTAGTTAGATCATGGAACTTTTTAATCCAGCAAAGCCTTCTCATGCTGAGATTCCCTGGACATAACGCTGTTCTGACTGGAAATTTGAGTCTTTGTTCTTTCTGTTCCTTGTGTGCAGGAAACAATTGATAGCTTGCCTTGATGAAATTTGAACATGTGATCTATGGACCACCAGTCACAAGACAACAGACTACTTTAAATCTGGTTTATTACCTGTAAGGCGCTTTTCGATGTCCTGAAGACCTGAAGGTCACTGAAAAAGGTATTTGTTCCTTCTTCTAACCTCTTTAATGTGTCTATGTTTGTTGTGATTTACCAGAAAAAGTGCATCTGCAAACAAATCCTCAAAAAGCTCGGCTCCGTCCAGGACAAAGTATCATGGTTAATAATCCGGTGCTCGTAATAAATTGTATGTGATGTGGCGTACATGGATTTCAGCAAGTCATTGGATAATGTACCCCATGCAAGGCTAATTGAGAAAGTAAGAAGGCATGGGATCCAAGAGGACATTGCTTTGTGGATCTGGAACTGGCTTGCCCACCGAAGGCAAAGAATGATTGCAGACGGGTCATATTCTGCATGGAGGTTGGTGACCAATGGTGTGCCTCAGGGATCAGTTCTGGGACCCTTACTCTGTGATTTTTATAAATGACTTGGATGAGGAGATGGAGGGATGGGTTAGTAAGTTTGCCGATGACACAGAGGTTGAGGGTATTGTGGATAGTGTGGAGGGCTGTCAAAGGTTACAGCAGGATGCAACTGGGCTGAGAAGTGGCAAATGGAGTTCTACCCAGATACGTGTAAAGTGGTTCCATTTTGGTCGGTCAAATATGATGGCAGAATATAGTATTAATGGTAAGACTCTTGGCAGTGGGGAGGATCAGAGGGGTCTTGGGGTCCGAGCCCATAGGACACTCAAAGCAGCTGCCCAGGTTGATTCTGTAGTTAAGAAGGCATATGGTATATTGGCCTTCATTAATCGTGGAATTAAAAATTAAAAGGTTGCCCATCCCTGCTAGTCCTTCAATAGCCCAAGAGCCATGAGGCGATCTTTAGTATCTCAGTGATTAGCACTGAGAACAGTTAAACTTCTGAAGTCTTCTGCACCACATTTTACCTGTACTGGCCCACATATAATACCAGACTTCATCATCTGAGTCAGAATGTGTTGGTTCAAATCCCACTGCAGTAAGCTATGCTCAAGATTTCTGGATATTTGTTATGTCACCAAAGACACTTGCAAATTTCTACAGGTGTATCATTGAGAGCATTCTGACTGGTTGCATCACTGTCTGTTATGGAAGTGCTAATGCACAGGACAGGAAAATGCTGCAGAGAATTGTGAACTCGGCCATCACCATCACGGGCGTCAGTCTCACTCCAGCGAGGACATCTATAAGAAGCGGTAGAAAGCAGCCTCTATCCTCCAAGACCCTCACTACTCAGGCCATGCCCTCTTCACTTTGCTACCTTCAGGAAGGAGGTCAAATATGATGGCAGAATATAAGGAGCCTGAAGTCAAGTACCCAGTGTTACAAAAACAACTTCTTCCCCTCTGCCATCAGATTTCTGAACGAACAATGAACCACAGACACTACCTCACTTTTTTTTCTTTTTGCACTAATTATTTATTTTTAAATGTTGTTCTTACAGATCTGTAATTTATAGCAATTTTGCACTTTAATGCACCACACTGCTGCTACAAAACAACAAATTTTGTGACACACATTCATGACAATTAACCTGATTCTGATTCTGATATCGTTCCAGTGAAGTACTGAGGATGCTGTGCTGTCAGTACTGCCATCTTTGAGATGTTAAGGCAAGTCTCGTTTGTTTTCCTTGGAGAAATGCTTTCAATTGTTTAGACCCTTAAGCTCTGAAAATCCCATCTCTTTAAATCTTTTTGCCTTTCTTCCCTCCTTTGAGACTTTACTAAATGCTAGTCTCTGCTTCAAACTTTCAATCATCTGTACTTGGCTCAGCTTCACATTCTACTTGACAACATTCCTGTTGAACATCTTGAGAGATCAGAGTCAGAATTTATTGTCATGAACATGTGTCACGAAATTCATTGTTTTATAACAGCATTACCTATCTCGGCTGCACCATTTCATCGGATGCAAGGATCGACAACGAGATAGACAACAGACTCGCCAAGGCAAATAGCTCCTTTGGAAGACTACACAAAAGAGTCTGGAAAAATAGCCAACTGAAAAACCTCACAAAGATTAGCGTATACAGACCCGTTGTCATACCGACACTCCTGTTCGGCTCCAAATCATGGGTCCTCTACCGGCATCACCTACGGCTCCTAGAACGCTTTCACCAGCGTTGTCTCCGCTCCATCCTCAACATTCATTGGAGCGACTTCATCACCAACATCGAAGTACTCGAGATGGCAGAGGCCGACAGCATCGAATCCACGCTGCTGAAGATCCAACTGCGCTGGGTAGGTCACGTCTCCAGAATGGAGGACCATCACCTTCCCAAGATCGTGTTATATGGCAAGCTCTCCACTGGCCACCGAGACAGAGGTGCATCAAAGAAGAGGTACAAGGACTGTCTAAAGAAATCTCTTGGTGCCTGCCACATTGACCACCGCCAATGGGCTGATATCACCTCAAACCGTGCATCTTGGCGCCTCACAGTTCGGCAGGCAGCAACCTCCTTTGAAGAAGACCACAGAGCCCACCTCACTGACAAAAGACAAAGAGGAAAAACCCAACACCCAACCCCAACCAACCAATTTTCCCCTGCAACTGCTGCAGCCGTGCCTGCCTGTCCCGCATCAGACTGTCAGCCACAAATGAGCCTGCAGCTGATGTGGACATTACCCCTCCATTATTCTTCATCCGCGAAGCCAAGCCAAAGATTGTGCATTAGAGGTGCAAAATTGCTATAAATTACATTTCTGTAAATACGCTATTTAAAAAATGTAAATAAATTAATGCAAAAGAAGAGAAAAAAGTTAGGTCTGTGGTTGAAATAAAAACACAACGCTGGCGAAACTTAGCTGTTCAATAATGTACTTTATGTAGCAAAGATAAAGATACACATGAGATTGAGTCCTTCCTCAAGATATGAAAAAAGTGAGGTAGAGTCTGTGGTTCATTGTCCATTCTGAAATCTAATAGTGGAGGGGAAGAAGCTGTTTCTGTGCCGTTGGGTGTTCGTCTACAGGCTCATGACCCTCCTTTCTGATGGTAGCAGAGTGAAAAGGGCCTGGCCTGGGCGGTGGGGTTCCTTGAGGATAGAGGCTACTTTCTTGAGACACCACCTCTTGTGGATGTCCTCGGAGGCTGGCTTTAGTAAAAAGACTCTTTAGAGGTTATTGTTCTTTCCGTCGTCTAAGAGATCGTATATGCAACATTCTTGCCAGTACGTTTTGAGGAATTTTATGTAAATTAGCTGCTACAATCAAACATAATAACCATGACCACACTTCCAATTTACTTCATTGGTAGCAAATTTTCTTGGAAAGCTCGAGGTCATGAATTGTGCAGATCTCCTCTTCCTTCTTTTGTTCTTTCTTTCTGACAGTTTTAACTGCAGTAGTACAGATTTTTGTTCCATCTGTGAACAGTGTTCACTGCACCTATTATCCTTGCAAATCATACTTGTCTTTGCAGAAACGGAATAATAACAGCCATACAGCAAAGACAGAGGCCATCTGCCTATTGTATCAATGCTAACTCTTTGAAAGATTCCTCTGTCCTTTCCCCATAACCTTAACAATATTACTCATCAATAATTTATTTGCTATTGAATCTGTGTTACCTGTCCTTTTGGTCAATGTCAGCTGGAACATTAAAAATTGATGACATAAAACTAATTATCTCAAATCTGAGTCCTCAAGTTACTGATCAGCACCCCACTGTCCATCTCCTTCCAATCCCCAATGCTCTGATATGCTTCAACACCAGCCTTTCATCACAATTCATGTGAGTGCCACTGATCGATGGTCATTTAGGCAGGTTTCCGCATTCTGCTTGGGAACCGATGTGAATGAGGACCATTTGAAACAGGTGGGTACCACGCCCTGCCAAAGTGAGATTTTGAAGTGGTAATGATAGAGTGCTAGTGATAGTCCTGATCACTAGAGAGAGTCAGAGACAAGATGTTGCAGATAGGAGTAGATTCAAAATGGATGCCTCCATGAGGTCATGAGTAATGTAGCTAATAAAGTACAGTTGTTATAAAAGAACCCAAATTTCTTTATTACAATAAAATAAACATCACATGGTACCAGGAGTGGAAGAAACACCAAGAGTGGTGAGTGAGAATCAGTCGATTGCAGCAGAAAACATGGAGAGTGTAAATTGGACTGGAAAGGTTGACCACAAGTGGAGGTTGTTCAAACAACGATTTATGCTGTATCTGCAAGCCATTGGATTTGATAGCAAACCTGTTGCATGGAAGATTGCACTGCTACTTACCATGGCCAGACCTCAAGCACTAGACTTTTTCAACACATTTGTTTTTGCCAAGGCAGAAGACCAAGGCAAGTTCAACAAAGTTATCAAGATGTATGATGTTTCACTAGAGTAAAATGAAACATTCGAGAGGTACATGTTTCATGCGTGTGCACAGCTACAGGCAAAAAACATCAATACTTTCTTAACAGACTTAAACTAAAAGCAAGAACATGCAATTTTGGATCGCTGCAAGATTCAATGATCTGTGATCAAATTGTGTGTCAGAATTAGTGATAAGAAAGTGAGAGAGATGTTGCTGCAAGAGACAGAGCTTACCTTAGCTGGAGCTGTTTGGTGATGAAAGTTTGGTGATGGTGGAGAACCCAGTGAAAATGAAGGCATAGTCATAGCCACAGTGTCTGGACACACACAAACAAAAAAAACGAGATATAGAAAACAACAAAAAGGTGGAGAATATTCAGTTGTAAATTATGTGGCACTCATCATGCTCCAAAACAATGTCTGTAATAAGTGCAAAGGTCAGAATCATTACGCAATGTTTTTCCAAAGGTGAAGTGCCAGTTAATGAAGAAACAGAAAGCTGTGTAGTTAACCAGAAATCATGGCTTTTATTAGTAGAAACTTAGTAATACAATAATGAATGATAATGGGCACATACACAGTTATACCCAACGGGAGTATCATTAGTGGTAGAGATAATGCATGTCCAATGTCAGTAAAGCAGACTAAGCACAGTGAAAGACTGACAGCATGACACAGATTCATCACAGTCTCACCCTGGCAGAAATTGGGTTAATATTAAAAGAACAGCTTCTAAGGTAACAATAAAGTGAACAAACAATTCTACTGTAAGCATAGCATAAAACGGTCGAATAAATGGCATTGAGAATTTACTGACATAACAAAAACAAGGCTAGCAACTATCAGTGCAATCAGAATATAATGAGATGTTTATGAATAGTAGAGACTCTCGGATTGTTTTCGAATGTGAGAAGACCTCCTTATCGGAGCAGGTGGTGGTTTTGCAGGAATGACAACATTGGGAACTGGCGGTGTTGATACAGTTCCCTGGTCTGTAGTGTGAGATGGCAGGACTTCTGGACCCACTCCAGAATCACCTATGTGAGCCTGTGGGGCCTCAGTATGGCCATTTGAATGCTTACTAGGGGTCGCAGGCTGGGGTGGTGCGTCTAACCTCTCAGGATCACTCTGAGTGGGGGCATGTGGAAGGGGTGAGTCAGGCAGGGCTAGGTCTCTTAGGGGTACTGTGTCCATGCTCCTGTCTGGAAATATAATGTGGGCATAATTGGAATTAGTGTGCAGTAGTTGAACTGGCTGGACTAGAGGGTCCGTTTTGCACATCTGAGCGTATCTCTTCAGCAGCACGGTTCCAGGTTCAGATAGACAGGCTGGCCAGTCCATCACAGTCCTGATTTCCTAGGAAAAGTAAACATACAGTCATGAGGTGTTTGATTTGTTGCTGTACATAATAGGGACCGAATAGAATGTAGCACCTCAGGCAGCATGTCCTACCACTGAGTAACAGGGTATCCATGTGTCTTTAATGCAAGATTGACAGTCTTCCAGACTGTGGCATTAGCCCTTTCAACCTGCCCATTGCCCTGGGGGTTGTAGCTCGTGGTGCGGCTGGTAGCAATCCCCTTGCATAACAGAGCATGGCGCAGCTCTGCGCTCATGAATGCTGAGCCCCTGTCTGTACGAATGTAGCTAGAAAAACCAAAAATACTGAAGATTCTGTCAAGTGCCTTAATGATAGACGTCATCGAGACGTATAGCAAAGGGAAACCTTAAATATTCATCGATTACAGTAAGGAAAAACACATTTTTGTTGTTAGAAGGTAACGGCCCTTTAAAATCTAAACTGATCCTTTCAAAAGGTCAGGTCACTTTGATGAGCGTGGCCCCCAGAGTTTTAAACTACTGTGGTTTGCATTCCACGCAAACAGGGCAGCTTCTAGTCAGTTTTCTGACTTTTTCAAGTGAGTAAGGATGGTTGTTAGCCCTTATATAATGAAAGAATCTTGTGACCCCTGGGTGGCACAGTACGCTATGGATCTTCTTTAGTTCTTCAAGCTGAGCACCGGCAGCAGCTCATGACAATGTGTCGGAGGAATCATTTAACTTGCCAGGTCTGTACAGGATCTCTTAATTGGAAGTTGAGAGTTCTATTCGTCTGTGTGCCATCTTGTCATTTTTAATTTTACTTTTGTATTTAGTATCAAACATGTAAGCTACAGATTTCTGATCAGTGACCAGGGTGAACTTTCTACCAGCTAGAAAGTGTCTCCAGTAGCAAACAGCTTCAATGATAGCCTGGACTTCTTTTTCAATGGCAGGATGTTTAAGTTCAGGTCCAAGTACCACGCGGGAGAAAAATGCCACTGGTCTGCCCTTTTGATTAAGGGTTCCTGCTAAAGCACAATTTGAGGCATCGGTTTCCACTTGGAACGGGACAACCTCGTCGATGGACAAGAGTGCAGCTTTGGCAATATCAGTTTTAATTCTCTCAAAAGCTTTCAGAGCTGTTTGAGAGAGAGGGAAAGATTTTGTGTCAAACAGGGGGCGTGCTTTCGTAATGTAGTCACGTACCCATTTGCAGTAGTTGGAAAAGAATCCCATACACCTCTTCAGGGCTTTTGTGGAATCTGGGGGTGGCAACTTCTTAAGGGGTGCCATTCTTTCAGGATCGGGGCAGATTTTGCCCTTGCAAACAATGTAGCCCTTATATAGTGGAAGAATCTTGCATATCAGTGAAACAAATATACCTTTCAAGCTGGACACAGGGGCAAAGGTCATTTTAATCGTGAGCACAACATCAGAGCAATGAAGATAAAGCTGTACCTCTATGCAAATCCTGTTCATCTCAACAGAGCATCGACACGAAAGATACATGTAAACTCAAGGTGAAAGTTAACGATAAAGAGCACTACCTCAAGGTCACATTAGTCCCCGATGGACACAAATCACTGCTTGGTGACAAAGCATGTGAAAACTTAAACCTAGTCAAGAGGGTGTACCTCATTAACAGCGACAATGGACGGAACAGTGAAGAGGAAATACTGGATCATTTTCCAGACATCTTCAAGGGGTTCACCTATAAGATACATTTAAAAGAGTGTCGAGGTCTGGTTTATGGATTTGAAAAATTCCAGTTATGTGTATGGTCCAGAATCCCTTAACTTCTACACTGGCATCATTAAAACATCATATCAGGGTGCATCACTGCGCACCAGCTTTAAGAATAGTTTCATTCCTGCTGTTATCAGACCCCTGAAATACTAAAATGATATTGCCTTTGGTCTCTACCAATTGCTTTACTGCGCTTGCGCGTTCTCTCTCTCTCTCTCTCACTTTCTCACTCTCTCTTGCTTTCTCTCTCTCTCATACTAGTACTACATTGACCCATGGACACAGAGAATGCTGAATGACCAAATGAACTGCTCACAATAACCATCCAAGGCTATTATATTTATGAAACAAAATCTATTTATTTATTTGTATATGCAAAAACTTGTCCTGCATATGTATTATTTGTCCGTATGCGTGTTATGTCTATGTATGCGTGTTTGTGCTGAGAACACTGCTTTGTCAGGTTGTACTTGTGCAATCAGATGACAATAAACTTGACCAGTGCTCGCAAAACATCCTCCATCTCTGCACGTTGGTACATGTGACAATAAAACTGAATCTGAACAAATATGGTCTTTGATGCTAAGCTCAGCACCGACCCCACCCCACTCCCCCCCCCCCCTCCCCACCTCAGTTCCATTCTGGTTCCTGTTGGTTCTTAGTAACCTCTGAACGATGTGAAATTGTTTTTAAGCTGGGGGAAGTTGCATGGTTGAGGTAGACAGCTGCAGATCTCCTGCGGCTTCTCCACCTCAAGCAGCTGTATCAACACTGAACAATGCATGATGCACCAGCCAAGTCAGTCAGAACTCGGTATGAGACATTGCTCATCAAAGTTTCAATCCGCCCCCATCATTCTACGGATATTTACATCTATTAGAAATAGAAAATGCAGGAATTACTCAACAGGTCAGGCACCATCTGTGACATGTTTGAGGACACTAATTATTACTAGAGCTGGAAGGGTTAGGAAGGTGACAGGGTTTTAAGGAATGCAGAGCAGGAAGGGACAATATTGAAAATGATAAAGAGGTTGTTGTGGCGGGGCTAAAAGAAACTGCAGATAACATCACTGAATGCAGATGCTGGACAAAAAATGAAATGTTGGAGAAATCAATCCACAGGACAATGAGTGGCAGAGAAGATCACTAGATTCTTCATCTCCCCCCCCCCCCACCACTTTGATGCGATCTACTGGGATCGTTGTTGAAGAATGTGCATAAAATCATCGAGGATCCCTTCTACCTTGCCCACAGCATCTTTCAACTGCTCCTGTTGGGGAAGAGATACAGGAGGATCAGAGCAGTGCCACCAAGCTGAGGAACAGCTTCTTCCCACAGTGAGAATGCTGAGCAGACAAAGGAACTGCTCACGCTGACCATCTGATACTTTCATATGTACAAAGCAAAAATTATTTATTTATTTATTTGTACATTTGAAATACTTGTCCTGCATATATTGTTTGTCTGTATGTGTTTTATGTCTGGTGTGTTTTGCTCTGAAGACCAGAGAAGGCTGCTTCGTCTGGTTGTACTTCTGCAATCAGATGACAATAAACTTGACTTGACTTGACTCAGTGGATTGAGCAGCATTAATGGAGATTAAAGGAATTGTCAGCATTTCAAGAGAAGACCCTGTATTGGAACAGAGTGCAGAGGGAAGATAGCAAGTATAAAGAGAAGAGGGGGAGTGTTGAGACAAGGGCCAATCGGAGATGTGGACCAAGGAAGGGGGAAGGATGATGGACAGGTGGGAAAGGGAGAAGGGTGTTACAATATGATGCAACCAGGAGGTGGTGATGGCTATTTCGGATGGGTCTGCAGAACAGTCCCCTAGTCTAAGCTTGGTCTCACGGATGTAGAGGGGGCCCTGCTGGGATCACCAAATGCAGTGGATAATTTTGGAGGAGGAGCATGTGAATCTTCACCTCATCTAGATGGCCTGATTAAATTCTTGGGTGGTGGTGAAGGAGGAGATGGAAGAACAAGTGTTGCATCTCCTGTGGTTACAGGGGGAAATGCCAGGATCAGGGAGAGGTAGGGGGAGAATGGATCAGAAGGAAGGAATGATCCCTATGGAAAGAGGCAGGAAGGTGAAAATGTGGCTGTCGACGGCATACCAAGGCGGCTATGGAAATGACGAAAGTGGGTGCGCTGCATGTGGACGTAGTAGGACGAAAGGTGAAGACAGGGTAAATCTATCTCTGATCTGTTTGTGGGGATGAAGGTGAGAACAGAAGTCCAAGAAATGGAGGGAATGTGAGAGAGGGTTCCATCAACACAGTCAAAGGGAAGTATTGAAGAGATGTGTTGGAATGGAAGGCCTCATATGGAGAGTGGTTTCTGTGGCAGTCAATGGATTTATTTTTAAAAATTGATCGACAATTTATCTCCTGAGATGGCAACAGAGGCATTCAGAAGGGGAAATAAGTCTCAGAAATGGTCCAAGTGAATTTGATAGTGGGATGAATAGTGATAAAATTAACAAGTTCTGCATGGGGGCAGGAAGCAACACCAATACTTCCACCAAGCCAGTGAAAACGCTGGCACAGCGAGAACCATGCAGCAGTCCATTGCTACACCATTGATTGATCAGCAGTAAGTGGCATCAAAAGTAAAATGATTTAGAATATCTTTCTGGAAGTCAGATGAGAGTTGGGTGGAAGGAAACTGGTTGCATCTTTGCTGCAGCAAGAAGCAGGTGGCCTTAAGACCTTCCCCAAGCGGGATGATGGTGTATAAAAACTGGACATCCATAGAGAAGATGAGGAGATGGGGGCTGGGAAATTGAAGGTTCACAACAGCAGAGGTAATACAAGATGCAATCAATAGACAATATAGACAATAGGTGCTGGAGTAGGCCAATTGGCCCTTCGAGCCAGCACCACCATTTATTGGATCATGCCTGATCTTCCCCTTTCAATAACCAATCCCAGCCTTATCCCCATAACCCTTAACTCCCCTGCCCACAAGCCTTATCCAACTCTCTCTTAAATCTATCCAGCGAATCCTCCCCCACTACCCTCTGTGGCAATGTATTCCACAGACCCACAACTCTCTGGGTAAAATAGTTTATTCCTCATTTCTGTCTTAAATGGCCTTCCCTGTACTCTTAAACTCTGCCCTCTAGTCCTAGTCTCACCCATCATTGGGAACATGTGCTCTGATTTCACCCTGTCAAGCCCTTTGATAATCCTAAATACCTCAGTCATCTATTTATTATGTTCTTTAAAGTCCAATACAAAAGTACAGGTAGTCCTCGACTTCTAACCTACGCAAGTTACATCCACCCACACATACGACCAAAATTTTTTTTTAATCTTTATTGTTTTACTATTTTTGGTACACAGACAGCCAATCTGTTTGCTCATAGTTTTGCTATTATCTGATTCCACCTGCATTGAATTCGCCCATCGTTATTGAATGAAGATCTACCTGGACCAATGCCTGAAGAGGGCGCACAAAATCAGTGAACCGGTGCGGACTCGAAAGGCCAACATGGCCTGTTTCCGTTCCGTAAATGGTTATATGGTTATATGTCTCCCCTCATCCTTCTAAACTCCATCGCATATAATCCAAGTCTTTCTAACCTATCTGTCTATGACAATCCTGCCATCCTGGGAACTAACCTTGTAAACTTGTGCTGCACTCCCTCTATAGCAGGGGTCTCAAGCTTGCGGCCCGCGGGCCAACTGCGGCCCTCGGGATGATAGTTTGTGGCCCCGCCTTAATATGAAAGTTTAATGTTAGTGCGGCCCGCGAGTTTGATATGATTGGCACTTTTCAGTGTTGTGTGCGGAGCTGAACGAACCTACCAATCACGGTGGGGAATATTGCTCTCAGGGGCAGGATATCGGCTAGGCTTATTGCGAATATAAGCATATTTGTGTGCATTTTCTATTTGTCATTATATGCACGCGGCACATGCGCAATTTCTGCAGCCGCTCCTGCTTCACGCACTTCAGCGTCCAGTCTGAACCCCGAATTTGTTGCTCAGCGGGACAGAAAAAGAAGCGGAAAAGACGCATCGGCTAAACACTGAAACAGAGCCACATTTCAAATTTTTGCGGACCCCTTCTCCTTTGATGTGCAAGATGCCCCTCCTGTGCTTCAAATGGAGCTCATTGACCTGCAGTGCAACTCTGAACTCAAAACCAAGTTCAGGGAGGTGAGTGGAAAAGCAGACAAGCTTGGGCAATTTTTGAGAGAATTGCCCCCCAGCTTCCCTGAGCTTTCTCGAATGTTCAAGCGAACCATGTGTCTTTGGGAGCACATACTTGTGCGAAAAGCTCTTCTCTACCTTGAACTTCAATAAGTCCAAGTACAGGTCCAGACTTACAGATGAGCATCTTCAAGCCCTACTGAGGGTCTCAACTGCCTCCTCCCTTAAGCCAAATGTGGCTCGGCTATGCGAGAGGAAGCGCTGCCAGATCTCTAGCAGTAAGAAGTAGGCAGAAGAAGACATGTTCATAACAGTTTATGTTCAATGTTCCATTCATGTTCAGAAAGTTAAAGGTTAAAGAACTGTTAATACAGACATTTGAATCTGAATAATAATAATTACATTTCTCCAGTCAGCAACTATATGTGGTTTCTTCAGTCTTCTATATCTGCTGTATTATTATTATTTTCATTATTATTATTATTTTCGTTTTATTTATTTATTACTGATTGATTTTATTTTTTGTTAATTTATTTATTTTTTCATCTTATTTTGTGTTAAAAAATAAAAATAAAGACATTTGATAACATTGGAATGTTTTTGTAAGAGCTTTTCTTGTGGAAAACCTGATGTGGCCCAGCCTCACCCAGACTCTACCTCCAGCGGCCCCCGGGTAAATTGAGTTTGAGACCCCTGCTCTATAGTAGCAAGTATGTCCTTTCTTAAATATGGGGACCAGAACTGGATGCAATACTCCAGGTGAGGTCTCACTATGGCCCTGTCTGCAGGAGGGCTTCTCTACTCCTATACTCCAATCCCCTCTTTATGAAAGCCAACATACCGTTCGCCTTCTTCACTGCTTGATGAACCTGCATGCTAGTTTTCAATGACTGGTGAACAAGTAGACCCAGATCCCTTTGCATTACCCCACTCCCCAGCTTAGCTCCATTTAAATAATATTCTGCTCTCTTGTTTCTGCCTCCAAAATGGACAACCTCGCATTTATTCACATTAAACTTCATCTGCCATCTTTCCGCCCACTCCCCTAAACTATCCAAATCCCCTCGCAATTTCCTGACATCCTCCTCACTATTTACACTACCACCCAGTTCAGTGTCATCTGGAAATTTGCATGTGTAGTTATTTATCCCCTCATCCAAATCATTTACATAAATGATAAACAACTGAGGACCCAACACCAACCCCTGCGGGACCCCACTCATCACATCCTGCCATCCAGAAAATGACCTGTTTATCCCAACCCTTTGTTTCCTACTTAACCAATTATCTATCCATGACAGCACCCTACCCCTGATACCATGCTCCTTGATTTTGTGAACTAGCCTCCCGTGTGGGACTTTTTCGATGGCCTTCTGAAAGTCTAGGTACACCACATCCACTGGCTCTCCCGAGTCCTACTTGTTACGTCCTCAAAAAATTCCAGATTAGTCAAGCAAGATTTTCCTTTAAGGAACCCATGCTGACCAGCACCGAGACTCTTATTCCCTCCTACGTGTTCTGCTATTTCTCCTTTAATGATGGATTCCAATATCTTCCCCACCACCGACGTCAGGCTGACCGGTCTAGAATTTCCCATATTCTCTCTCCCTCCCTTCTTAAAAAGTGGTACAACATCAGCCACCCTCCAGTCTGCAGGCACTTCCCCAGAATCTAAAGAACTTTGGAAAATGTCAGCTAGTGCTTCCACAATTTCCAGAGCAATCTCTCTAAGCACCCTGGGATGCAGCCCATCAGGCCCAGGGGATTTATCAGGCCTCAGTTCTAACAATTTTCTCACAACCACCTGCTTCTGGATCTGAATATCCATCAAATTCTCTGTTTCTCTGTCTTGTTATTTCAGAATAGTCTGAGTCATCACTTAGAGTGAATACATTTTTTATCAGATCATTGAGCACAATATGGGACGTATTTCAGACAACAGGGCACAACTTCAGGATTGAAGGGCGTCCATTTAGAACAGCAATGCATAAGAATTTCTTCAGCCAGAGGGTGGTAAATCTGTGGAATTTGATGCCTTAGGCAATTGTGGAGGCCAGGTCATTGGATGCATTTGATGCAAAGATTGACAGATTCTTGATTACCCAGGGCATCAAAGGTTTTTGTGAAAAGTCGGGCTAAGTGGGAAAATTGAATAGTAGGACAGACTCGATGGGCTGAATAGCCTATTTCAGCTCTTGTGTCTCATGGTCTAATAACCAGGTTGACAGTAGTAAGCACAGTACTGAAGGCATGCCCTTGAGATGAGAAAAAGGACGGTTTGTCAAATGGAAGCAAGAATGCCATTGTCCCGCTGAGAATGAGCAGGGACTCTTTCCAAGTGCACAAAAGACCGCTGGAGAAACTCAGCAGGTCAGGAGCATCCAAGGGTAGACTGACCATGAATACTGTCTAACCCGCTGAGTTCCTCCGGCAATTGTTTGGTTGCTCAAGATTCAGCATCTGCAGCATTTGTCTTTCTCTATCATTCTCAGTAACCGGACAACATTTATTCCTGCACAAATACCTGGGTTGATTATCTGTCTTGGGTAAAC
Source organism: Narcine bancroftii (assembly GCF_036971445.1). Taxonomy (NCBI): domain Eukaryota; kingdom Metazoa; phylum Chordata; class Chondrichthyes; order Torpediniformes; family Narcinidae; genus Narcine; species Narcine bancroftii. The sequence continues at coordinate 71,413,291 of NC_091481.1, forward strand.
TTATACCTCTCATTTTGTTCGTTTTAGATTGGTCACAGTGTTTGAGCTACCGAAAGAAAAAAAATAGACACACACACCGAGAGCAGTTCAGTTTATACAAATGTTTATTACAAATTCAAAAGCTGATTTCAAACTACAATATGCAAGCCCTTCCCAACTATACTTATCAATGCTTGGACTGGTCCCAACTGCCGAAGCGAGGCAACGACTGCACACTTGTAGTAGGTTGTCAGGGCGCCGGTAGCAGCTTCTCCACCTCCCCCAACCGGGACGTTGGCTGGACTCTAGAAGTTCTTCTTCTTGCTGAGAGATGTTGCCACCTCTCGGAGAGTCTCAAACTTCAGCAGTGGGACCAGGGCTTATATTACCCAAAAACTGCTTACCCAAGCACCTATTCCCACCACAGCAAGAAAGATAAGCGAGCAAACGAGCATGCTAGGCTTCTAACGAATAACATAATTTTCAGCTTATCACTTTGAATACAATGGTTTATTTTGCATCAAGGCTAGGCCTCTGACAGTCTGTGACCAAAACAAGCAGGAAGATTAAATGTTCTTGGTACACAGATGTCCTTTCATCAGATAACAGCATCTCTGGCCCCTCGGTGGAATTTAGCTTATGTCGGCTGATTCTAAAACATAAGCAGGTTCTCAGCCCTGCAGAAGCAAAGGCTGCAAAAGTAAGAAACACGGTTTAAATCTTCCATTACATTACATTATCTCAATGAAAATGAGCTGCCATGTTTTAGTGGCTCCAAAGCACTTTGGGAGGCTTCTGAAAGAAAACAAAGGCCAGATTCCTACAAAACACTAGATTTCCATTGGGTGATTATCTTGGAACCTGGATCAACAAGTTTGCAGATGACACAAAGATTGAAGGTGTGTGGACAGCGAGGAAGCTTTTCAAAGCTTGCAGAGGGATCTGGACCGGCTAGAAAAATAGCTGTAAAAAGGCAGATGGGATTTAAAGCAGACAAGTGTGAGGTGTCCAAGAAAGGACATACATGGTAAATGGTCGGGCACTGAGAAGTGCAGTAGAACAGAGGGATCTGGGAATACAGATACATAATTCCCTGAAAGTGGCGTCACAGGTGGATAGAGAGCTTTTGGCATATTGGCCGTCATAAATCAAAATATTGAGTATATTTGGAGTTGGGATGTTATGGAAAAGTTGTATAATACACTGGTGAGGCCAAATTTGGATTATTGATGATAGGTCAGATACAAACCAGAGGACATGGATTAAAGATGAAATGGGAAAAGTTTAGGGGAACGCGAGGGAGAACGTCTTCATACAGAGAGGGTGGGAGTGTGAAATGAGCTGCCAGCTAAGGTGGTGAATAAGGGCTCTATTTTAACATTTAAGAAGAATTTGGACAGATGCATGGATGGGAAGGATATGGAAGTATATGGACTGCATGCAGGTCAGTGAGATTAGGCAGAATAATGGTTCAGGACAGGCTAGAAGGGCCGAAAGGGTCTGTTTCTTTGCTGTAATGTTCTATGGTTCTATAATGTAAAGCAGTGGTTTTTAAACTGCCCTCCTTAAACTCACATTCCACTTTAAGTATTCCCTATACCATAAATGCTCTGTAAGGGATTACTTAAGGTGGTATGTGAGTGGGAAGGGAAGGTTGAGAATCACTGCTCTAGAGCTAATTGTTACTGAAACATTTTGCTTGAGAAAATTTGTTATTGGTCCATTTCCTTTGGAGTTATGAAACTGCACAAAATGAGACAATTAAGGTATGACTAAAACGGGGGTTTTCAAACTTTTTCTTTCCACTCACAGGTGAAATGTGAGTTTAGGGGGGCAGTTTGAAAACCACCGATCCAAAGCATGGTTTCATTTGGTTCTCTGTGCATTTATAGAATTTCTGGAAATGATCTCATGCAGCATGAGAACAAATATGGTATTGATATTCATGTGAGAGCTCTTATTAATTGCAATGCAGTTGCTAAAAAGCTATTTAGCTTTGTCTATTACCATAGAGCTGATGTGTACCTCCTCATCAGGTAGCTCTCTGATCTGGGCTCATCAATGACAAAAGCAAGGAGAAGTAGAGCTGAATACGCTGTGTTTGTTCTGGAGTAGCATCAGGAACAGGTGTGAACATGGACGGTCATGGCAAAATCACCAGTGTGAAATAACAGCAAGCCATTCAGTTTTTCACCAAATAGAAATATTAATTTGAAAATAGGAGAAAGGGTTTGGTAAGTTCACACCTCTCTGCCCAAAACAGTACTACATCAATATGCTGATGACACCACAGTAGTAGGTTTGGTATCAAATACTGACAAGGGGGAGAGATTGAAAGTCTGGTGGCATGGTGTCAAGATCAAGCTAAGTCAAGTTTATTGTTATCTGATTGCCCAAGTACAACCCAACGAAATAGTGTTCTCCGGTCCTCGGTGCAAAACACAATCAGACGAATACAGACAAATAATACATATGCAGGAGAAGTATTATAGCCATAAAAATAAATAAATGTTTCACTTTGTGCAAATGAGAGGGTTGGATGTTTAGTGTGAGCAGTTCCTGAAAATAGAAAACCAAGGAGACGATTGTGGAATTCAGGAAGGAGTCCTCATCAAGGGCTCAGTAGTGTAGAGGGTCAAGAACTTCAAAATCTTGGGTGTCAACGTCTCCGAGGATCCTTCCTGGAGCCTCCACGTTGATGCAATCACAAAAATTGCTATACTTTGTGAGGTGTCTGAGGAGATTCGGTACGTCACCAAAAGACTCTCATAAACTTCTACAGGTGTATTGTGGAGAGCATTCTGTCTGGTTGAACCACTGCCTGGTATGGAGGTGTAACTCTCAGGACAAGAATAAATTCCAGAGGGTTGTTAATTCGGCCTGTGACATCAAAGCACCAGAATTCACTCCATCAAGGACATCTACATGAAGCAGTGTCTTAAAAAAAACACAAAGACCCCCACCACCCAGGCCATGCCCTCTTCAATCTGCTACCATCAGGGAAAAGGTACAGGAGCCTAAAGACGAGTGCTCAGCAGCACAAAGTCAGCTTCTTCCCCACTGCCATCAGATTCCTGAATGATCAATGAACCAAAGAGCCTTACTTTTTGTACATTATAATTGTTATTATTATTTTATTTTTTACAGTAATGTTGTAAGATGGTTATAATATGAATGTTTGCACTGTGACACTGCCGCAAAACACCGAATTTCATGACTTGTTCATGACATTAAATTCTGATTCTCATTCATATGGTCGTCCAGTGTTCTCACTGCCTGTGGGAAGAAGCTGTTCCTCATCCTCCTGGTGCTGGCTTTGATACTCCTGTATCTCTTCTCCGTCAGGAGCAACTGAAAAATCCTGTGTGTAGGTTCGAAGGGGTCTTCAGTGATTTTGCGCACCCTCTTCAGACAATGATGCTGGTAGATCATATTGATGGGAGGGAGGGAGACTCCAGTGATCCTCTCTGCCGCTCTTATAGTCCTAGGGATCCATTTCTCTGCAGCAACCATACCATACTTTGACGCAGCAGGCCAGGGTGCTCTCATTAGAGCTCCTGAGGAAGGCTGACATAAAAGCTGGCCAGTAGTCTTGCCCACTTCAGTCTTCTCAGGAAGTACAGTCGCTGTTGTGCCTTCCTGACTAGTGAGGAGATGTTAAGTGTTCATGATAGGTCACTAAGTGAACTCCAAGAAAACTTGGTGCTCTCCGCTCTCTTTACTGCAGAGCTTTTGATGTGTAGTGAAGGATGGTCATTCCTGGTCCTCCTGAGGTTCATGATCATCTCCTTTGTCTTGTCCACATTGTTACCCTCACACTATTTCATGAGATTTGGCATAGAAGAGCAGATGAGGCCTGAAGCAGATCAACCATGATTTCAGAATCAGATTTCAGATTTATTGTCAGGGTACATACATACATGACATCACATACAACCCTGGGGTTCTTTTTTATGCGGGCAAGGCAGAATTACCACTTATTGATAATGCAAAAAAACTGTATAAAAAGGGAACTTCAAACAGATAATGAAATGTAAATAAACTGTGCAATACAGAGAAAGAATAAAAACAATCAATAAAGTGCAAAAGTAAGAGTCCTTAAATTAATCCCTGATTGTTTGTTGTTGAGGAGTCTGATGGGGGAGGGATAGCAGGTAATGGTCATTTAGCCCTTCTAGTCTATGCTACCCATTGTTTAGCTAGCCCAATAACCTGCTCCCATTTCATAACCCTCCAGGCCTCTCCCATGCATCCATATATCTATCCAATTTATTCTTAAAACTCAAGTTCAAGTCCGCACCCACCACATCAGATGGCAGCTCATTCCACACTCCCACCACTCTTGAGTGGTTCCCCTTAACGTTCTCTCTAAACATTTCCCTTTTCACCCTAAAGGCATGTCCTCTCATATTTATCTCTCCTAATCTCAGTGGAAAGAGCCAACTCACATTTACTCTCATAATTTTGTAAACCTCTTATCAAATCTCCCCTTATTCTTCTTTGTACTTGTAACTAAACTCCTGAAGACCCTGCAACATCCTAGTAAATCTTCTCTGCACTCTTTCAATGTTATTGATATCCTTCCTGTAGCTAGGTGACCAGAACTACACACAATATTCCAAATTTGGCCTCACCAATGTCTTGTATAACTTCAAGATAAAATCCCAACTCCTATATTCAGTACTTCGATTTATAAAGGCCAAGATGCCAAAAGCTTTCTTTACAACCCTGACCACCTATGACGCCACCTTCAGGGAACAATGTACCTGTATCCCTACGTCTCTTTGCTCCTCAGCACTCTTCAGTGCCCTACCATTTACAGTGTACGTCTTCCTTGATTTGCTCTTCCAAAATGCAATACTTCACACTTGTCTGCATTAAATTCCATCATCCATTTACTGGCCCATTCTCCCAGTTGGTCCAGATCCCTCTGCTAGCTTTGTAAATCTTCCTCACTATCCATTAAGCCACTTTGTGTCGTCAACAAACTTGCTGATCCAGTTTACCATGTTATCATCCAGATCATTGATATAGACAACAAACAACAATGATCTCAACTCGGATCCCTGAGGCACACCACTAGTCACAGGCCTCCAGACTGAGAAGCAACCATCCTCTACCACTCTCTGTTTTCTCCCACATAGCCAATTTTGAATCCAATTTACTACCGCCTCTATAATAACCTAGTGTCATGTTGATCTTCATAACAAGGGGAATAGAGTATAGGAATAAAGATGTCCTTCTGCAGTTGTATAGGGCCCTGGTGAGACCACACCTGGAGTATTGTGTCCAGTTCTGGTCTCCTAATTTGAGGAAGGACATTCTTGCTATTGAGGGAGTGAAGCATAGATTCACAAGGTTAGTTCCCGGGATGGCGGGATTGATGTATGCCGAAAGGTTGGATAAACTGGGGTTGTATACGTTGGAATTTAGAAGGATGAAGGGAGATATGATTGAGATATAAGATTATTAAGGGATTGGACATAATAGAAACTGATTACATATTCCTGATGGTGGGGGAGACTAGGACTAGAGACCATAGTTTAAGAATGCAGGGAAGGCCATTTAGGACAGAGATGCGAGAGAAAAGAATTTACCCAGAGAGTTGTTGGTCTGTGGAATGCTTTGCCGCAGAGGGTGGTAGAGGCGAGTTCTTTGGATAAGTTCCAAGAGTGAGCTAGATAAGGTTCTTGTGGACAAGGGAATTAAGGGATTTGGGGAGAAGGCAGGAAAAGGGTACTGATCGTGGAAGATCAGCCACAATCTAAATGAGTGGTGGTGCTGGCTCAGTGGGCCAAATGGCCTACTCCAGCATCTATTGACTATTGTCTTAACCTTCTGAACTAACCTCCCATGTGGGACCTTGCCAAAGGCCTTACTAAAGTCCATGTAGACAACATCCACAGACTTTCCTTTATCTCCCTTCTTGATAACTTCTTTGAAAAACTCTACAAGATTTGTTAAATACAACCTACCACGCACAAAGCCATGTTGACTGTCCTTAATCAGCCATGGTGTACAAATACCTATAGATCCTATCTCTCCTTCCAATAGTTTACCTACTGCTGACATCAGGCTTACCGGCCTATTGTTACCTGGTTTATTCTTGGAGCCTTTCTTAAACAGCTGGACAACACAAGCTGCTCTCCAGTCCTCCAGCACCTCTCCTGTGACGAAGAACATTTTGAATGTATCTGTCAGGGCTCCTGCAATTTCAACAAATGATTATTTGAATGGTGTAGCAGCCTTTAGGGGCTGAGTGGCCTACTCCTACTCCTATTTCCTTATTTTATGTCAGGAGAATCTTGCTCTAGTACTTTATAATGACACACCTGTAAATGAGTTGTTATGTAATCTGAGTTGGACAGTATCCATGAGGGCAATGTGAATCCAAGAGCAGAACCAACACCTCTGGTGCTCTTTAAAAGTATATGCTTTTATCCGCACCTCCACAAAACACAGTGGGAAGCAACAGTAATGAAATGAAACATCTCTTCAATTTGCACATGGTATGTAAGTGCAGATATTGGAAATATGCCGTAAATCCACTGCTGAAAACACTCAACAGATCATGAAGCATATGTCGAGTAGCAACATTAAAGTTTCAGGTCAAAGTTCACCAGCACGGAAAAAATGACAAAGCAGCACTAATTTTTAAGTTGGAGAGAAAATGAGGGTGGGAGGGGTTGTGACAGAGGTATTTCCAATTGCACAGTGTTACTTCTGCAGAACAAAACACTATATAAATAGCAAAGTTAAATTCCCCTGAATAGCAAGTATGTCACTCATTGGTGGACTTCTCACTCTGAATCATCAACTCACGGATGCAAGTCCTCATCAAGAGAATTCAGCACAAAGCATAGTTTAATACTCATCGTTTGGATGGTACTTTCAAATGTGGCCCTTTGTTATAAAGATTTACTTAAAGGAAAGCAGGGAACTTACCTGATAATTGAAAATGTAAAAAGACATTGAAGCTCGAAATCTCAAATAAAGTAAATTAGCATCTAGCATTACCTGATCTCTTGAGTGATTCCAGCATTTTATTTTTAATTGTCCCTGATGCCTGGACTAATTTTCTAAATATAAATATCAGGTTGTTTAGCTCACAGGGGCTTGTGGGACTTCATTTGATGATATATTTCCCAGTTACCACAATGGTGACCATACTTAACAAGAGGATATCATTGCCCTCAAAATTCTTTGGAATACATTGAGAACTTCCCTCTAAACCAGCCATTCTCTACCATTTTTTTTGGCTATGGGCCCCTTAGGACTCCACTCAAAATTGTTCATGATTTCAATCTGTGCCGCCCTCCCTTAAATAAAGAAACTTGAATTCTTTTCTAACAACTATAATTTATTAGCTTTAGAAATCACGACCCCATGGAGACATCCATTTTGAATCTACTCTGAGCTGCAAAATTTCATCTCTCAAGGTCATGATTATCACACTACCACTTTATGCCCATTGAGAATGGCTGCTCTAAACAATAAAAAAAACGTAGGAAACTAATTTCATGATATGCCTCACAGGATATTAATCACAAATTAAAAGTACAGTAAAACCCCTGCGCGTCGAAAGAACCAAAGACCTATTGATCCAAACCAAGGCTTTTATTAACTAAAAGACTGGAGCATATCACAAGTAGGTCGACCAGTCCAGAATGACCTGGTCTGGCTAGGAGCAATCTTTTAAGACCTGCCAGTAGGTGTGGCTACACTCTCAGCCAATCACAGTCATCCTACACTACCACCTGTACATATACAGATTGGTGATAGAATCTGTATTATCACACCCTGGTATCCAGCACCTATGGGGATTGGTAGATGCTGGAAAGTGAATTTTTCCAGTTGCTTAAGATTGCATGTTGCATGATTGGTGAACTAACAGCGAGGGGTGCCAATTTTAAACCAGTAATTTTTTTTAACCTATTTATCTTCCACAATTTTTTTGCCAATTGCTTGAGGTTGCCAGTTGCACTAATTCCAGATAACAGAGATTTTACTTTGTACATTTTTTAATTAACTTGCCCTTGTAGTCATCTCAATTCTGCAAGAATGAATCAACTGCAAAGTAGTATACAGTTTCCAGTTTTTGTACAAATACATAATATTTTTCTGTTTGCTTTTTTGCAGAGAAAAACATACATTTATTTGGTTACATGTATTTGTGTACAGGTACTCCCTGACTTTCGACCGTAATGCAGACCAAAGAATCGGTCGTAACTCGGAATGGACGTAGGTCGGAATTGTGTGTTTGTGTTAAAAAAATAAAAGAAAAATATATAATTTACATGGTTTATGTTGTATTTGACAAACTATAATAGGGATACAGGGCATGTAAGAACCAAAATGTGCATGCTTACCATGTTAGTCAGCGTCCAGGGTCCGTAGGCTGGGCACAGCCATCTTGATTCCTGCACGCCTGCGCGAGTCTTCATTTGGCGCATGTGTGGAGTTAATAGCATGAATTCGATATCTTTAGGACACTTATGCAAAGACTTGCGCATTCGCACAGGAATCAAGATGGCAGTGCCAAGCTTACCGACCCCCGTACGCCGACTAACAAGGTAAGTATGCACATTTTGGCTCTTACGTGCCCTGTATCCCTGTTATAGTTTGCCAAATACAACATAAACCGTGAAAATTTTATAATTTTTCTTTATTTTTTTAACAAATTTTCAATCATGTGTGCAGATGGACATAAGTCGCATAGGTCTCAAGTCGGGGAGTACCTATATACTGATATGTACAGAAAGATCTTTATCTTGTTATTGTGTCAACAAAAGAACGATGTAAAACTTCTGGCTAGCTATGATAGAATTATACTGAAACCAATTCTTCTCTCAGTATTAATGCTGAGCTAAGATGTATCTTAGCAGTAACTTGCTGCTAGCAACTGTAATGTAGCTAATTATATGAGGCATCTACCATAATAGAGGAGTCTATAACCAGACTGGAAGCACTGTACTCTTCTGGAGTAGCATGAACAGCAAGCATAGATATAAAAGGACAAGCCTACTGATGTCTGTCATCTGAAGAATCTCAGTGTTGAATACAAATAGCAAGTTGCTCACAGTTTAGGTCACATTACTGAACGAGTTGTCCAAAGGCCTATACAAATCATCCAGAGATGTGATTCCAGTTTCCCACTTTCCCACAAGGCATCAACCTAAAAAAAAAATCACCTTATTCTTTAATGTTCATGAGCAATTTTATCAACCAGGTTAAATCCTTCCTGTCTGTGTTATTAGCAGTACAATGAGGGCAGACAGTGTTTGGAAATGGGATTGAGGGATTAGAGTGATGCAGGAATTAGCAACATTTCGATGCAGTATTGTAAATGTGCTTCATAAACATTCAATATAATGAATTTCAAATTTTAAGATCATGTTTATTATCATCTAACACAAATGCAACCATATGAAATGACGATTCACCTGACCACGTACACAAGTTGTTGTTCTTACATCATTTTACACGCCTCCTCTCTGTTGTTGCCAATGAGGCCAACTAGTGTTGCATTATTCACAAAGTTGATGAACTGAATCTCCCTGATTTTAAACTCCATACATCTATATAGAAAGGCAAAGATCCATTAGTTTTTCCATGCCTCAACTCTTCTTTACCACTTTTAAAGAATCGTACATACTCCTTTATCATTAGACTTTTAGAATTTTTTTTCAAAAATAGACTTTATTTACAAAAAATTATTTACAAAAAAGCACTTAAGCCTCTTCACACCCCTTAGTGTTATGTCTATAATACATTCCCATCTCTGTACATTGTTACATATGCTCTCTTTTTACACCACAGTGGCACCTTGTCATTACTCCTCCTTCTGTTATTTGAGGGACTTCCCTTCGGTCTCAGCCCCTCAATGCCTGGTGGTGGGAGGACTCTAGACTATAGTTCTTCCCCACAGCGCCCTCGCATTGGCTGCACCAAGCCTCTGTGTGTCGCTCAGCACGTACTCCTGCAGCCTGGAATGTGCCAGTTGGCAGCATTCCCTCACCGACATCTCCATGTGCCAAATGACCAAGAGGTTTCAGGCAGACCAAAGGGCATCTCTCACCAAGTTGATGATCATCCAGCAGTTCTGGATCGCCATCTCTGTCTGCGTCCCCAGGAGCAGCCCGTAAATCAGAGAGTCCCCTGTCGCTGCTTCTGGGGATGAACTGTGACAAGGATCCTTGCATTCTTCTCCACACACTCGAGGTTGATGATCACAATGGTGACCATACTTAACAAGAGGATATTATTGCCCTCAAAATTCTTGTCTCTTTGGAGCAATGAAGGATGAGTTAAAAAGGTTTATATGATTATGAGGAACTTAGATAGGATGGACAGCCTGCACCTTTTTCCTGGGGCAACAGTAGCAAATGCTAAAGGAGATCGGGGCAAGATGAATGGAGAAAGGTTTAGGGAAGATGTCAGAGGTACGTTTTTTTACTCAGAGAATGGTGGGGGCCTGGAATACATTGCTGGGTGCTGGTGGAGGTTAGAACAATAGGGACATTCAAATGTCTCTCAGATAGGCCCATGAATGTTAAAAGAAAAGAAGATTATGGGTGTGAGGGCTGAAAGAATTAGATTTTTGCAGAGTAGGTTTACATAGGTCATCAGAACATTGTTGAACAAAGGGCCTGTACTGTGCCCTGATGTTCTATAATTGAACGATTTTGATTTTATTTTCCAAAATTTCTCTCAGAATTTTTCAATGTTAAATTTCAGGACTATTCTTGCAGCTATTTATCTCCTCATTGTCAACTGCCTTTCAATATTCAGTGTAATCTGAAAATTCTAAATTGTTACCAAATTATCTACATATAGAAAATGTGATCAGATATTTAACCCAGGAGAAATACTATTCTCCAGTTAAAAAGAACAACTCTATTCTCTATGCCATTTCTTTTAATCCAAGCTGCTTAGAAATCTTTTAAATTCAAGTTCAAGTCTATTGTTATCCAATTGTGCAAGTACATTCCAACGAAACACCGTCTCCGGTCCTTGGTGCAAAACATGCAGACACACAATCAGACAAATGAAACATATGTAGCATGTGCACATGTCTATGTATATTTTTTATTCTGTCTATCTATTGACCCCCCCCAACTCTCTCTCTCTCTCTTTCTCTCTCTCTCTCTCTCTCTCTCTCTCTGTGTATTTTGTATATCTATATATAAATGCGTGCGCGCGCGCGCACACACACACACACACACACACACACACACACACACACACACACACACACACACACACACACACACACACACACACACACACACACACACACACACACACACACACACACGGATGAATAGTAGAGTGTTACAAGCCCAGAGGACCCATAAACCCAGCAGCAGTAGATATTCAGCAAGTCAAATGGTTACTTAAACAAAAGTTGTTTTTAATTATCTTTAAACATGAAAACAGAATCAAATTTAACTTATCTATTATTAATTTAACCTAACTTAACCCCCGTCTAATTCTAAGCGCACGTGTATGTAATGTGTGTGTAAATTCAGAAAAGTTCTTTGGTTCACAGTCCAATCTCACTTCTCATTCCTCCAAGTTCACTGGTTGCAGGCAATTCTTATACTGTGCACAAAATTTAACGTATAAAGTTCACCAGGCTTTGGTGCTCGAAAGGTAAATGGTTACCGCTCAGGAAGGTTCTTGTTGGTTTTCAGAGAGAGATTTGTTATTCCAGGATCTCCACCACTGATACACTTCCATCAGTCACCTCAGTGTCTTGCTGATTAAACTTTCCCCATCAGGGTTCTCCAGATGATAACCTTTTTCTTTCAGGTCACCACGAAGTTCCTTTTTGTTTCTCTTATTCCAAGTGAAACATTAGACAGCCAGTCCTCTCCTCTTGCATGACCACAAGGACTTCAACCAGGCTGTCTTCCAAAAGCTTGCTAGATTGTCCTGTTTCAGTCCCAGCAACTTTCTTGGTGACACTCTCAAGTGTTCTCTACTTCTCTTTCTCTCTCTCTCACACACTCTGAGAAAAAAACCTGTTTGACTTTCTCTGCCTACAAAACCACATGACCCTCTTACAACATCAGACTCTCCTTTCAGACAGCAGCGGCTCCAGCCTGCTCTTTCATCTGTTGCCTTTGATAAACAATAACCATTAGTGATGTCTTTTGAGCACTCTTCAAAGCTCTTGCAAAAAGGTGTGAGAAGCCACTATGTCTAGCATTTCAAATAAGATCTGTTTCAAAGTGTTTGCACATGACCTACTCTAACAAGCCTTTCCCAATTTATCTCCCAAAAACATTTCTATATATTCTGTCACAAGGTTTGTATGAGTAGTTCATCAGTCGTCAACACAGGAGGGTAAGAGGCAAGTACAAGAGAAAGAGGATTTCATGAGAGATAGAGAGAAGACCATGAGAGGAAGACAATGGGGAGAGAGCAGTAACAACACATAATTGAGGAATAATTGTTTTCTTATATAATTGTTTGACAAAGCAAATTTTAAAATGCCTTATTCCCCAGGTGAATGCTGAGTAAAATGACACAGCCAATCAGGGAGCCTCTCCAGAGGAGGAAGTCACTAGGACCCATGAGTCCAAATGCTGCCAAACGCCTTTACCGCAACTTGTCCTTCAGGTTGAAGGGCAGCTCCAGCTCAGAGGAGGGCTGCCTTATCAAAAGGATTGAGAAGGAAAGAAACAAGAAATCATCCTTGGTATGATCTAATTTCTTGTGTTGCACCATCAGTCAATCATTTATCATGTGAAAGTAATTCTATCAGTAAATATGGGCCCTTACTGATTGTCTTCCTCTCTACTATCACTGTTTCTTCCTGTAAATTGGAATGATACGGATTATTGACAAGATTTTAGAGCATCCAATTTGACCGTGTGTCTCGGCTTACTCTCTGTACTAGTGAGTATATAGATATATCTTGGATGAGTAACTTTTACAAACCTTTGGCCTTTTACAAAATCTTAAATCATTAAAATGACAAATACGACAAACCAAGCAACATCGTATTGACCTAATTTCTCTCTTACACTTTGACTTAAGTGTCTGAGTATTTAAATAACCAAGATTTCAGCTTCACTTGTCAATGTTGTGTATGGATCAGTTCTCAACAGATACAAAGGTACTGACAACTCTGCTTTGCAATAACCTCAAAATATATAATTACCCTGTAATTTCCAGGATAACACTACCTCAGTACACTGTTGTTGAACTCACGCAGCCTATGTGGTAAAATAACACCAAATTATGACTCATTTTTGAGTAAAATGTCCCTGCAGTGTGAGTCATGGTATGTGGTGAAGGATCTTGCAATGGTGTCAATCAGGAGGTCTAGTTTACTAGAATGCGATCTCTCGTTGCTGTTACTATAGAAACGAATCATTTCCAGATTTTCTTATTTTCTTGCCATGCGATAACTCCACATAACTGAATGTTGATATAATGCAATGGGCAAAAGAAAGTCAATGCAAGAACTCTATGGATCTACATCCATTTGTGTTAGTAGCAAGGGAATTTTGTGAGGTCAGTAACCATCTGCTAAATTTCAGAGCAAACTCCATGAATCTGTAGCTATTGGCAACAGTTCAAAGAAAATCTTTGGGTCAATTCTTCACATATGTGGTTCAGAGAGAGCTCATCAGTCATGGTCCATTGAAATCTCTGTGGGCCAGTGATTTCAAAGGAGCTCTGTGAGACAGTACCTGTCAGTAGCAATATGAGCAGTCAAGTAGGTGACAATATTGGAACCAGAAAGACAGAGCAGGTCCTGTGCCAAGGGGAAAAGGGGGGAGTATTCAATCTCAATCTCTCTGTCTCCATCTTGGAAGACAAACTCTTGACAGAATTTTCTACAACTCCTACAGCGACCTCGACTAAACCTCTTTACACCCGGACCCATGTAAGAATTCAATTCCTCTGTCTCTGTGGCATCTGCTCCCATGATGAGGTCTTCTATGCGAGATCATCCAAGATTTCCTCCTTCTTAAAAAAATGTGGCTTCCACTCTACTACCATCAACTCGGCCCTCACCCGCATATCCTCCATTAACCACACACCTGCCCTGGTCCCCACTGCCCCCAGGCACGACAAAGACAGGATTTTCCTTGCCTCACCTACCATCCCACATATCATTTTCCATCATTTCCGCCAACTACTACATGATCCCACCACCAGATATGTGTTCCTCTCTTCTCCCCTCTCTGACTTCTGCAGGGATTGCTCCCTCCGTGACTCCCTCATCCATTCATTCCTTCCCATCAATAACCCCCTTGGGACCTACCCCTTTGACCGTAGGAAGTGCTCCACCTACACCCACACCTCCTCCCTCACTGCCATTTGGGGCCCCAAACTGTCCTTCCAAGTGAAGCAACTCTTCACTTGTGAATCTGCAGAAGTCATCTACGGTATCCGGTGCTCCTGTTATGATCTTCTCTCCATCAGAAAGACTAGACACACACTGGGAGATCGCCTCGTTGAGCTACCTCAGCTCTGTCTGCAGCAATAGTGTGGATCAACCAGTGGCCACCCATTTCAATTCCCTGCCCCATTCCCTTGCTATCATGTCTAGCCAATGTCGCATGCACTGCCAGACTGAGACCACACGCAAATTGAAGGAACGGCACCATCCAACCAGATGGCATTAACATCGACTTCTCCAGTTTTGTTATGCCCCCTCCCTATCTTTTCCCATGTCTCCTTTCCCCCAGCTCTGCTTTCACAGAGCCAACCCTCACGCCTCCCTCCTATCAATTCTCACCTTTCCTCTCTCTTAGCCTCCTTTCTATATCCAATTAACACCTTTTGTCTGTTGGTCTGCACTCCTCCCCCGTTCCTTCTTTTAATTCAGACCCCTACCTGCTTTTTGCTCATACCTTGAGGAAAACTCATGCCCAAAACGTTGGTTAAAATTCTATACCTTCTCTGGACACCTGGAGACCAGCTGAGTTCCTCCAGCATTTCTGTGTTTTTACTCCAATCACAACATCAGAGCAGGATTTAGTGTGACCAAACAGGCCCCAGCGGTTGTAATCCAGATTATTCAGTGGAAAGAGCATCAGAGTTGGTAATTGCACCAATTATAATTCAGTTTTAGTATCTGTTTCAGAAGATACATTTTTAGGGTCAGATGTATTTAAGAATATATTTTTATGTATTTTAGTAGAGTTTAATTTTTTTTATATACTTTCTAGAACATTCAGTATGATTCAGTGTTTGATGCTGTGGAGCATGAAGACCTTGACGCAGTTCAGCAGATACTCGAACGTCATGACACACTTGACAATCTCAATCAGGCTACGAGCAACGGCCTGGTACCTCTGGATGTTGCTGTCCTGACCAACAACTTCACAATGGCCAGTCTCTTAATGAATGCAGGCGCCAGGGATAACCATCACTGTGAGTAAGGGATCTTCAGTGCTCAGGCCAGGGTGAACCATCAGAGCCCTGAATCAGTGCTAAGCTCACTGGCAATACAATGGGGCCACTGTTGTAGAATAGTTAAAAAGCAAAACAAAGATTCGGTCACCCTCATGGGTGAAACATGAAAGTCTGCAGACACTGTGGTTGAAGTGAAAACACAGTGCTGGAGAAACTCAGCAGGGCAAACAGTGTACTTTATATAGCAAAGATAAAGATACATCACCAACGGTTTGGGCTTGAGCCCTTCATCAAGGTATGAGCAAAATGAAGGCAGAAGGGAGGAGCAGGGGGAGGAATACAGGCCCACAGACAGGAGGTACTATGCGGATAAGGAAGGGAGGGCAGAAGCAAAAAAATGTGGCAAGTGATAGGAGGAGGGGATACCTCCCTGAATTGAAATGGTTAGCCACTGTGAGATCCCTGTCATTGATGCAACAAAGCCAGGCCACCCATAAAGTGGAGGAGCAACACCTAATATTCCATCTGGGCACTCTCCAACTGCATTAACATAGACTCTGGTTTCTGCTAGACCACTCCCCTGGCTCCCTCTCTTCCCTTTCCATCTGTCTCTTTTCTCCAGCTCTCCATCCCTTCCCTCTTCAGTCATAGAGCCATCCCTCTCCCCCTAATTTCTCTTGTACCCTCCCTCCCTTATCCATCTATTACCACCTGCCTGTGGGCCTGTGCTCCCCTTTCACTCATATCTTGATGAAGGGCTCAAGCCTTAAACATTGGTTATACATCTTTATCTTTGTTATAAAAAGTATGCTGTATGACCTGCTGAGTTTCTCCAGCATTGTGTTTTTTTTAATATTTAGACATACAGCACGGTAACTGGACCTTTTGGCCCACTAGCCCGTGCCACCCAATTGACCTGAAATCCCATATATTTTGAAGGGTGGGAGAAAACTGGAGCACCTGGAGGAAATCCACACAGATACAGGGAGAACATACAAACACCTTACAGACAGCACCAGATTTGAATCTGGATCACTGGCGTTGTAATAGCATGTACTAACTGCTATGTGAACGTGCCACCCCAGTTCTACCAAAGTTCAGAATTTATTTCACAAAATGTGGATGTCACAGGTAATATCAACACTGAGTGTCCATTTCTAACTCTCCCTGAGCTGAGGGAAGGGGCAGTTAAAGGCTTACTACATTGGTGGGTCTGGAGTCACACACAGTGAAAACCAGGCAAGGATAGTAGATTTCCTTCAGGGAGTGCAGTGAGTTAACCACCAGGCCACCATTCACAATTGGTTGAAAGTGACATAAAATCTAGGTGAATATCTCTCCTGTTTTCCTCATTTTCCCCATTCTGTTTTTTCCATCTTTTTTTTCTTGACATTGACACTTTCTACATCCAGTTAACGAGTGCAACTGGTCTATGCATCTGACGGCAATAGTGAGCAATGCGGGCCAAAAGATTTCTGAACTGACAGAACTCAAGAACGAAGAGTCAGAGGCTGATTTCCACAACAAAGCCAGAGCTCTTCGGACATGGAGGTTTCGATACAAGCTGTATAAACAAATGAAAGTTGCTTTTGACAATGCGGGTAAGTGGTAGAATCGCTGATATTTGCTTTTACTTAAGTGTTTTTTTTAACCTTAAAGAGACATGTATCCAAGACATGGTAGCATTTCTTCTTGCATTGAATATTCTACCCAGTGCCTTCTCTGAAATTACTCTGCAAGGCTCTCATTTTCTCCCATTTAAAATCATTCAGTCTCTTTGAGATAGACTTGGGCTTGATAGGGATATGGTCACAACTACCAGTGCAAGAAATAAATGAATGAACAAGCGATCTATGGAAATGTTCCTTAGGGAGGCAGTGAAGCAGCTCTTATTGATTCATGAAGTGGAAATTGGATAGATTTATTTGTGAAAATATCATTTTTGGGTACAGTCTATGAGTAATGTGGCAAGTATAAGGTGCTGAGAGGAAAAGGTAATTGAGGACATGGTTCCTAAGAGCACTCACCCCATAGGGTTTTCTGACATCATGTCAGGATCTGATGCAGTCTAATTGATCACCTAGTTTGGTCCACACAATTCTCATTTTATTATGTGGTTACCAGGATGGTGGTTGATGAGCCTCACTCCTTTTGCTCCTTCTCCCTGCACTTTGCTCATCAGACCATCTTATCAAAATCCATCCTTGTCCTCACAATTATTTACTATTCCCATTATTTTATTTCATCATTAACTCGGATATTTAGCCAGATCTTTGATGTTTACAGTCTAGAGGAGTTGTTCGACTATGGAACTGCGTACACACCAGCATCTTTTCCAACACTTATAACCCAATTTATTACCTTCCTACTAAATTCCCATGATCTATATTTACAGCTTTGGACTTGTGTTAATGTTATATGGGCACTAAAATATGCTGTAGGGCACCAGAATCAGTGTTGACAATCCCTAGCCACTTCAATTTATTGTGAGAGTCAATTCCTTTCCTCTGCAGATGTACCTGCTACTCCAGAGAATGTGCATTTGTTGGTAACTGGCAGTACATCTCTTCAAGTCACATTTGAGGAACCACGAAAGACAGACACCTTGA
This sequence comes from Narcine bancroftii, assembly GCF_036971445.1. NCBI lineage: Eukaryota > Metazoa > Chordata > Chondrichthyes > Torpediniformes > Narcinidae > Narcine > Narcine bancroftii. The sequence continues at coordinate 71,431,260 of NC_091481.1, forward strand.
TAACAACCCGATATAAAGGTAGCTTTAAACTGTTGGTTCACCTTTGTAGTTTCAATTGCTGTAGTCTGCTGTAAATTGTTTGTTTACAGAAGTTTTACAAATATGAATCAGAATCAGGATTTATTGTCATGAACAAGTCACAAAATGTGTTGTTTTGTGGCAGCGTCACACAGTGCGAACATTCATATAAAACCACCTTACAAAATAAATAAAAAATAGTGCACTAAAAGTCAAAGTGAGGCAGTGTCTGTGGTTCATTGATTATTAAGGAATCTGATGGCAGAGGGGAAGAAGCTGTCCTTATGCCGCTGAGTGCCCGTCTTCAGGCTGCTGTAACTTTTTCTCGATGGTAGAAGAGTGAAGAGTGCATAGCCTGGGTGGTGAAGGTCTTTGAGGATAGAGGCTGCTTTCTTAAGACATCACCTCTTGTAGTTGTCCTCGATGGAATAATGTCACAGGGCAAGTTAACAACCTTCTGGAGTTTTTTCTTATCCTGAGCGTTGGCACCTCCGTACCAGACATTGATGAGGCCAGCCAGAATGCTCTCCATGGTACACCTGTAGAAATTTTCGAGAGTCTTCAGTGACATACCAAATCTTCTCAAACACCTCACAGAGTATAGCCATTGGCAAGCCTTCTTCATGATTCCATCGACATGGAGGCACCAGGTCAGATCCTCCAAGATGTTGATACCCAGGAATTTGAAGTTCTTGACCCTCTCCACTACTGAGCCCTCAATGAGGACTGGATTGTGTTCTCCTGACTTCCTCCTGAAGTCTGCATTCATCTCCTTACTTTGGCTACCGTTGAGTTCAAGGTTGTTGGTGTGACACCACTCAATGAACTGATCTATCTCCCTCCTGTACGCTTCCTCATTGATTCTGCCAGCAATTAATATGTTAATGTGGTTAAAGCAGCAAGAATCTTCATGGTCAATATAGACGATGAAAATAACATACAATAAACCCCCCGAAACATTGGTTGCGCATCTTTATCTTTGTTATATAAGTACGTACTTTGACCTGCTGAATTTCTCCAGCATTGTGTTTTTATATTCATGTGTCTACCTAGAAGTCTCTTAAATGCAGCCAATTTCTCTGCTTCCACTGGCAGTGTATTTCAAGATAACACCACTCTGTTAAAAAAAATTCCTTTAAACGTTCACCCACTCACCCAAAAAGCACATCCTCCAGTAGGTGACACATGTCTGCTCTACCTATGCCTTCATCATTTTATAAGCTATTATAATTTTATATTCTTCTTGTGCTGGATTGATAAGGCTCATGTGTTCCCCTCCCCCTTCTTTCAGTGGAATGGAGTTACTCTAAAACGTTTGAAACTCGAGCAGGAATTACAATTGTTGAGGATCTGAAGAGCCTGCAATTCACAATTGAAGGTCTCGTCACGGTAAGTGACAGCATGGAATGTTCTTATTCCTTTGCCTAGAAATTGTGAATGTTTAAATGCATAGATTGATCTCAAAAGACATTCTACAAATGTTTAATTTCTTTTCCTCAAGATGCTTTCTTCCATTTCCTGCTGAGACCTTCCCTATTAGAGATGTGACTCCAGTTTTGATTCACCACACATTCCCTGTTGAATCTTGTGTGGACAACAATATTATTAACATGTGCAGCATCCATTATTAATAGTTTCAGAACAGACACTTATTTATTGTCATGTAATAAAACAGAAATGGAAATGTCATAATACAGGTACACAATCCTTTATCCGGACCCTTGGGGGATGGTGTGTTCCGAATTTCAGATTTTTCCAGATTTCGGAAAGCCAGATTTAAACCCACCCGAGTTATGCTCCCGTATCCACCCCCACCCCTTTCCAGTCGTGCTGCCAGTCTTTTCCCCCTTGCCTGCCTGACTCGTGCTGCCGGTCATTCGCCCGCCCGACTTGCGCTGCTGGTCTCGGTCTCTCATCTGCCTGACTCGCACTGCCAGTCTCTCCCCCTCGCCTGCTGGACTCACGCTGCCAGTGTCCCCTCCCCACCCCCCCCCCCCACCACCCGACTCGCGCTGCTGTCTCTCTCCGAACCTGCTGGATTTTGGAGCTTTCTGGATTCTAGATGTCCGGATAAAGGATCGTGTACCTGTACATGAAATTATCTTTAATCTGCCACAAAGATTCACCATTAGCATTAGAATTGCCCACCACCCTTTACAGTCGGAGAAAGAGAGTCTCTCCCCCCCACCACCAAAGAGTCATTGATTGTCCGTGGATTCACCTCCAGCACTCCCAAAGACTCCAGTTCAGTTCAAACCATCGGCAACCCAAGCCCAGATCTACACCTCCGAGATGACGAGCACCCAGGACCATTCAGGAGCCCTTCTTGCCCTCAGTACCCTCTCAAATTCTGGTTCTGATACCAGATTTCCAGGAACCAGTCTCCTGTAACGGTGTGAGTCCTTTAACCTCAAGTCCCCAGCAGCCCGCATCCTGTGTGGGTTCCACACCTGCAAGTTGCAACAGCTCACCACAGCACTGCTCGTTGGTCAACTTCCGTGGACATGGTCCTTTGGGTCATCTCTTCTGCTTCTCCTTCACAACAGGAGGTGTTCTCCCTGTCACTACTGCCCCACCCCAACCCCTCATGGCTGCTGCCGAACCCAGGCATCCAGGCATCACCACGTTGGGCCCAGGCAATCAGAAATCAGATTAAAATTTCACAGCCTATGAATTCACCTCTCAATTTTAAAAAAAACAGAGGTATCAAGAATCATATGTCATTTAAAGTGTCCCACTGAGGCATCATTTTTATACTTTATATGTTTCTCAAACCAATTATATTAAAAATCTCATTGCTGAAAGCAATGAACACAGATTGAGGCATTCCTGCCTAATAACTTCAGTTCGGTTTCTAGCTCAAGCTCTCATCTACATTATGTTAATACATACCCTTTGCATGAAATATAACACTAGTTCTGTAATCTACAAGCCAATGTTTGCATACTTAATTCCAAATCAATTTGCATATCCATTGGTGCAGCATTAATGGCCAAAGACTGTGCCACTCGAGAACAGAAATGCACTGTATAACCATCGGTTTTTTAATACAAAACCATGCAACTCTCTTGCCAGCTCCTGCTGCATTTGTTCCAATCCCTGACACTGTTAAAAAGAGTAAAAAGTGGAAGTAAGCCAGCGATTTATAACAAATCACTTTTACCATCTGTTTTTCATCTAACCAACAATCAGACAAAAGGCTCCAGATTGAACATTGAGACCACACACCCAACACTGGTGGTAGTTTATCAGGTTTTACATTTGATAATCAAAAATGCAAATGATTGCATAAGAATTATAATAAATTTGCAACACAGAAGGAGCTGCCCAACCTAACCACAGCTTTCTAGGGTCTTTGTTGATCTCAGAACTGTTGGTATACTTCCAAGCAGTTCTGAAGGTTTCTGCTTCTCCCTCCCTCTGAGACGGTGAGTTCCAGACACCCTATGGGTGAAAAATTTAATTTATCTTTTTAAAAGTTTTGTAACTTAGACATACAGCACAATAACATATCCTTTCGGCTCACAGGCCCATCTGCCCAATAACACCAATTGACCTACAACCCCAGTACGTTCTTGAAGGATGGGAGGAAACCAGAGCTCCTGGAGAAACCGCATGCAGATATGAGGACAGCGCAGATTCGAACGCCAGCCCTAGTCACTGGCGCTGCCGTGCCGTACTTTGTTATATAAAGTACACTGTGTGACGTGCTGAGTTTCTGCAGCATTGTGTTTTTACTTCAATCACAGCATCCACAGGCTATCATGTTTTATTCCTTGAGGTGGAACCACTGTACTACTGGCCTGCCCCTTGCTGACTGTACCTGTGGCTCCTCCCCCTTGATTCCCGTAATAAAGGTGGCAATGCCATAACCCCTCCCCCCAGAACAAGCTTGGGACTCAGGTCAGCAACATGAGATGTGCCATCAGTTTATGGTAATAAATTCCTATCAGTCAGGTAACTTCTAGTCTTTAGTTATCAATTTCCTCCTCTTTAATCCTAACCTGTCTCTTATCATTAGGGTGCTCTTTACTATGTGCGTGTTTCAGCTTACAACATGAAAGGCTGGGGACCACCAAAGGCTTCTTCTCCCCCCTGTGCTGCTCCTTCGAGTAAGTGATAATACTTATCGCTGCTTAACATCAAACACACTTTTATGTAGCACCTTTTGCTAACTGTCAATGAAGCGTTTTCAAGTACAGTAATTGTAATGGCGGAAGTGCAGCAGTCAGTTTATGTAGAGGGAGCTCCTGTAGCTGGAGTTTGATAATTATTGAAGAACAAAAACTGTGGAGGCTGGATATTAGAAATATAAATATAGCATTCTGAAGATATCTAGCATTTCAGTCAGATAGGAGGAGGAGGCAAGAACAACTTCAAATCAATGACCTTTCATCAGAACTTGGATACATGGTAATAATTGTTGATTAATGTTCATGATCTCTTCTTCGGCTTGACTTCGCGGACGAAGATTTATGGAGGGGGTAAAAGTCCACGTCAGCTGCAGCCTCGATGGTGGCTGACAAGTCCGATGCGGGACAGGCAGCGGTTGCAGGGGAAAATTGGTGGGTTGGGGTTGGGTGTTGGGTTTTTCCTCCTTTGTCTTTTGTCAGTGAGGTGGGCTCTGCGGTCTTCTTCAAAGGAGGTTGCTGCTGGCCGAACTGTGAGGCGCCAAGATGCACGGTTTGAGGCAAGATCAGCTCACTGGCGGTGGTCAATGGGGCCGGCACCAAGAGATTTCTTGATATTGAGTGGCGTAAATCACAGGCAAGACACCAGCAGCAATTGCCTTCTTCCAATCAGGACCATTCCATCTCATGCGTTTGGCCGAGAGGCAGTCATGTTGAATGAGCAAGGGCCTTGTGTGCTGTCATCTGAAAGGCAGCTGACATGACAATGTCAGACATCCTCAGTACTGCTCCAGAGTGTTAACTTGTTGAAGCTTCTGCAGTGGAACTTGAACCAAGAACCTTAAAATGTTGGCATTGAGAAAGATGCCAAGTGGATCACAGTCAATATTACTGTTGTTTGTTACTTGAGTAGAAAATCAGGTCAGTTGATCTTACCTAGCCATTGATCAATAGAAGCTGGAGCCAGAAAAGGGGGTGGAAAAGGGGGTGCCTCTCCTCTTCCTGCACCTAGAAATTCAAATGCTTTCATACTGTTCATGTATCTGATCCTTGTTTTTTCCTAAACCACATCCATGTTGTTTTACCCAACTCTGGACGATAGGCTGTGCATTTCCTGGCAGGATTCTTGTGCTTACTAGTGCACTTTCCTCCTCGGGGAGGGGTGTTGGATGATTTCATTCCCCACGTCCTGGTAATCCTGATGTTTTCAGTCTCATCCCAGACAAGGACACCTGCTGGGAAGAGAATTACTTGTCCTCACCTTTAATTCCAGAACCTTCTCCTTCACACCACAAACAGAGAAGAACTTTCGTTATCTTCATCAATTGTGAATGCTGATGTGCGGTCTTTATTTGGTGAAACCCTTTGGACCATCGAGAACATCTATGGAGATCTCTGCCATCAGAGAGCAGCAGCGATCATCAAGGATCCACACCAGCTAGCACATACTCTATTCTCGCTGCTATCACCAGGAAAGAGGTATCAGTGCCACAAGGCTCTCATCATCAGGTTCAGGAACAGCTGCTCCCCCTCCACCATCAGACTCCTCAACAACAAACTCAATCAGGGACTCATTTAAAGACTCTTACTTTTGCACTTTATTTTTTTCTCAGTATTGCACAGTTTGTTTACATTTCTTTATTAGTTTATGTGTATGTTGAGTCAGTTTTTTGCTCTACTAATAAGTGTTAATTCTACCTGGCCCACAGGAAAAAGAATCTTAAGGTTGTATGTGATGTCATGTATGTACTCGGACAATAAATCTGAACTTGAACTTGACTTTATTCCTGTGCAGGTTGGAAAGAGTGCTCAGATATTAAACTGAGACACAAAGACCAAAGCCAAGCAGTGCTACAGCTTCTGGAGAGAGTGAAGGGTCCTTGTCACCGGAGCTTCTTCGTGGGTGAGGTGGCCACATAGATGCAGTGTTCACAAATAGTCCAAACCAGAAGCTTTTCCACAATGGGAATTCATTTAGTAAAATATTTCACCAAGTAGCAGTCACAAGGATTTGGCTTCCAATCTGTGCTAAAGTAGTTAATTGAAACAGGCAGAAAATTGGAAAGCTCAGACTGTAAAATCCCTGTTATCCAGAATTCAAGAAACCAGCAAACAAAATCACAGAAAATAAATACCATATATACTCAAGTAATAGTCAAGATTTGGGGACCAATTTCTCGGGTCAAATATGGGGATGTCTACTTTTACATGGATTCTACTTTTGTCCGTGGTAAGTACCTGTATCATTCAAAGCATTGGGAGCTCAGATGGCCAGGACCAGGTGTTAAGTCCGAGACAAGAGTATGTGGTTGGGGCATCGAGAGATCGCTTGGGCGGGCAGCCGAAGCGAGGTTATCGGGTGGATAAAGGTAAAGGTTCCATTATTGTCACATAATACTACATTTAGAATGTAACATCCTGAAATTCTTTTTGTTTTTTTGTCTACGGTATGGCTGACGAAGAGTCGCCACTTTGTCCAGCGCCCCTCACAGAAACCTACAGCACCTGGTGTTCCTCGTCAGTCTCCCCTCCAAGAACTGACCAGTCCTGAGCTTGTTTAGCTTCCGAGATCAGACAATCTCAGGTGTATTCAGGCCATTAGGTGCTGTAGGAGGGTGGCTAAGCTGAGGGTTTGAGGTCAGGGCATCGGGAGATTGGGTGAGTGCTCAACGTGAAGGTTCACAATCAAAGCATCAGGAGCTCAGATGGGCAGGTGGTCGGGGCAAGGATCAACAGTCGAGGCATCATGAAATTGGATGGGTGGGTGGCTGGGGTGAGGATCAGGTCAGGCCATTGGGAACTTGGATGGGTGGGTGGCCAGGGTGAGGATCCATGGGAACTCGGATGGACGAGCAGTTGGGCCATCAGGAACTCGGGCATGCAGGTGGTCATGGCCAAAATTAGAGGGGTCGACTTTTACACAGGGTATACAGAAAACATGCGGTTTTTGGGTCAAATAAAGGGGGGGGGCGACTTTTACATGAATATATACAGTAGGTAAAAAATATGAAATTTTTAAATTGGTGCCACCTAGTGGTCAGTTCGGCAATCACACAACACACAATCTCAAACAACCGGGTTTGATGGACATCAGAGACAGAATGTTACAGGAAAAGAATCAGCATAGATTTAGTGGGTCAAATGGCCTCCTCCATTGAATTAACATGGCATCCTGTGCTGTGCCTTTCACTGTCACTAGGTGCTTTCTAGGGGAGAAGGTACCTGAACATATACTATATAAGTGGGATGAAAAGCTGGTGCAACAGGGGAATTCACCAGTACTGCACCATCTGCTCAACATTTGGAAGAAGATTCACGTAGAAAGAAAAAAAACAAATTATCAACTACCAAAATTAATATTGACGCAAAATCAACTAATCCCTTTCACAATAGATAACCTTTCCTTTAGAGAATGGGAGGGAAAAGGGATCAAAAGAATAGAAAATTGTTTTTCGGGAAATAAATTATTATCTTTTGAACGAATGAAGTACAAATATGGTATAACTCACGATATAATGTTTGCATACCACCAACTGAAAAACTACTTGAAGGACAAATTGGGAAGCAGGCTGAGGTTACCAGAAGGAAGCAATTTTGAATATGTGATTACAGACACAATGATAATTAAAAGATTTATAACAAATATGTACGTCAAACTGCAAGAGAAAGAGAACGATGAAATAAGCTGTAAACCCAAACAAAAGTGGGAACAAGATCTAAACATGGGAAAAGCTATGCTCCGGAAATATGAGAAATACAATAAACACGAGGTTCATAGTGTGAAAAACTAAAAAAAATTTTAAAAGTAGGTGCTTTCAAACTGCCTTGTAAAATGGGATTAACCGGGCAATTGCATCATCCATAGTCAACCAGGTCCCTGCTCTACCTCAGAGGTAGTCAGGAAGCCCAATTAAACTTACCCAGGATGTGTCGACCAGCAGCCTGAACAGCAAAATGGCCAACCTGGTTACTCCTGTGACATCAGCGCTTATGTGCTGGCGTCACAGGGAAACCCCGGCTGAAGGGTCTGCGATGATTGGGGGGAGGGGTCGCTGCCAGGGCTCGGAGTGGAGAAGTTGGGGGGGGTGAGGGTGAGAGGTCGCTGCCGTGAGGGAGAGAGGAGAGGGATCGCTGCCTCAGGGGAGAGAGGAGAGGGGTCACTGCCGCAGGGAAGAGGGGTCAGCTGCTGTGGGTTGGGGGGGAGACTGACAGCTGGTGGGGGGGACAGGGGAGACTGGCAATTTACTGGGGCTATCCCCTCTCAGTTTAAAAGGTGCTGGAGGGACCTGGGTCCCAAGATGGCTATCCAGGTGCTGCAGTGCTGCACACTGACAAACAATCATCATTTGGCCCATGAATAACACTAGACAAGATGAACAATTGGTTTGGTACAACATTCAAAATAAAAGCAAAGCATGTGGAAAATACAGTAGAATCTCCATTATCCGGCAGCTACAGGGAACACGGATGCCAGAATTGTGAATTTTCCAGATGACTGAGACTCGACTGCATTAAGAATAAGCCATATAAAAGCCAAAAGGCAGTGCATATGTAAAATAATTGAAAAAAATCAGTACTGTAGTCTTCAGTTATGTAAAGTTCACTTTTATCTGGTAATTCCCGTCATTTACAAAATTTAAATTTGAACCTTAGTTGCCGGCACTAACGCTGCTGTCATATTTGGGAAGGATGTATGTTAATCTACAAGGGTTATGGGGAAGGGGAAATGTCTCTGATAGATTAAATCAGTGAGACCAGGAGGAAAAAATACCCTGTAAATAAGGGTATCTCTGTTTATGTTTGGTTTTGATATCCAATGTGTCCTGATCTCTGTACGAAAACCCCAGCAGCCTACAGCTTCTCATCCTCTTCTGTCTAGATGTTCAAACTCCATCCTGCAGGAGACTGACTGTTGTAGATCATGCTTAATTACATTGAATAGATTCTGACGGTAACTCACAAGCCAGACCTGTGGTCTTTTCCAGAAGCAGCCAAGGTTCATGTGCCCAGTAAGAGGCTCTTGGTCTCTCGAAGCCTCAAGTACCTCTTCCAAAACACAAGCAAATTTGTCAAGACCCTACAGAGGTGAGTGGACTCCCTGGCTGATTTGAAGCTGAATTAATTCCAAGATTTAATTTATTGACATGTAATAAAGAGTGCAATATTACACAGAATTTGTTTACATCTGCTGTAAGGCAGACAGATTCGCTATTGGAAGAAATTTCCTGAAGCTCCTCTTACAGTCAGAGAAAGAGAGGCAAGAGAGTCCCCTCAGAATCACCAAGTCTCCGTGGATTCGCCTCCAGAGCTGCTGCAGCTACACAGAGTCCAGTCCAAACCATCAGTAATCCAAGCTCCAGATCTAAACCTCCAACTCGATCTGGAACCCTTCAGCACCCTGGGCATCCTCTTGCATCCAGTTCCAGTTCCTGGTACCCCTTCAGCTGTCTCCAGCAGCCTGCAACCCATTGTGAAGCCTTGACCACAGTCTCCAACCACCCGCAGCCTGCATGGGTTCCTCACCTCAAGTCATCAAAAGCCTGCTCTTCAGCCTGTGTTCTTCAGCCTCAGAACCCTTCACTCGTCCATCGCCATGGTCATCATCCTGTGGGTTGTTTCCTCTGCTTCTCTTCTCAAACGGGGTGGTCTCCCCATGTTCTGGTGCCCTGTGCCAGTCCTCCACTTCCCTGGAGTCTGAAACCCCTCATGGCTGCTGCCAATCATAGGTGCCACCAACTTGAGTGAAGACCCTGCAGTCAGACGATTTTTAAATAAAACCATTTCAGATTCGAAAGGAACAATCAGAGAAATGAAGCTCAGACTGGATATATGGGCTGGGTCAGGATGTTGGAGCTAGGGTTGGCAAAGTTACTTAACAGGTTGAGGACCCAGACTGTGAAACAATTGCATTCAATTCTTAAATATTGGTTCTCTGGGGTCTGCTATCAGGTTGACCTGGGCTTATGTCCCACCCTGATTTGTTGTGTCGACCAACACAAAAAAAAGGGCTCGTGCCCTATTGCTCTCAGATGAATAAAATAGCCACTCACACAGATAGGATTGGGTATAATCCTGTGGCTTTATCCCTGAATGCAAAGGAACATTGAGCACTGGCATTTGAGGTCGATGATCTGTGTGAGTTCAAGTTCCAATTCAATATCAGAGTACATGAATGACATCACATAAAACCCTGAGATTCTTTTTCCTGCGGGCCAGGCAGAATTTCTACTTACCGGTAGTGTAAACTGTACTCAAGAAAAAGTTTCATATAAGAGAGAAATGTAAATAAATAGTGTCCTTAAATGAGACTCTGATTGAGTTTGTTGTTTAGGAGTCTGATAGTGCAGGGGTAGCTACTGTTCTTGAACCTGGTGGTATAAGACTTGTGGCACCTATACTGTATCTCCTGTAAGCAGCGAGAATAGAGCATGTCCTGGGTGGTGCAGATATTTGATGATTTCTCCTGCTCTCCCACGGCAGCATTCCAAGTAGATTTTCTCGATGGTTGGTAGAGTTTTGCCTGTTGATGTACTGGGCTCTGTCCATTACCTTTTGAAGGGCATTCCATTCAGAGGTATTGGTGCCCCCATACCAGGCCATGACACAGCCAGTCAGCACACTTACCCTACACATTTATAGAGGTTTGCCAAGGTTTTTGATGTCATACCGAACCTCCAGCAACTCCTAAGGAAATAGAGACGCTGACATGCTTTCTTCACAATAATGTTATTAAATTGGGCCCAGAAAAGAACCTCCAAGATTGAGACTCCCAGGAACTTAAATCTGCTCATCCTCGCCACCTCTGATTCCCCACTGATCACTAGATCGTACATCTTTGGTTTTTACCTCTTAAAGTCCACAATCAGCTCCCTGGTTTTGGTGACATTGAGTGTGAGGTTGTCGTTGGAACACCATTCAGCCATGATTTCAATCTCCCTCCTGTAGGCTGACTTTCACTCATTTTTGTACAGCCCGCTACTATGGTGTCATCAGCAAATTTGTAAATTGTGTTGTCGTACTGAGCCTCCAGTCATAGAACGAGGAGAACAGGGAGCTAAGAACGCAGCCCTGTGGTACTCCGGTACCGATGAAGTTATGGAGATGTTCTTACCAATCCTCACTGGAGGTGAGGAAATCCAGGATCCAATAACACAATGGAGTGTTAAGTCCCAGGTCTTAGGAGTTTGTTGATCAGCCAGTCAAGGCAGTGATTCATGCGTTTTCCAGTCTCTGGCAAATCAAGGATCAGGGAGAGAAGGTAGATCTGTCAAAGTTTGCAACAAGCTCGGGGCCAGACGGCCATCCAAGCTGTAGTACCTGTACCTTGTGTTTGAAAACCACACTCTTTCTGAGTCACTTTCTATCTAAACTATTTTCACAGTATTGCATCCATTAAACATTGATTTATTTATCCTTCACATTTGGAGGTCAGCACTGAACATTACCTATGGTGAGCCAGTTGCTGGTGGGGTGGGGGGGGGGGCACATTTTTTTTTTTTGCTATTGAAACCAGAACTTGCTTCACCAAAACCTATATTCTGTTTGTGGGTTTAAACGTGAGCTTCCTGTAGCCTACCAATTTAAATTTCACAACCATCCGTACAGTGACACATTTGTCATTGACTTTATCCATTGTGTCAGCACAAGGACAAACGTAAACATGAGGAACAAAACATCATATCTAACGGCATGAAAACTGATTTTCCTAATTCTACATCACCTCCACCACCATCTGTTTCCACCACTTTTTTACCTATTCCTGAGTTTTTTGTTCTCTCTCTCTCTCTCACACACACACACATACACACACACAAACACACACACACACACACACACACACACACACACAAAACTTCTTTCCCCCCCCCCCCCCCCGCCACTCCCTTCCTAATAGTTTCTCCCTCTACTTGTCTCTCCACCTCCCACACCTTTTGACCTATTCCATGTTGTCTCTGGTCAAATCTAAACCAGGCAGGTGGAAGAAGGAATGGAGAGAAAATAGAGGGGTGGAATGGGGAGAAGAGGGCTGAGAAGACCATTGCAAAGGAGGGAGATGAACAAGAAGCGATAAATAATTGATAGAGCAGAGATGAGGAACACTTGTAAACTAAATCAACAGTAATTGAAAGGAATGGGCTAAATGGCTGGATTGGTTCTCAAGAGATAGGGGTCAGGTACTTTGGAGGGGGAAGAATTGGTCATCAAGGAGGAAGATGGGAGTTGGGGAGAGGTGGAGAGGTAATGGAATAGGAACTAATTCAAGATTCAAGATTCCTTTTATTCTCGTGTAATAAAAACAGTGCAATATTACACAGAGTTTGCTTTAATCTGCCTCTTACAGTCAGAGAAAGAGAAGCAAAAGAGAGTCCACCCAAAGTCACCAAGTGTCCATGGATTAGCCTCCAGTGCTCCCACAACCTCCACAGCCACTCAGCCTTCAGTCCAAACCATCAGCAACCAAGCACCCGATCAGAACCTCTGACACCATCAGGAAACCTTCAGTCTCCTTAGCACCTGCTCGCCAGTGGTGTAGCTATGGGGAGTGCAGAGGGAGTGACAGCAGCCCCTCCAGTCTGATATCATGCCCCCCCCAGTCCAAAGCCACAGCCCCCTCCCACCAGTCTGACGGTGCTGGACCCCTCCCCCTGCCTGGTCTGACGCAGTGCCCCCGCAACTCCCCTCTGGTCTAACACCACGGATACCCCCTCTTGGTCCAACCCACCGAAAAATCAGTGCGGCCCACCATTCAACCACTAACTCACCATCTGGTGTCTTGTGACATGGCACCTTTTTTATGTGCTCACTCCCCCTAACTTTAGAACTTGGCTGTTGCTCGCATCCTAGTTCTAATTCCAGGTACCTCTTCAGACATTCTCCTGTAGTCCGCCGCCTAGTGTGAATCCCTCGACCACAGCCTGTGTGGGTTCCTACCCTCGAGTCACCAGTAGTCTGCTGCCTGTATATTCTTCAGCCACAGAACCCCTCACTGGTATGCCACCGTGATCACTGTCATGTGGGTCATCACCTCTGGTTCTCTTTCTCAAGTTGAGGGGTGGTGTGGAGCGCTGTAAGACAAAATTGGACACACACAAGGTAAAGACTGTACAACAGGCTTTAATCCACAAAGACTTCCACAGAGCCAGGTTGGCTGTAGCTGCAGTAACTCTGAGTGAAGCTTCAGAGGCTGGCGCAGGCTTATATCCTGGAGGGTGATTGACACCCAAATGGGTGGGGCTTGATGGTTGCATCACTAACCGGTATGGAGGTGCCAATGCACAGGACAGGAAAATGCTGCAGAGAGTTGTGAATTCAGCCAGCGCCATCCCAAGTATCAGTCATCACTCCATCAAGAACATCTACAAGAGGCAGTATCAAGAAAGCAGCCTCTATCCTCAAGGACCTCCACCATCCAGGCCATGCCCTCTTCACTCTGTTACCATCCTCTTTTCTTGCACTATTCATTTATTAATGAAATATAATTGATTGTTAAGTTTGCACTGTAACACTCCCACAAAACAATGATTTTGTGACATGTTCTTGACAATAAATTTTGGTTCTGATTCTGACCTGCCTTATAGAACCTTGGGCCCCATTTACCTCTGTGAAGCTGTTGTAAAATCAATGAATTGGGTCAACCAGAGGTCAGTTTTATAATATGCTGAACTTATTTGGAGTTTACTCCTTTGAGATAACCAGTATGTGTGTGTGTGAGCTGACTAAGAGGCCATTTTTAACTCATTTTATTTTTTAGGGGAGTGTACTTAGCTGCCATTTTCTTCTACAAGGAGAACATTCTGGTTACCAATGAGGATCAGCTTCCAATTATTGAGATTGACAGCTGCTGTTCGGGAACCGACATGCAAGAATTCCTCTGGTTCTCCAAGGTACAACCATGTCCCCTCTCCCTTACAGTCATAGAATCGCAGAGTTCTACAGCATGGAAACAGGTCCCTCAACCCTAATTGTCCAGCCCATTTGGCTGTGTCTCACCCATATCCTTCTAAACCAGTGGTTCTCAACCTTTTTCTTCCCAACTGACATACCACCTTAAGAAATCCCTTACTAACCACATAGTATAGGATGCCATAGGTGCACTGTGGTTAGTAAGGGATTACTTAAGGTGGTATCTGAGTGGAAAACAAAGGGTTGAGATCTACTGCTCTAACCCCTTCCTATCCATGTGCCTGTCTAAATGCCTTTTGAACATTACAATTCTCCATCCTCCCACTTTCCCTCGCAGATTGTTCCATACACAGTAAAATCCCTGTTATCTGGAATTCAAGAAAAAAATAGTCACTGATAATAAATAGGCAAAAAATGCAGAAGTTTAACATTAGTGCTCCTAGCGGCCAGTTCATCAACCACACAATCCCAAGCAACTGGAAAATTCACTTATCCGGCATCTACCAATTCCCACAGGTGCTGGACACCAGGGGTTTTACTGTACCTCATTCCCTCTGTTTGATGAAGACTTCCCGGAACCTTATCTGGATACATAATCCCTGATGATCTGGAACATTATGAGTTATGTATCCGTGTATGAGGGCACAGGGGCCCTACCACTATCAGTGCGCCACTTAATGGCTGAGCATTTATAAATTATTGGTTGGATTACTAACTCACCATCTACATTCCATTTTCAACTACAAACCAATCTATTAACTTTAAAGAAATAATTAAGGGAATTAATAAATAAGTAGATGTAAATTAATTATTTATTTGAAATTACATTACATCAATGTGCTAATTTATCATCTAGACATTAATTACTCCGCCAGTTCTGGAAATAAATTAGTGGTAACAATAAATAGTCATATTGAGAAAGATAGGTAGTTTATCAAGACTGCAGCATGTGAGAGGTTGTGAACAGTAAAACTACTCTGGATCTGTGTCCTCTGGGAAATGACTCTCCTTGGACTTAATTTGAATTTTAAAATGTTAAATTTAAATTTAGACATATAGCACAATTACAGGCCCTTTCAGCCCACGATCCCATGCCACCCAATTACACCCAATTGACCTAAAACCCCCAGGACGTTTTGGAGTGTGGGAGGAAACCGGACTCCCTGGAAAAAACCCACTCAGACACTGGGAGAACGTACCAACTCCTTACAGACAGCAATGGTTTCGAACCCTGGTCCCATTCATGGCACTGTAACTGTGTTGCACTAACCGTGCCACCAAATAATTTTAAGAATTGTATGGCTGAGACAACCTGATATGGTAGAAGTCCAAAATTCCAGATGCCAGAAATCCAGACCACCCACGAATCCAGACCTTTTGAAAAACCATGCGTAAACAACCTTCAATGCACAGTGGCAACAAGTGAACAATTTATGTTTATATTTCTGTCAAGAATGATCACGTGATCACAGTGCAGACTCCATACTGATTACACAGGAGATCCGAATTGGAACTGTAAGGCAGCAGCTCCACTAGGTCTTCCTAGAAGTTCCCACCTTGTAGTTTATGCATACATGTATTCTCCCTCCCCCCCCCCCATCGATTTGATCTACCAGGATTGAAGAGTTGTCTGAAGAGGGTACGCAAAATCATTGAGGACATCTTCCACCCTGCACACAGCATCTTTCAGGTGCTATCGACGGGGAGAAAGTATGTTAGCGCCTCTACTTCCTCAGGAGTTTGAAGAGGTTTGGAATAGCACCAGAAACCCTGGCAAATTTCTACAGATGTGTGGTGGAAAATGTGCTGACCGCCTGCATCACAGTCTGGTCTGGCAAAACCAATACCCCTGAGCGTAAAGCCCTGCAAAAAGTAGTGGATACAGCCCAGGACGTCACAGACAAAACCCTCCACATCATCAAAAAGATCTACAGAGAACGGCAGCCATCATCAAGGATCCACACAATCTGTTCTCACTGCTGCCATCAGGAAAGAGGTATCGGTGCCACCAGGTTCAGAAATAGCTGCGACCCCTCCACTATCAGACTCCTCAATGACAAACTCAATTATAGATTCATTTAAGGACTCTTACTTGTGCACTATTGATTTTATTTTTGATCTCTCTCTATTGCACAGTCAGTTTGTTTACATTTGTTATCCGTTTACAGTTCTTTATTTATGTGTTCATGCTGTGTAGTTTTATTTTGCACTACCAATTAGCACTAATTCTGCTGTGCCTGCAGGAAAAAAGAAATCTCAGGTTTGTATGTGATGTCATGTATGTACTCTGACAATAAATCTGAAGTCAAAATTGTACAAGGAGTTAGGAATAGTTCAGTATCTTAGAGTCGTACACCACAGAAACAGGTCCACAGAGTCTGTACCATTTATCATGCCCGTTTATATGAATTCCATTTTATTCTCCCCATACTCCCATCAACTTCATCCAGATTTGACACAGCAGGGAGGTTTGCAGTGGCCAAGTAACCTACTGACCTGCGTGTTTTTGGGGTACAAGCAGAGAGCTCAAAGGAAAGCAGAGCACCCAGAGGAAGGCCACGTGATCACAGTGCAGACTCCATACTGATTACACAGGAGATCCGAATTGGAACTGTAAGGCAGCAGCTCTACTAGGTCCTCCTAGCAGTTCCCACCTTGTAGTTTATGCATGCATGTATTCTCCCTCTCCCCCCCCCCCCATCGATTTGATCTACCAGGATTGAAGAGTTGTCTGAAGAGGGTACGCAAAATCATTGAGGACCTCTTCCACCCTGCACACAGCATTTTCCCCAGCTACCGATGGGGAACAGATACAGGACGATCAGAGCCAGCACCACCAGGCTGAGAAACAACTTCTTCCCACGGGCAGTGAGCATGCTGAACGACCAAAGGAACTGCTCACACTAACCGTTCGAGACTCATATTCACAAAGCAATATTTATTTATTTGCATATGTGTTGTTTGTCTGTATGTGTGTTATGCCTGGTTGTGTGTCTGCGTGTTTTGCACCCAAGGACCAGAGAACGCTGTTTCATCGAGTTGTACTTGTACAATAAATTTGACTAGAAATCTTAAATGGAACATTCTCTCCCAAGAGTAGGGAGCCTGCCTGCCCACATCCACCCTGTTAACGCTCTTTGTTAAATAAGAAAAAACAGTGGTTATGATGTATTTGGATTGCTCCAACTGGACTGTGTGAAGCATGAATTAGGATATGTTTACAGTTCTGGTCACCACACCACAGGCAGAATGATATAACTCTTGAGAGGATGCAGAGCAAAATTCTTGTCATGATGAGATCCTAACTAGACAGGGTTGTTTTATTTGAAACTGAGGGAAGATTTATGTGAGGTGTGTTAAAATGAGAGACACTGGTGGGGTGAACCTCATGGATCCATTTCCCTCAGGAGATGGGTCAACAGCAGGTTAATTGGTAGGAAGGTCAACAAGGAATCAAACAAAAAGCATTCCACTCAACTGGCAGTGTGGGTATGAAACTTGCTCTGGAAGAATGGTGAAGGCTAAAACCATTGTCACATTTAACCAGTTCCTGGATGAGCACAGAGAGGCATGACATGCAGAGCCACAAACACAGTATTAGGATATGCATTTTACATCAGCATTTACACAATGGTCAGAAAAACTTCCTTCTGTGCTGTCAATTTCCATGATTAGCTGAGAATGTTTACAAGCTTCCCTGTCTTGGAAGGAGACCATCGTGAGGGCTGCTTCCAGTGGTGAGAGTTAGTTAAAACCATAAGATGTAGGAGCAGAAATAGGCTATTCAGCCCATCGAGTCTCCCCCACCATTTAATCACGAGCTGATCCATTTTCCCACTTAGCCCCATTGCCTGGCCTTCTCCCAATAACCTTTGTTGCCCTGGCAAATCAAGAATCGATCAATCCCTGCCTTAAATACACCCAATGCCCTGGCCCCCTCAACCACCTATGGCAACAAATTTCACTGAAGAAATTCCTCCGTATTTCTGTTCTCAGCAAACGCCCTTCAATTCTGAAAGTATAAAAGGCAGTGAGTGATAATCAGCATTCTGGCCCTGCAGCTTGTAGCATGTGGAACTGGGTGCTTTGTTTCTCTGCTCTGAGATCAGACTTAACATTTCCAGTAACGAATCTATCAAGAGAACAGTTAAGGTTCAATGAAAGATCATCAATTGAAACATAAACTCTCCAGATGATGCCCAATCTTCTGAGTGTTTCCAGAATTTTATTTTGATTTTATTTAAGATGCTCAGCATCCTACCATGTTTTTACTGCTGGCCTATTCCCGTGTAAGACAAAATTGTGCAAGGTCTGGAGTCGAGTTGTGCAAGGGTTGGAACCGATGGTCCTTCCCAATGATTAATTCCTAGTGTGATGGGTTTGTCTCTCTCCAGCTCTCCTGTATGTGGAAGGACATCCAGTGGCTGCAGCAGGGAATGAATTCCACTCTCTCATCATCCTCATCAGTGCTGCAGACCAGACAGAAGATGTTAGCTGCTGTGTCCCAGCTCCAGGTAGGAGGCTCTTCCAAACAGCTGAAAGCAACATCTCCGCAGCATCAAGATCTTATCAGAACAGCAAGCATTGGGTTTCAATTTTTCTGTCTGTCCTGAATGAAAATATAATCCTTGTGGGATTGTTTGTGAATTCTCATAACGTGATAAAGCATTAATGAGTATTTGGAAATAATCAAGGTAGTCAAGTAGTGTTTGACAAATTACCATTCTTCCTTAGACCTTACTAGATACAAGATTATTTTATTGTCATGTAATAAAACAGAAAATATGATATTGCACAAAATTTCCTTTAGTCTACTATAAGGCAGACAAAGATATGTCATTGTAGTCAGAGAAAGAGAAGCAAAAGAGAGTCTCCCCAGAGTCAATGAGTGTCCGTGGATTTGCGTCCAGTGCTCCTGCAGCTTCCACAGCCACATAGACCATTGGCAACACGTCCAAACCATTGGCAACCCGAGCTCCAGTTGCACACACACCTGACATGATCAGGAAGCCTCCAGTAGCCTCTCACATCTTGGTTCCAATAATTGGTACCCCTTCAGTCAGCCTCGGACCAGAATCCAGCAGTCCGCAGCCTGGTACAAGTCCCTTAACCGCAGCAACCTGCAGCCTGCCTATGTTCCTTACCAGTGTGTTCTTCAGCCTCAGAGTCCTCACTGGTCCTTCTCCAAGGTCACCATCTTGAGGGTCATATCCTCTGCTTCTCAAATGGAAGTGGGGGGTGGTCTCCTCGTTTTCTGGTGCCCTGCACCAGTCCTCCGATTCCTTGAAGCTACCACCCTTCATAGCCACTGCCAAATAATAGACACCGCCAGTCCCCACAGTCACAGGACTTTAAAATAAACCACCATTGGCTTCTTTAATGGGCATTTAAAGTCTGTATGGAGCTGACGGTAGTCAAACTGGGAGATTGGATCCCATGGAGGAGCACTGAAACTTCCCGCCTCACTCTCCAGGGTCTACATCAGTGGCAGAGTGCTGCCATTACAGTAGCTCTGGCAGCACCTCCATTTTTTTAAGGTGATGTTCGTTATTGTGTGCTTCATAACGAGTCAAACCGATGGAAAAGGTAAACTAGATGAAAAATTTTACTAAACACAACCAAACATGATAAATAGGGTAGGGCTCGAGAGCCCACAGTGTGGCGTCTGCTCCCTGCTAGTAATTGATTCAACTAACACTCCCTCGTGGTGCTCCCGCATTTGTAGTATGGTGACTACAATGTGATTGTAGCGGGTGCAGAGCAGCTGATAGCAGCGGCTGTCTACAGGTGACTAGTCAGCCCATTAGGTTTGTCCTTGTTCACAGAATCATCCCATTCCACCATTAATTTTCTCTGCAACCCATTCTCCCTTTCTACCTACACTATGGACAATTTACAGTGACCAAATAACCTTCCAACCTGCACATCTTCGGGACGTGTGTGGAAACTAGAGCACTTGAAGGAAACCATTACAGTCAAAGGGGATCATTTCTTGAAGAGATGACCAATGAGTTCAATGAAGGGAGATTAAGAAATGAAACCTGTTCCCCAGCTCCACAACACCATCATTTAACTCAATCTCCATCTAGCCAGTGTTCTCGCAAGATCTGGACCAGCTAGAGGCCAAATGTGGAGAATTGTGTGAAAAACACAAAAGTCCACAGATGCTGTGTACCGTACAACACAAAATGCTGGAGGAACTCAGTAGGTCACACAACATCCATAGGAGGTAAGATATATAAAACCAATGGGTCTGAGCCCTTCTTCATGGTATGAATGAGCAAAAATTAGTTTTGCCAGCTGGAGTAGGGTGGTGGTAGAGGAGTTGGAAGTGGTGCTCATACCTTGAAGAACATCTCAGACCTGAAATGTTGATTATATATCATTATCACTTATGGATGCTGTGTGACCTGCTGAGTTCCTCCAGCATTGTTGCATTTCTGGAAAATTGTGTGTAGTTTTGGTCACCTACTTGCAGAAAAGATATCAATATGATTGAAGGAGAACAGAGAAAATTTAAAAAGATTTGCCATGAGTTGAGGAGCTGTTATAGGAAAAGATTGAACAGGTTAGGACTTTAATCCATGAAGCATCAGGGAAATAAGAGGAGATTTGATAGAGGTATACAGAATTGTGAGGGGTATAGATAGAGTAAATGCAATGAGATTGACTGAGACAAGAATCAGAGAATATGGATTTAGGATAAAAGGAAAATGCTTAAGGGGAATGTTCAAGGATTCTTCACTCAGAGGCCTTTGGTATGGATGCAGGTCGATGCAGGTCGATGGAATCAAGCAGAAAAATTGTCTATCAGAGCCTGCTTCTGTGCTGTGGTGTTTTGTGTTTCATTTTAATTTAAACATACAGCATGGTAATAGGCCCTTTCACCCCACAACCCCTTGCTGCCCAATTACACCCAATTAACCCAATTATGGGCGGCACAGTGTAGCGATTAGCTCAATGCCTTTACAGTGCCAGCGATCGGGACCAAGGTTCGAATCCTGTGCTGTCTGAAAGGAGTTTGTATGTTCTCCCAGTGTCTGAGTGAGTTTTCCACAGGGGCTCCAGTTTCCTCCTACTGTTCAAAAACATACCAGTGGTGTAGGTTAATGGGGTGTAAATTGGATTACTGGGCCAAAATGGCCTGTTACCGTGCTATATGTCTAAATTTAAATTTAAACCTACAACCCCTGTACATTTTGAAGGGTGGGAGGAAACTGGAACACCCTGAGAAAATCCACTCAGATACGGGGAGAATGTACAAACTCCTTACAGACAGCGCTGGATTCGAACCCCAGTCCCAGCTGCTGGTGCTGTAACAGCCCTCACCACCACACTGTCTGTGCCGCCCTGTATTCTGTTGCGTCATTATTTTTGGTTGTTGCCACAAACCTTGTGCAGCAAGATGAACAATCCTCTAACAAATATCAGTAATTCTGCTTTTAACTAAATGTACAATTATTTGCATCTGTATGCTACTATTTTCACATGATTCTGTAGCACCATCTGTCGTCACTCAGTGAAACTACAATTTTCATTCCAAACTGTTGAATTTTGAAATTAAACAAAAAGTGCTGAAAATGCTCAGCAGGTCGGGCAGCATCCGTGGAGATATAGTTAATTTTATAGGTCAATTTCCTTTCATCAGAACTAGAAATAGAGATAGGATAAAATGTAAGCAGCGAAGAAAGGAGGAGGGAAAAGGGAGAACAAAGAAAACTCTTGGATAAGGCAGAAGGGAGGAGAGATTAAACAAAGGATGAGGTGATAGTGTGGGGTGTGTTATATAGAGAATTTAGGTTAAAATGACTTAAGTTAAAATGTGATGATTAATCATAAAAAGGGAAGCCAGAACGGACAGGGAGCTTACTAGCAGCCAAGGACAAAAGGTTCAGCTGGATATGTTTTTTTAAACCTATCTTTTCATGGTCATAGTGAGAGACATGCAGGAGACAAAAGATTGATAAGAAGGGTGAGAAACAGAATTTAGTGTATGTAGAGTTCACAGCGTACGTAACGAACGTGATAATTAAAAATGCAGTTATACTTAGAATGCTTTTGTAATACTAACCAATTAAAACAGTATTAATAAGAAGGGGAAGGGCAAACAATAAGGGTATAAAAATCAATGCACTGTATGTATCGGGGCTTAACTGGTGAGAAGCCAGTTGAGTCCAACTCTGCAGACTTATAAATAAAGCTTGTCGTGTCATCAGTTTTAAAGAGACTCATGTGTGAGAAGTTTTATTTCTGACAGGGTGGGGAGGATGAGAACGAGATTAATTGTCATGAGAAAGGAGGCTCTGAGAAGGTGATAAGTTTATTAAAATAATTTTCTGATTTTAACAGAAAAGAGACCCAGTAACTGCTGGGTGTGAGATAGTAATTACCTGAAAATGTTGACTTGAGAAGGCTATTAGATATCCAGTCGGAAAGTGAGGTGCAGTCCCTTTTGTTTAAATGGAGGCCTAAGATTGGGAGGTCACAGCAAGACTGGGATGGAGTGTGCAAAGCCACAGACAACTGGAAGCTCGTGGTCACAATACCAGCCAAAGAGAGATGTTAAACTACACTGACACACTCCATCTGACAGATATCCCCAGTGTGGTAAACCCTGTACACTAAAATGGAAGAATGCTTAGGACACTGGATGGTGGGAAGAGAAGAGAGCGAATGTAGTATTTGTTTGGAAAGTTGTTGTGGGATTATTGATACTTTCAATATAAGGATGATTATGGGAATGATATGAGGAGCCTTTGACACCTCTTGGCCTGTACTAGTTGGAATTTAGGAGAATGAGGGTGGTAAATCTGTGGAATATTTTGCCTCTGGTGGTTGTGGAGGCCAGGTCATTGGCAGAGATTTTACTAAGGCAGAGATTGACAATTTATTCTCATTGTAATAAAAGAAAAGTATCATATTTACATGAAATTACTTTTGTCTTCTTTAAGGCAGACAGATTTGCCATTGGCAGAAATTGCCTGAAGCACCTCTTACAGTTAGAGAAAGAGAAGCCAAAGAGAATTCCCTCAGAGTCACTGTGTGTTCATGGATTCATTTCCAATGCTCCCGAAGCCTCCACAGCCACATAGAATCCAATGCAAACCATTGGCAACCCAAGCTCCAGATCTGAACCTCTAACATGATCAGGAACCTTTCGGAACCCCCTTGCATCCCAGTTCCGATACCTGGTACCCCTTCAGCCAGTCTCCAGTAGTCCACAGCCCGGCGCGAGTCCCCTGACAGCTGTCTCCAGAAGCCCACATCCTCCGTGGGTTCCTTGCCTTGAGTCACCTGCAGTCCGCTGCATACGTGAGCCTCAGAGCCCCTCATTGGTCCGGCACCGTGGTCACCGTCCTGTGGATCATCTTCTCTGCTTCTCTTTCTCAGATGGGGGGGTGGCCTCTCTGTTTTCTTGTGCCCTGCGCCAGTCCTCCACTCCCTTGGAGTCTGCAACCCCTTGTGGCTGCTGCCAATCATACGTGCCGCCATCTTGGCCACAGACCCCACGATCACGGGATTTTAAATAAAACTACCATCAGCTTCTTTAACCTGAGTAGACCTGATGGCAAAGGTAATGGGAAGAAGGCCAGGCAGTGAAGCTGAGTGAGAAAATGGATCTGCTCATGATTAAATGGTGGGGCAGACTCGATGGGCTGAATAGCCTATTTCTGCTCCTATATCTTATAGTCGTAGGGAATTAGAAGAAGGCCATTCAGACTAACAAGTTAAGGCTAAATCTCAGTGTAATCAGTCATCCTATTCCCTCCCCCACAACTTAATCCTCCGTTTTATATTTATTCTCAATTTCCCACAATTCTCCTGCCACCCATTACACTTGGGATAATTTGCAGCAAACAATGAACTTAATAACTGGCATGTATTTGTGATGTAGGAGCAAACCAAGACAACTCATGTGGTCATGGGAGATCATGTCAGAGGTGGGGATCAGAACAAACTCGTGGAGCCATGGGGCAGCATCTCTACGTCATGTAACACTGTGCCACAACGGGGTCAAAGTGGACCAGGAGGGATCAGCCCTGACAGAATACGGAAAGGGGATGAGACGGGTGGATGTGCCCAATCATACCAATTGGGTGAAAAATAGCAGATGGAATTCAGTCCAGATAAGTGTGAGGGGATGCATTTTTGAAAGTCAAACCTGAAAGCTGAGAACAGGGTTAATGGTTGGATCCTTAACAGTGTGGAGGAACACCTCAAATCCAAACATCTTTCAAAGTTGCTACACATGTTGATAGGATAGTTAATCCTGGGCTTCATTAGTCGGAGGATTGAGTTCAAGAGAATAGAGATCATGTTGCAACTCTACAAATCTCTGGTGAGACCACACTTATGTTCAGTTCTGGTCACTTCATTATAGGAAGGGAGTGGAAACTATGAAGAGGGTGCAAAGGAGCTCGGGAATTGGGTCGGTCCAGATTTTCCTGATTCTTAGGCAGTACTTTTAAAATTCAAATATAAGGAAGAATAAAGCTGTACTGCCTGTGGATGGAGTACTTGCAGCTTCTATAGCATCTGCTGCACTGCTTGGCGCTCATTTTGTTTCTTTAAATATTTTAGTACATTTAGTGTGCAAACGTTTGGAGAGGACTCTTAAGGGTAGGATCTATGAGCATTTGAAGAAGTACAGTCTACTCAGGTATAATCAGCATGGCTTTGTGAAGGGAAGGACATGCCTCATGAGGCTAATTGAGTTTTTTGAGGAGGTAACAAAATAAATTGATGAAGGTGGTGTGGTACATGTGGTCTACATGGATTTTAGCAAGGCATTTGACAAGGTTCCCTGTGAA
Source organism: Narcine bancroftii (assembly GCF_036971445.1). Classification (NCBI taxonomy): domain Eukaryota; kingdom Metazoa; phylum Chordata; class Chondrichthyes; order Torpediniformes; family Narcinidae; genus Narcine; species Narcine bancroftii. The sequence goes on from NC_091481.1 coordinate 71,456,122, forward strand.
AGACTCGTTCAGAAAGCCAATGAGGCACGCAATCAGTGGAACCTTGGCAGTGTGGATAAAAAAAGTGGTGTACAGGTAGAAAGCAGAGAGAAGTAGTGGAAGGAAAGTATTCTGCCTGGAGGTTAGTGACGTGGTATACTCCAAGGATCTATCCTGGCAACCCCTACTCTTTGTGATTTTTATAAATGACCTGGATGAAGCGTCAGAAGGTTGGGTCAGTATGAAGGTTGGAGGAGTTGTGTGGAACTGAAGGTTATCAGTTACAAGACAGGATGCAGAGTTGGGTGGAGAAGTGGCAGTGTACTATCCGGATAAGTGTGAAGTGTTGCATTTGGAAAGGACAAACCAGAAGGCTGACTACAGGGTTAATGGTTACTTAAGAACGTGGATAAACAGAGGGACCTTGGGGTTCAAATCCAAACATCCCTCAAGGTTACCGCACAGGTTGATAGGATAGTTAAGAAGGCCTTTGGGATCCTGGGCTTCATTAATAGGGTCTTTGAGTTCAAGAATAGAGAGGTTACGTGCAACTCTGCAATCTCTGGTGAGACTACACTTAGAGTATTGTGTTCAATTTTGGTCACCTCATTACAGGAAGGATGTGGAAGCTATGGAGAGGGAGCAAAGGAGATTTATCTTGATTGGAAAATAAGACTTATGAGGCAAGGTTAGAAGAGCTGGAACTTTTCCCTTTTGAGCGTAGAAGGATGAGAGGAGACTTAATAAAGGGTCAACAAGATTAGGAGAGGCATAGATAGGGTGGACAGCCAGTGACTGTTTCCCAGGGCAGGAACAACAAACACCAGAGTAAATTTAGAGGAGACATCAGGGGTATTATTTTGTGTGCAGAGAGTTGTGGGTGCCTGGAATGTCTTGCCAGGGATGGTAGTGGAGGCTGGAACATTAGGGCCATTTATGAGACACTTAACCGGGCACATGAATAAAAAAAAAGTAGAGGGTTACGGGGTAGGGAGGGTTTAGTATTTTTTTTAAGGAACAACATCAAGGGCTAAAGGGCCTGTACTGTGCTGTAGTGTCCTGTGTTCTGTATTACCTTGTTTACAACTTTGTAATTTCTTTGTGATTAGATTATTCTACACCCTTTGTGCATGTGCGCATAAATGAGGTATGGAAGACTGAAGTTTGTCCTTCTGTTCCAATGTGTTTCTCTTCACACTATGACATTTATCTACTTTAGGGCCCATTATTATGGGTTTGGAATATGTATGTTGTATATGGTTGTCACTCTGCATTGGTGACACTTACACATGCATGCACACAAACAAAACCCAACTAAATTTTAAAAGTTTGAGAGTTTTTGAAAAGTCCAGATTCTTAGGTGGTCCGGATTTCAAGCATCCGGATTTTTGGACTTCTACTGTAATGTCCAAACGTTCAGATACGCGTCTGATGGTTTATGGGTTGTTGCTATATTCTAGTAATGTGTATATCAGTAGAGTAGGGTTTAGATACATGATGAAACTGACTGATGGTTCAGATGTGAAGCAGGAGACTAAGCCCTGACTCCCATTCACCCACCCAGTTCCTGATGGAGGTTGAAGGTTTGAGAGAATTACTGCCCCTTCCACTCCAAAGTAATGAGTTAGATGAACAAGTTCTCCTGGTGGAACTATGCAGCATCAGTAGAGGTGAGTTAACGTCACACCATTCTGTTCTTCAGAGCTCACTGGGGACACAAGACCTAGGCCAGGTGCACTTTGAACCGATCAAGGATAAACTCGGCAATGTTTTGATCCTAACTGTCAAGGAGTTGCTTCCATCACAGGCACTGGACAGTGTCCGATGGATCCCATTGTCAAAGCTGCACAACTATCGGAAATCAGTGTCTGCCCTTGACTGCATCACTGCACTGGACATGCTGCTCATGAACATGAAGGTATGTGGAAAGGCTTGGTACTGGTATGGTAACCTGTCTGCTGCCTCACTCTACATTATACTCACCCTGCCATCCCATTTCCCTATTTACAGTGACCCACATTATTCTCCCAATATATATCTTGTGAATGCTCACTAACTTCCTTGTGGACCACTCAATACTTTCTCCAATTCCCTCTCACTTAACATATCAGATGTCAGATTTATTGTCAGAGTACATATGTGACATCACATACGACCCGAGGATTCTTTTTCCTGTGGGCCAGGCAGAATTACCACTTATTGGTCGTGCAAAAAAACTGGACACAACATACACATGTAAACAATTAAAGATATGTAAACAAACTGCAATACAGAGAGAAACAAATGAAAATCAATAGAGGTCAAAAGTAAGAGTCCTTAAACGAGTCCCTAATTCAGTTTGTTGTTGAGGAGTCTGGTGGTGGAGGGATAGCAGCTGTGCCTGAACCTGGTGGTGCGAACCTAATTGCCAAATTATGATATCCTTCATTGTCCCCTCATTACACCCTTCATTACTCCTTACTACAGCAATCATTTCCCCCTCATTTGCTGGGTTACTAGTTCAAGTTTATTTATCATCTGATTGAACAACTACAACCCAATGAAACAACATTCTCCGGTCTTTGGTGCAAAATGCACACACACAATCAGACATAACACACAAGCAGACATAACACACAATCAGACATAACACACAATCAGACATAACACACAGACATAACACACAAACAGACATAACACACAAACAGATATAACACACAATCGGACATAACACACAATCAGACATAACACACAAACAGACATAACACACAATCAGGGATAACACACAAACAGACATAACACACAATCAGGCATAACACACAATCATGAATAACACACAATCAGGCATAACACACAATCATGAATAACACACAATCAGTCATAACACACAATCGGACATAACACACAATCAGACATAACACACAAACAGACATAACACACAAACAGACATAACACACAATCAGACATGACACACAATCAGACATGACACACAATCAGACATAACACACAATCAGACATAACACACAAACAGACATAACACACAATCAGACATAACACACAATCAGACATAACACACAAACAGACATTACACACAAACAAACATAATACACAATCAGACATAACACACAATCAGACATAACACACAAACAGGCATAACACACAATCAGACATAACACACAAACAGACATAACACACAAACAGACATAACACACAATCAGACATAACACACAATCAAACATAACTCACAATCAGACATAACACATAAAGAGACAAGCAATACAAATGCATGTATAAAAATAAGTGAATGTGGTTTAATTAATTGTGAATGTGGTTTAATTAATAGTGAATGAATGTAGTTTAATTAATAGTGAATGTGGTTTAACTAATAGTAGTCTTGGATGGTTAGTGTGAGCATTCATTCAGTCGTTCAGAATTCTCACTGCCCATGGGAAGAAGGGCTTCCTCCACCTGGTGGTACTGCTCTGATCCTCCCGACCGGAGCAGCTGAAAGATGCTGTCTGTGAGGTGGAAGGGATCCTCAATAATTTTGCACGCCCTCTTCAGACAGCGATCCTGGTAGATCTCGTCGGTGGGGAGGGAGAGGGAGTCTCCAGTTATCCTCTCTGCTGCTCTTATGGTCTTGTGAATTGACCGATTCAGTTCTCTCCAGCAACTCTCTTTTGCAGCCAGCCAAGACTCTTTTGATAGAACTCCTACAGAAGGCTGACAGGATGGTGGCTGGTAACTTTGCCTGCTTCAGTCTTCTCAGGAAGTGCATTTGCTGTTGGTAACTCCTCACTCCTTGGGAATGTGTTGGATTCGGACATCACTTCCCAAGAACACATACAGACTCTTCATTCCCCTGGAAGTATTAGGCTGTGGACCCTTTGAGTGCAGGACCAGAAGAATAATGGCCCAATGTTCAGAAATATTTTACCATTCGAAACAGGAACTAACCAGAAAGAGTGCCACTCCAAGCTTTTTGACTTGAGCAAGAAGAATCCACACCTTCCCTGATGGCTTAATATAGAGTCATACAGCACAAAATAGCCTAACAGTTCACAAAGTCCACACTGCCCATCAAACAGCAACTTGCATCATTTTAGACTTCCACATTCTCATCAATACCCCGCACATTCTACCCTTCACCTGCATATTATGGACAATTTGCAGTGGTCAATTAACCTGCCCACGCACATATACATATCTTTAGTATGAGGGAGGGGACCCATGCAGCCACAGTGAGAACAGGTAAACTCTACACAACCACAGCAAAGGTCAGGATCAATCCCAGGTCAGTGCAGCTGTGAGGTAGCTAGTTTACTGCCTTTGCCTCTCGTACTTCTGCATACTCTCAAGCACAAGTGGTGACACAGTGTGAGACATCCAGAGCTTGCGTTACAGACCGAAAAGCAAACCCAGCCACGTTGACTCTTCATGTTTCCTCTCCAGGACAAGTTGGAGTATCACCAACGGAGCAGTCAGGCCTTGCCCCCAGGCCTCTATCTCGGGTATCTCAAACTCTGCAGCTCTGTAGATCAGATTAAAGTCCTCGTTCCCAGCAGGTTTCCCAACATCCTCTGTCACACCAAGATACGGGACAACAAAAACATATCCAGGTAATGGAAATTATTGGGATTGTCTTCATTTTGTTCTTCATTTCACTCCTCAACTCCCTTCAATCCCACATTCTGTCTTTGCCCTTTACCATATCATTTTTCTGCTTTTTGTTTTCGGGATGCACGAGTTACTGGCAAAGCCAGTGCTTTTACCCATCCCTATTTCCCCTGGAGGAACTGGTGCTCGGCCTTTTTCTTTAACCACTAAAACTTTATGGTGAAAATCCTCAGGGAGTTGCAGGGTTTAGTCCCAGAGATGGTGAAAGACCAGCAACTTATTTTCAAGTCAGGATGGTGTGTGACAGGGAAAGGATGGACAAAGGCGGCATGAATAGACGTTCTCTACATATTCTGCCTTCTCAGTCTTGATGGATGCCATCAGATCCATCTGGGTGATCAAGTGCATCACATTTTGTAGATTATACACACTCCAGCCAAGATGCACCAGTTTCATGTGATGTATGCACTGCCAATTCACAGACTCTTTTGCCTTCAAAGGCTCCAAATTTCTTGGGGGTTTCCAACTACACCCATTCTCATTGAATGGTTGCACCTAGTGACGGGTATGTCCTTTCCAACCAAGCCCTCCACCTTGGAGTGCCAACCCTCCAGGTTTGGCCAAGATCTCCAGGAAGTGGAGATTAACGTCCAGCAACCCTGAAGAAAACGTGTTGTGACTTTATAATTTAGTTTCCTGGAGCACAGGGCAGCACGTTTGGCGTAGCAGTTAGTGCGACGCCTTTACATTGTCAGTGATCAAGACCAGAATGGTTCGAATCCCACATTTTCTATGAGTTTGTACATTCTCTCCATGTCTGCGTGGGTTTTCTCCAGGGGCTTTGGTTTCCTTCCACCATTTAAAAAACATACTGGGGTGTGCGTTAATGGGTTGTAGATTGGGCAGCAAAGGCCCGAAGTGCCAAATTGGCCTGTTACAGTGCCGTATGTTTAAAAATTTAATTTAAAACCCTAAAATTCAGAAGGTGGGCAATGAGATCTGTTTAAATCTGATCAAATATTACTTAGTCAGGAAATGAAGAGTAAGGGTGGTTTCTGATTGGAGTGAGGTGGGAGTTTGTTCATTTTGATTAGCATTTCCTCAAAATTCTACCATCCATTAATTAGGAATTGTAAAACATGAAAATCTGCAGATACTATGGTTGAAATAGACCCAACAGATCAAGCAGTGTCCCTTATATAACAAAGACAAAAATACAACATTGTTTCTGTATTTTTGTCTTTGTTATATAAAAGACACTGTTTGACCTGCTGTGTTTCTCCAGCCTTGTGTTATTAATTAGGAGTTTTCTAACAAACTGCTCCAATCATCCTCCAACAGACAACCTCCCCCAGCCCCCAAACATCCCCCATACCAAACCCAGACAGACCCTGTTCCAATCCCAGACATCCCCCCATTCCAACCTTCAGACATCCCAACCCCAAACATCCCCATACCAACCCCAGACAGACCCTGTTCCAATACCAGACAGACCAACCCCAAACATCCCCCATACCAACCCCAGACAGACCCTGTTCCAACCCCAGGCAGCCCAACCCCAACCATATCCCATACCAAACCCAGACAGTCCCTGTTCCAACCCCAGACAGCCCAACCCCAAACATCCCCCATACCAACACCAGACAGACCCCATACCAACCCCAGACAGACCCTATTCCAATGCCAGACAGACCCTATTCCAACCCTCAGATAGCCCAACCCCAGACCCCCCCTGTTCCAATCCCAAACAGCCCATTTCCAATCCCAGACAGCCTGTCTCCAACCCCAGACAGCCCGTCCTCAACCCCAGCAGCCCATCTCCAACCCCAGACAGCCTGGCTCAAGCCCAGAGTCAGTCTGTGTCCAACTCAGACAGCCTGTGTCAACCCCAAACACCCCATCTCCAGCCCCAGACAGCCCGGCTACAGCTCCAGACAGCCCATGTCCAACTCCAGACAACCCATCTCAAACCCCAGACAAACCCCATTCCAACTCCAGACAATCCATCTCCAATCTCCAACACCCCCCAATGTTCCAACCCCAGACAACCCATCTCCAATCCCAGACATCCTGTCTTCAGGCAACCTTTCTCCAGACCTCCTTTGCCCAAATATTCTGATTATTTCAACCTGAACAGAATGGCCACCAAATGGGATCACATGAAAGTTTTGGATAATTACACAGAACTAGGCCATTCAATTCAAAGAGGCCATTGTCCATCTAGGCCATTCAGCCCAACCAGTCCATGACAGCATTTATGTCCTACATTAACCTCATCCTGCCTTCATAATTCAGCCACATTTTTTGGTTTGGTTTATACCCCTATCTTCCTTCTCCCACATAGCTCCTCTTGTTTCTCCATCACACCAAGATTTCACCTATCATACCTATAAGTAATGTCAACTCCCTCTCCTGCCTCAGTTTTGATGCCCTCTTGTACTCTGAAATTCCCCTAACCTCTCTCCCATCTCCCCACAGATCAACAATGATGCAAATGCCCACCCTATCACAGGTGCTGCAATGGCAGACTTATGCAGGATCCCAGCTAAAACGGTGAAAATGCCGCAGGCTTTGGTGGGGTTTGGGAGTGTGGCACACGTGATGAAATTTCATTCCTGATCAAAATTCCAACTGTGCAGGAACACTGAAATACCACACCCTATGTACTCACTGCGTGGCACCGATGCTGTGTGGAGATGATCAATCTGCAGACGGGCCTGAGTGAGAAATCTCACAACGTCTCTCTGATTGCAGGGAGGAGTGGGAGTGGCTGAAAAAGTCGTCATCTCTGAAGGATTCTATTGTCACGGAAGGGAATACTGGGAGCCCGCAGCGCAGTTTCCTGAAGGAAATCCGTACAGCTGTGAGGAGCCTCCTCATGCAAGTGGACGTGCCCCTCATCCAGGTAACCTCATGATATTCCTTACAAGGCCATTCAGCCCATTGAATCCATGATAGTTCTGAGAGTAATCCCATCAGTCACCTTTATTTCTCTGTTGTTCCATAAATGTCTGTTAAGGTCCCTAGTTCTCCCACCTCCGCCTACAACTAGCATCCATTTACAGTGGCCAGTTAACCTAACAATCAGTATGTCTTTGGGATGAAGGAAGAAAGCTCCAGGCCCAGGGTGAACCCATGGCCGGCATTACGGGGAGCCATTCGCGGACATTGCCCTCCCCCATAATGAGTTATTGTATGTTCCACCCACCATAGCACTAGGGTCGCAAGTGTCACTAGTCTACTAGTCTCCATGCAATATAAGCAGCACATTTGTCTGTTACATCAGAGGAAGGGGGGAAGTGTGAGGACAGTGCATGGAGGAGGTTCATGGCAGGTAAACAGGTGCCACCATGCCACCACACCGGCAAGATCTCGAACATCAGATTATACCCACCCACGGTTACCCTAAAGCCCCCGATTAAACTTATTCTGACGCCAACTCTGGGGGATCATCTAGCAGTCAGCATCTGGTAAAGGGAGGTGCTGGTATCTTTAATCAAGTGAAAATAAAGGATACCTGCACCTTAATGGGGCAGCACAGTTAGCTTAGCGGTTAGCGCAGCATTGTTGCAGTGCCAGTGACTGGGATCAGGGTTTAAAACCCATGCTGTCTGTAAGGAGTTTGTATGTCCTCCCCGTATCTGTATGGGTTTTCCTGGAGGCCCGGTTTCCTTCACCCTCCAAAACGTACCAGGGTTAATTGAGTGGAACAAGCTTCTGGGCCAGAAGGGCCTGTTATCATGTTCTATGTCTAAAAAAAGTTTAATCAATGAAAAACATATTTTTTAGTATAAAGTCTTCTTAAGTTCTGCCGCAAGATATATCATTTTAATAAAATGACTGCCCAATATATTTTATAATCATTCAAATTTTCTTTAAAAGTTGAAGCTGCTGTCCTTCAAACCTCACAATCTATAACACATCAAAAAACTGCTGAGCTCAATTGAAAAATTCAGAATTGAGTACATCTTGAACCATAGAACACTCCAGCACAGAAACAGGCCCTTCAGCCCTTCTAGTCTGTGCCAAACTATTTTTCTGCTTAGTCCCACTGACTTGCACCCAGACCATATCCCTCCATACCTTTCCTATGCATTTACCTGTTCAATTTTTTCTTAAAGGACAAAACTGAGTTTGCATTTACCAATTCAGCTGGCAACTCGGTCCACACTCCCACCACTCTCTGTGTGGAAAATGTTCCCCCTCATGTTCCTTTTAAATTTTTATCCTTTCATGTCCTCTAGAGGACCCATGTCCTCTAGTTTTTATCTCACCTAACCTCAGTGGGAAAGGCCTGCTTAAATTTACCAATCATAATTTTATATACTTCTATCAAATCTTCCCTCATTCTTCTATGCTCCAGGGAATAAAAAGTCCTAACTTGTTTAGCCTTTCCCTGTAACCCAGTTCTTCAAATCCCAGCAACAGCCTCATAAATCTTCTCTGCACTCTTTCAATCTTATTGATATCTTTCCTGTAGTTAGGTGACCAAAACTGCACACAATTCTCCAAATTTGGCCTCATCAATGTCTTGTACAACTTCATTTTAGTTGGGCAAAGATGTTGAACAGTTTGGAACCAAGTCGTCATAGATACTCACCAGCATATGAAGAAAAAAAACTTACGATCCAAGAAGGGTGCTGAACTACTATTAGAATCAGAATTTATTGTCATGAACATGTCACAAAATTTGTTGTTTCGCAGCAGTATCACAGGTGCAAATAACGCTCTAAATTAATTTTTAAAATAAATAAATTTGTGTAAAAGAAGATAAAGTGAGGCAGTGTCTGTGGTTCATTGTCCATTCAGAAATCTGATGGCAGAGGGGAAGAATCTGTTCTTGTACTGTTGGGTCTACATCTTCAGGATCCTGTACCTCCATCCCAATGGTAGCAGTGTGAAGAGGGCATGGCCTGGGTCATGGGGATCCTTAAGGATAGAGGCTGCTTTCTTGACACCCCTTCTTCTAGATGTCCTTGATGGAGTGAAGACTGTTGCCTGTGAAGGCGCTGACTGTGTTCACAACTCTCTGTTGTCAGTCAACCAAAGATCTGCTCAGGATATTTTTAAGGAATTCCAGAACAATGACCCAACTGTGATGAAAATATTCTTCCAAATCAGGACACTGTATTACTTGGAAGTGATGTGCGTTCATGGACCTGGTGCTTTTATCCTTGTATGCAGTTAAAACCTTGGATGTGGGAAGTGTTGCCAAACAGGTCATTGAAATTCCTGAAATGTGTCTTGGTAGTGGAGGGAATGAATGTTTCAGATGTTGGATAGGGAACTGAGCCCACAGATGAGCTGTACGAGAGGATGTGGACCTTCCACGTTGTTGGAGCTGAATTCTCCCAAGCAAATGAAGAGGATTCCATCCAACATGTGAGTTGAGTCTTGTAGGTGAAGGCAAATCCTTTCAGAATCAAGAGGTGAGTCACCTGCTGCAAGATACCAGCATCTATACTCCCAAAGATGAGGCATTTATCAAGTTCAGTTTCTGCATAGTTGTGTAGCACTTCATATAACAGTCACGTCTCATCCAACTCTTGAAGCAGACATTGAAAGACTCTGATTATGGTTTAAACACACACAGTAAATGCTAGAGGAACTCAGCCGGTCTCACAGCATCCATAGGAGGTAATGATATTACTGACGTTTCAGGCCTGAATTCTTCTTCAAGGTACCTTGAAGGGCTCAGGCCTGAAACATCGGTAATGTATCTTTACTCCTATGGACACTGCAAGACTGGCTGAGTTCCTCTAGCATTTACTGTGTGTGTTTTAATTACAGTGGCTTTGCAGAGGCTTCAAAGAAAAACTCCAGTTTAACTTTTTGGATGAAGAATGATGCACGCATTAGTATCTTCAGTTAAAACTAGTTAAAGAAAGCAAGAAATGAATTTCTTTTACTCTTTCTAGGCTGTGGATTTTCGCCTTTACACACAGGAAGTGTTGGAGTTTGGAGACAAAGTTTCCTTCCTCATGTTGCTCCCCCCCATAGATGATGTCTGCTCAGCCCCAGGACAGGATGGTCATCCCTTGGGGTTTCTGACCCTGCCCCTTCAGATCTTCGAGGTTGGTGAGTAAGATGGATAAAAACTTTTGCCCATCACATATGAGCAGGAGAAATCTGCTCAGCTCCTCATCATCCATTAAGATCACAGCCAATCTGTGTCTAATATGAAATGAATTCATATCAGTATACAAGCTGTCCTCATTAATCTCTACTTCTCACTATTTCTGCTACTAAAAAGTTTTGATATAAAACGATCATGTACACCAGGCTCTGGACTAGTTTATGTCGGTAGGTCAAGCATGGGTTGGTTTGTAATTTCAAGATTCCAGATTTATTTATTGTCATGTAATAAAAACAGGGTGTAATATTGAATCAAATTAACTTTAGTGTTCTGTAAGACAAACAAAGATTCACTATCAGCAGAAATACCCTGGTGCCTCTTGCAGTCAGAGAAAGAAAAGCAAAAGAGAGCCCCTTCGGAAACACTGAGTGTCCGTGGATTTGCCTCCAGCCTCCCTCAGCCTCTACAGCCCCACAGACTTCAGTCCAAACTGTGTTCCAGATCCGAATCTGCGACATGATCAGGAAGCCCTCTGCACACTCGGCACCCTCTCACATCCTGGTTCTGATACCTATTTCCCCTTCAGCTAGTCAAGCCAGTCTCCAGCAGTCTGCAGCCTGGCGTGAGTCCTTTGACCACAGTTGCCAGCAGCCCGCAGTCTGTGGGTTCCTTACCTTGAGTCACCAACAGCCCACAACTGCAGAGCCTCTCACTGGTCCATTGCGTGGTCTCCCCCTTTTCGGGTGCCCTGCCCCAGCCCTCCGCTTCTCTGCAATCTGCAACCTCTCATGGCCGCTGCCAAACACGGACACTGCCATCTTAGGCCCAGACCCCACCATTGTAGGATTTTAAAATAAAACACCGTCAGCTGCTTTAACAGGTCATTTAAAGCCTGTATGGAGCCATGGATAGTTGGACCAGGCAGAAGAACCCTGCAGAGGAGCAGGGTGTCTTCTTTCCCTGCTCTCTGTAGGTCCACACCAGCTGCAGTACTGCCATTGAAGCAGCTTCAGCAGCGCCTCCATTTTCTTTTCTCCCTCCCCACCATTAGAATGCCACCCCCCATACAAAGCCCACACTTGGGACAGAATCAATCCAGGCTCCAAAAATGGACACCTCCTGGCTATTCCCACTCCTCATCGCTTCCCTACTGTAATCTAACCATCTCAGAATCAGGGATCAGGACTGTAGACTATGGGACCATATCCCTATCCTTGGGAAGGAACAACACCCATCCCAGATCCTAAGCAATCTTCTTCTAACTCATGCCTGTCAGTGATGTAGGGGAACTGTCAATACCAATAAACAACAAGTGAAGAACTCTAAACATTCCAGCTTTCCTCTGTACCTCAATTCCCAACCCCCACCCCCATATAGTCTGCCCCACTAGCTATCCAGGCCAATGAGTTATGTTAACTACACCCATTGTAAGAATTTTAACATCAGCAAACAGAATTGAGATTAATTTCATGTTCAAACATATTTATGATAAGGATACCATACTAAGCATTAACAATTGATTATTGCAGTCCACTTCTGCATCTATGAACAAGAACTCTTTGCACAGTATTGCCAGACCTCGATTTTATTGGAACTTGATTCTCTGCTGTCCCAGCAAGCTTTGAGGGAAGCCATTGACAACACTGAACTGATTGAAGCAAAGGAGAAACACAGCCAGGTGACAGACCTCATTCAGGTAAAAGTGATATTTTTATAGAAATCCCGATAATAAAATGTGAATTTTAAATTTAGACATACAGCACGGTAACAGGCCCTTCAGCTCACAAGCCTGTTCTGCCCAATGCGCCCAATTGACCTACACCCCCGGTACGTTTTTTTGAAGGATGAGAGGTAACAAGAGTGCCCAGAGGAACCCAGGGAACTCACACAAACATGAGGAGAATGTACAAACTCCTTACACATATCACCGGATTCAAACGTGGGTCGCTGGTGCTGTAACAGCGTGGCATTGTTTTGCTAGCAGTTTTGTCCAACATGGAGGAAACTGACTTAAAATTGACTAGACTCTCCTTTGCCCTTTCTCTACTCATCCTTTTCTCTCTCTCTCTCTCTCTCTCTCTCTCTCTCTCTCTCTCTCTCTCTCTCTCTCTCTCTCTCTCTCTCTCATTTGCACACTCTGAATCTTTTGATATCTGGAACATACTGTGATAGTACAGATCTATCACCAATGTACATAGTGTATATAGTTACTGTATCTAGACTGTGCTTACAGCGATTGGCTGAGAGCTAAGCCACACCTATTGACTGGGCCTTAAAGGGTTGTGTCCCTAGCCAGGTCGGATCATTCCGGACTGGTCGGCCACCTGTGAAGAGCTCCTGTCTTTTGCAAGTCTTTGATTCTTTCAATGAGCTCTACACATACAGTCAGACGAGGTGGCGGAAAGAGATATAATTACTACATCTCAGGCATTTAGACATAAATAGGTGTGGCACAGATGTGGTCAAATAGGATTAATGTAGATGGGTAAAATGGTCAGCAGAGATATGGTGGGCCAAATGGCCTGCTTGTGTACAGTCTGAATCTGCCTCTTCTTTCTCCTTCCTGTGATAATACAGATTCTATCACCAATGTATCTATGTACAGATAGTCATGTAGGATGACTATGATTGGCTGAGAGTGTAGCCACACCTACTGGCAGGTCTTAAAGGATTGCTCCTAGCCAGATCAGGTCATTCTGGACTGGTCGACCTAGTGATATGCTCCAGTCTTTTAGTTAATAAAAGCCTTGGTTTGGATCAACAAGTCTTTGGTTCTTTCGACGTGCATTACACTTCCCACCTCCTTCCTTTCTTTCATTCTCTCCTCCCTTTTTCCTTTCCTTTATCGTCTTTACCACTCTACCCCTCCTTCTCCCATGAGAAATAGAAGCAGGAGTAGGCCATGTCAGCTCCCTAAGCCTGGCCACCATTCTCTGCCCTCGGTGTCACTCTCTAGCCCCATGTGTTTGATTCTCTTAATATCTAAAAACCAATTGATCTTTGTTTCAGCCCAACAGTTAAGCCCCTATAACTTCAAAATGTCACTATCCTCTAGATTACCCATTCTCACTCTTTTTGGCTATGGTCCCCATAGGACCCTGCTCAAGGTCTATAGGCCCCTTTCCCTGTGAAACAGTCAAATTTTGGATTCTTCCATACTTCTCTCCTACTGACTACATAAAAAACATTTTTAAAAATTACATTAAGTGAGGTGAAGAGAAAACAAGGCTTTTACTTAAATGTCCTGTGGCGCAGGAGGTCAAAGGGCCCCATTGAGAATGGTTGCTCTAGGTGTAGAAATGTCTTCTCTGTCCTAAATGGCTGAGCTTTGCTTTGAGACCAGCTGGGAGAAACATCATCCCTGGATCTACAAAGTCAAGCCCTGTGAGAATTATGCATATTCCAATGCAATCACTTATTCTACCTTTAAACTGTAGCTATCATAGTCACCATTTGCTTAATTGCTTGACATAAGACAAACTCCCCCCTCCAACCTTGTGATCAATCTACACCTCACTTCACTCCCTCTAGCACAAATATATCCTGTCTTGGATAGAGAACCCAGACAATATGACTGCTATGGTACCATAAAACATGGAAGTGAGATTTGTATTTCCTCTTTGATTTCCTGATTTCTTTCTTTTTCCTGTTCTTCCCCCCCACTCTCTCCGTCTCTCACCCTCTCCCTCATAGTCTACTCTCACAGGATGGGAAGGGTGAGATCAATGATGGAGTGGGGTTGGGATTATATGGGTTGGCACAACATCATGGTCCAACATTGTGGTCCAAAGAGTATGTACTGGGCTGTAATGTACTATGTTCTCCCAGTTCCTCTCTGACTCTATTTCACAACATATATAATCTGACTCTATTCCACAGCATATATAATTCATAATTTGTTTTTCATCTTTAGCAATTGGATGATATTTGGAAGGAGGTTCGTTGGATCACAGATGTGTTGCATTATGCCCGATATCGTCAACCTCCCACTGGAAAGCCTCTGTCCTGGATCCTGGAGATCACAAGCACAGAGGACAGCAAGAAAACAGATTCAGTCACAATCCCCCAGAATTCCACTGATTTCCCTCCAGATTATAAAGACATGAAGAAATCTTCAGGTATGTGTTTGAGGAAGAGACATTTGGGAATTATGTTTGGAGGAAAGTGAATAAACTGGTGAGACAATACTTGGAGTATTGTGTTCAGTTCTGGTCACCTCATTTTGAGAAAGATGTGGAAGCTATAGAGAGAGAGAGAGAGAGAGAGAGTGCAAAGGAGATTTACCAGGATGTTGTCTTATGAGGCAAGGTTAGCAGAGCCAGGGCTTTTCTCTCTGGAGTTAAGAAAGATGAGAGGAGACTTTATAAAGGTTTACAAGATTCTGAGAGGACAGCCAGCACCTTTTTCCCAAGTGGGAGTAGCAAACACCATGAGATACCTATACAAAGTGAGGGGAGGGAAGTTTATGGGGGACGTCAAAGGTAATTTTTTTTTCACGGAGAGTTGTGGGTGCCAGGAATGCCTTGCCATAAATATTGGTGGAGGCTGAACATTAGGGCCATTTAAGAAACATTTAAGGCACGTGGATGGAAGAAAACTAGAGGATTATGAGGTAGAGAGGGTTTCATTTTTTTATGGTATATATGAACTGGCACAACATTGTGGGCAGAAGGGCCTGCACTGTGCTGTAGTGTTCGATGTTCTATGTAAACAGTGAGAGCAAAGGGAATGGAGGATATGGAGAGGATAAGTGAAGAGGGAGAGTGCACAGGCCTGTTTCTGCTCTGTGAAATTCTATAAAGGTGTCACTGGTTCTATATTACTTTCTTGTAGATTGTAAAGAAGTTCTAGATGAAGATGATGTTTTCTGGCCAGTGGAAAGAGATTATGTTTCAAACCAGGTCCTCACGCCCAAACAGCTGGATCCAGTGTGGCCCCTTACCAAGGGCCAACATCACTGGGTTTCTGGCACTGCCGTGGACACAGACTACACAAACTCCCAGAAGCTCTTTGGTCTCCATTGCGAACCACACAGACACAGGAAAGCAGACAAAGAGTACTATCGGACAGGGAGTCTGGAACTTAAGGACCATCCAGCCAAGGAAGGCGTCTCCTGCAAGTTCTGGTCACAGCCAGCATCAGTGGATGAAAGCACAGATCAATCTGATCATGAAGAACCCTACGCTTTCACCACTGAGGCTATCCAACACATCCACCTACCTGAATGTAGTGTAGTTGAATGGATCAAGGAATCCCAGGACACCTAAAACTGGACCGACTACTCAGATGTAAAATATCCCAACTCTGTTTAGAATCACACATCTCTGAGGTATTTTCAAAGGGAGTTACGGAGTTGGGGACTTGCATTGTTCCATGTGGAAGGACTTGCATTTCTGTTGGTAAACAAGATATCTGCAGACACAGGGGTCTAGTGCAGTACACAAAAGCACTAGAAGAACTCAGCAGATCATACAGAGTTCATAGGAAGGAAAAGGAGGTTGATGTTTCGGACCTGAGCCCTTCTTGGACCATATTTTATATCATATGGATGCTTTATGACCTGCTGAGTTCTTCCAGTGCTTTTGTGTGGTGCATTTGCATTTCTGCACCACCTTTCATGAGCAGGGGATTTTCCAAAGCAATTTACAGCGAATGAAATATGTTCACAATCATAACAGAAGCAATGCCATGACAATTTTCTCCCTCGATGCCCTAGCTAATCAAAACCTGTCAATCTCTGCCTTAAATACCCCCAATAACCTAGCCTCCACAACTGCCAGTGACAACAAATTCCATAGATTCACCACCCTCTGGCTGAAGAAATTCCTCCTCAACTCTATTCTAAGGGTTCTGCCCTTCAATCCTGAAGTTTTGAAGTTGTGTTCTCATGTCCTAGACTTGCCCACCAGGACAAGAGGGCACAATTTCAGGACTGAAGGGCATCCACTTAGACAGGGATGTGGAGGATTTTTTTTTAGTCAGAGGGTGGTGAATCTGGAATTTGTTCCCGCAGACAGTTGTGGAGTCTACTTGATACACGTATTCAAATTATTCCCATAGCCTACGAACTCAAAGTCCTAGAATTTAAAAGTTATTGTACTTCAAACGCTCACATGAGGACTATTTTTAAATGTGCCAAAGGTTTCGTCACCTTGATGCTTAGTGACTTCGACATTGTCACTATGGGGTTTTTTTAAATGTCTCAATTCCCATTTGTCCTTTGATTATCTTGAACTTACATTCGTTATTTTGTACTTGGAAAAAAAACAGAAAATGCTGGAAACATTCAGCAGGTCAGGTAACTTCCAGAGAGAGAGAGAGAGAGAGAGAGAGAGAGAGAGAGAGAGAAAAGTTAATATTTCAGGTCCAAAAATCCTTCATCAGAACTGAAGACAGTTACAACTTCCATGCTGAAGGAACTAGGATTTTCCTATATCCCACAATTAAATGTCCTCCCATCCTATGGAGAAAAACACCCCAGCCTGTCAAATTTCTCCTCATAACTACCGTATATACTGGTGTAATCATCAAATTGTTTGGACCACTTTTTCAGGTCAAAAATAGGGCCGGTCAACTTTTACACGGGTCAGACTTTTGACCTCAGGAAGTACCTGTGTCATTCAAGGCACAGATGGGCATGTGGCCAGGGCAAAGATTCATGATCAGGAGCTCTGGTAGGCGGGTGGTCAGAGACAAAAAGTGGGGGGGGGGGGGGGGTCAACTTTTATGTAGGTCATACAAAAACACCTATTTTGGGGCCAAAAAAGGGAGGGTCGACTACAAATCAGTATCGACGATTTCACAAGTATGAAACAGCAGTTAGTTTCCCCTTGTGAGGCATTTCATTGCCCTACCTGGTACCTCATGCTATTGTGTGATGACCAGATATGTAGCTGCATGAACTGTGTATTAGTGAGTGTTCTACCCAGTTCTCACTCTAATATTCTGTGCCTTCATTAATAAATATGTGTACCCCTGTTGCTGCTACTTTCTGGGATCTGCGGACTTGCCCACCACATTCTCTCTGTTTTCATACTTGCTTACAACTTGCTATTTTCCCCTTCAATTCTCTACAGCTCTCCCAACAGTCCCATTATTTTTTTTGCTTACACCTTGAACAGGGGCTCAAAAATGTCAATAATATATCTTTACCTCCTATGGACGCTGTGAGACCAGTTGAGTTCCTCCAGTATTCCAGTACCACAGTCACAGTATCTGCAGACTTCCTTGTTTCACCCCATGCTACAATCTATTCTCTCTCACCTGCCGATTAACTCCTCCAACACATAGGATAATTAACAGAAGCCAGGTTATTTACAACCAACCCTAGCACATTGTAGGAGAAGTAAGAGCACCGAAGATGGGGTGGGGAAACCCATAAGGTTACTGGGAAAATGTGCAAACCACACACTGATGGCAACAGAGGTCAGGATCCAACTCGGGTCACTGGAGCGGTGTGGGTCAGCACTGTCTATTGTCCCACTATCAGTTCCTCTAGGTTCTTCATTGTCCTACATTAATAGGCTTAGTTTTCCTTCTCCTTATGCTTTATCTCATGATTTTCTCGATTGAACGCCATCCTGCCACATTTTTGGTCTCCTGAACAGATTGCACTGGATGATGAAGATTTATCTTCCTGAACACTTTTGGGTGTATTTTATGGATTTTGGACTGCTGATCACGAAAATCATCTTAATGTTTTCCTATCACATATCATTTTTTTAAATATAACCTATTTTTGTGATTTCCTGTCATATTTTAAGTCTACTTCCAGCATACAACATCATGAAGTGCCACATGTCAATGAAAATTCATGTTCTGCATTCGCTCTTGAACTTCTTCCCTGCTGATCTTGGTGCCGTCAGTGATGAACGTGGCGAAGGGTGTCATCAGAACATTGCGATCGCGGTATCAGGGCAACTGGAATCCATCAATGCCGGCCAGCTATTGTTGGACATTGGCATGAGAGGCATCAGATGCTGAGTACAAACAAAAATCAGCAGCTAAACGTTTTTAGGTCAGTTGAAATAACGCAATGTGCCGGCGTCATTATGCGATTAAACAGGTTAAATTCAATAAAAGTTCATTTAATGTTTCTCCAAATTCCTATGTTATGCAGCAAATCTGAAATTATCTTTGTGTTGAGCTTGAAGTTGTCTATTATAATGCCCAATTTTTTTTCAGGAAGCGAACCTTTTGAAAAAAAAATTGTTGTCCAATGTTGATATCTTCCTGCAGCAGGACACTTTGTTCCTTATTCTAACTAGACTTTCAATTTTAGTTGATGATAACATTGATGATAAATACTATAAGAGAGGGGTCTCGCTCTGGATTGATTAACATTTTATTTCTTTTGGATTTATCTTTTCAATTTTCCCAGACATATATTAAGATTTTACTGAAAGGCTTACACTTTCCTCTAGCTTCACCTTAAAGATGTAGTTGATGAAGAGTTAATTGTCATATACATTGTTTAATGTATATTTATGTCGAAATTCATACTTGCTGCAGCCGAACACGTGTAATGATAAACTGTGATTGTAAACTAATTGAATTAAATTATAAGTTAATAAATACATAAAATTCACAGTTATTGTAGTGCAAAAAAAAGTGACTTGCAAGAGTGCACACAGTTCTCGTGTCGAAGCAATCCCAGATGAGTGTAACAAGGTGGGGGGGGGTTCAAGAGCCCTATAGCTGTTGAAAAGAAATGATTCTTGAACCTAGAGGCTATTTTCCAGGTTTCTGTACCTTCTGTCTGAAGGTAGCAGTGATGAGAGGTTGTGACCAAGGCAGTGGGGGTCCTTTATGATGTTGGCTGCCTTCTTGAGGCAGTGCTTCATGGAGATGTCTGCAATGGATGAGAGGTGAAGAGAGCCTGTCATGGACCTGGCTGTGTTTACGAGCTTCTGCAGCCTTCTGTGTTTCTGAATTCTTGAATTGACAATTGCAACTAAGTTCAAGTTTATTATCATCTGTTTGCACAAGTACACCCGACCAAACAGCGTTCTCTGATCCTTCGTGCAAAACACACAGGCACACATACAGACAAACGATACGTAAGTAGCTCGATCTACATATATAAAAATAAATAAATATTGTTTAAGAAATGGTTGAGTGTCGAGAGAGTTTGTATGAGTAGTTCATTTAATTGTTCAGCGTTCTCACTACCCATGAGAAGATGCTGCTCCTCAACCTTGTGGGGCTGGCCCTGATCCTCCTGTATCTTTTCCCTGATGAGAGCAGCTGAAAAATGCTGTGTGCAGGGTGGAAGGGGTCTCAATGATTTTGCACGCCCTCTTCAAACAACAATCCTGGTGGATCATGTCAATGGGAGGAAGACTCCAGTGATCCTCTCTGCCACTCTTAACGTCCTATGGATTGATCTCTGATCCAATTCTCTACAGCAACTGAACTACACTGTGATGCAGCCGGCCAGGATGCTCTCGATAGAGCTCCCATAGAAGGTTGGCAGGATGGTGGTGGCCAGTAATCTTGCCCCTGCTTCAGTTTTCTTAGGAACTGCAGTCACTGTTGAGCCTTCCTGACAAGTGAAGAGATGTGTGTCCATGATAGGTCACTTCTTAAGTGAACTCTGAGGAACTTGGTACTCTCCACTCTCTGCACTACAGAGTTATTAATGTGTAGTGGAGGGTGGTTGACCCTGGTCCTCCACAGTATATCAGGAGAAAATTGATAACATATCCGACAACATGCCAAATCCCCTCAGACCCCTCAGAAAGTAGAGTGCCTGCATGACCTCCCAAAATAAGCAAATATTAAAATCCTGCCCACACCCCTTTTCCAATACTATGCTCACCTCCTGAATTACAATTGCTATCACCAAAGTTGCTCTGAATTATTGAGTCAATCCTTTTCCCTACACATTCCCTTTATTCTCCCTCCACTCACCTACTCACCAGGGGCAATATACATTGAAAAATAAGGCACAGGAGCAGAAATAGTATGTTCAGCCCAACAAGTCTGCCCTGCCATTTAATCATGAGCTGATCCATTTTCCCACAGCCCTGCCTTAAATACCCCCAGTGACCTGGCCTCCACAACTGCCTGTGGAAACAAATTCCACAGATTCACCACCCTCTGGCTGAAGAAATTCTTCCACATCTCTTCTAAGCGGACGCCCTTCAATCCTGAAGTTGTGCCCTCTTGTCCTGGACTCTCTCACCATGGGAAACAACCTTTCTACATCTACCTTGTCCACACCTTTCAACATTCAAAATGTTTCAATGAGATTCCACCATCATTCTGCTAAATCCCAATGAGTACAGACCAAGAGCTGTCAAACATTCCTCATATGAAAACCCTTTCATTCCTGGAATCATCCTTGTGAACCTCCCTTGAACCCACTGCAACATCAGCACATCCTTTCTTAAATGAGGAGCCCAAAACTGCTCACAATACTCCACGCGAGGTCTCACTGGTGTCTTGTAAAGCCTCCACATCACATCCCTGCTCTTAGATTCCATTCCTCCTGAAATGAATCCCAGCATTGCATTTGCCTTCTACACCACCGACTCCACCTACGAGTTTACCTTCAGTCTCCCCCCCCCAAACCATTCCATCTTTCTGGGTTGTGAGAATAAGCCAGAGTACCTGGGATAAAACCTGTACAAGTCACAGAGAGAACGTGCACACTCCACACAGACAGCATTGGATGTCAGGGTGTTTCTTGAGGCACTGGAGCTGCGAGGCAGCAACACTACCTGCTGCACCACTCGTGTCACTTGGGCCTTCCACCTTTTTTTCAAATATTCTCTTAAATCTTCCACCAAAACTGCCCACCTTCATTGAGTCCTGTTTTAATAATAACACTGGTGCCTCAGACCCAAATGTCTCTGTTGCCCCCAGTATTTCTGTTTATTCACTCATTCCTCATTTTGAGGTATGAACCATTACGCAGGGTGGCATGGTTAGCGTAGCAATTACCACAATGCTGTTACAGCGCCAGCGATCAAGACCAGAGTTCAAATCCCGCACTGACCATAAGGAGTTTGTATGTTTTCTCTATGTCTACGTGGGTTTCCTCCGAGGGCTCCAGTCTCCTTCCACCCTCCAAAACATAACAGGGATGTGGGCTAATTGGGTGTACTTGGGCAGCATGGGCTCGTGGGCTGGAAGGGCCCGTTACTGTGCTATATGTCTAAAAAACATTTTAATTGAAAATGTTTTTAAAATTAATTTAAAATATAAATTGAAAGCATTCCTCAAATTCTTAGCTCTGCCTTTCTTTCCCACTCTGCCTCCAAATTTTTTGCCTTTCATTGACTCTCTTTTTGAATTTTTATTTGAATCTGTACCCTCATCTTTCCATCATTAGCCCAAAAATCTTCACTACTTTAGCAAACACACAATTTAGTCACAGCCATAATTTCAGCTGGCAAAGTCCTTCCTTGGCTGAGAATGGTCTCTGTGTCCGAAGAATCTAAACCCCTCCCAACGACATTTTCCCTCCAATCATGAGGGGGTTTTTTTTGCACGCTATTCCTTTCCCTCTGTTCATACTGGCACTGCAGTTTAATCCTGGATTACGTGCACCTGTCTCAGGCATGCAGCATGAAGCCACAAAGCCAACGTAACAGGGTCAAGGCTGAGATCTGGAAAAGCCTTCTCTGTCAAAAGCACAAGACTTTTTCCAGTGCCTGGCGGGCAGCATTCCATATTATTAAAATCACTTCATTATAGAACATACAGCACAATTGTGGTGCGCTGTCAGCCAGAATCAGACACACGCAAAGAAAAAGACTGTACAACAGGCTTTAATCCACAAAGACTTCAACAGAGCCAGGCTGGTTGTGGCTGCAGCAACTCTGAGTGAAGCCTCGGGAGGTTGGTGCAAGCTTATATCCCGGAGGGTGATTGACACCCGACCGGGTGGGGCTTGATCCATTCAGGCTGACTGATTGACAGTCGGCCAGGTGTTGTCCTGTCCCCTTACACTCCTGCAGATACAGAGGTTGCCCCCTGCAGTAGGCCGGTGGTGTACCACCACAACAATATAGGACCTTCAGCCCTTGATGTTGTGCCGACCTATATCTTCCTACCTCAGAACCCTCTATTTTTCTTTCATCCATGTGCCAGTCTAAGAGCTCTTTAAATGCTCCTAATGTTCCAGCCTCCTTCACCACCCTGGCAATACATTCCAGGTACCCACAAATCTCTGTGTAAAAAAAAAGCAACACTTGACATCTCCCCCAAACTTCCCTCCCTTCACTTTGTACACATGTCCTCTGGTGTTGCTATTCCTGCCCTGGGGAAAAATATGCTGGCCTCTCATAATCTTGTAGGCCTCTATTAAGTCCCCTCTCATCCTTCCTCACTCCAAAGAGAAAAGTCCCAGTTCTGCTAACCTTGCCCCATAAGACTTATTTTCCAATCCAGGCAACATCCTGGTAAATCTGCTGCACCCTCTCCACAGCTTCCATATCCTTCCCATAATGAGGTGACCAGAACTGAACACAATACTCTTAAGTGTGATCTCACCAAAGATTTGTAGAACTGCAATATGACCTCTCATGACTCCCGAACTCAATCCCCTTATTAATGAATCCCAGCATCGCATAGGCCTTCTTAACTATCTTGACGGATGTATGAATTTGGACCCCAAGGTCCCTCTGGTCACTCTTAAGTAACTGACCATTAACCCTGTACTCAGCTTTCTGGTTTGATCTTCCAAAATGCATCACCTCACACTTATCCGGATTAAACTCTATCTGCCACTTCTCCATCCAATTCTGCATCCTGTCGATATCCTGTGGTAACTGACAACCTTCAGCTCCACCCATCCTTCATAACATCCACAAACTTTCTGACCCATCCTTCCACTTCTTCATGAAGATCATTTATAAAAATCTTCTTAGTCTTGTGGTGAATGAAGATACAGGCAGTTGTGGAAAGTGGAAGCATTCACAACGGTCTCCTGGATACATTAATAGAACGGGCTGGGGGGGGGGGCCTCTCACCAAATGATTGTGAAAAGTGATCATGACTTTGGAGGATTGTATCCCAGTAGAACAAAACCTTTCCAAGCAGTGGTCCATTCAATCATTGTTTAGGAATTCCCAGCACCTTTATCACTGAGTTCCTTTTTTAATCGAATCGTTAAGCAGGATTGGTCCTATCGATCTGGTCACATTCAATAGAGCTTTCCGAGTACTCCTGTTCTTTGCATCTCCCAAATAAAGTGACCCTATTAAAATGCTCATTTTCAAATGTTTATTGGACTCTTTTCTTGATACTGAATCTGGTAATACCAGCTTTATAGGGATTGGGTTACAAATCACAGTTTCCCATTGTACAGCATGTGATCTGGTGGACCCTTCTGGTCCCCACTCAACAATTATTGACCAAAGTGAAAATCAGACCCAGAGTTTATTATTGTGAACATGTCATGAAATGTGTTGTTTTGCGGCAGCGTCACAGAGCAAACAAAATAGATTAAAATAGTGCAAGAAAAGGACAAAGTGAGGCAAGGCCTGTGGTTCATTGTTCATTCTGGATTCTGATGGCAGAGGGTAAGAAGCCATCCTTGTGGCAGTGAGTGCTCGTTTTCAGGCTCCTGTAACTCCTTCCCGATGGTAGCGGAGTGAAGGGGACACGGCCTGGGTGGTGGGGGTCCTTGAGGATAGAGGCTGCTTTCTTAAGGTACCATCTCTTGCAGATGTCCTCAGTGGAATGAAGACTGGTACCTATGACGTCGCAGGCCGAGTTCACAACCCTCTGGAGTTTTTTCTTGTCCTGAGCATTGGCACCAGACAGTGATGCAACCAGCCAGAATACAACCTTCTGGAGTTTTTTCTTGCCCTGAGCATTGGCACCAGACAGTGATGCAACCAGCCAGAATACAACCCTCTGGAGTTTTTTCTTGTCCTGAGCATTGGCACCAGGCAGTGATGCAACCAGCCAGAATGCTGTTCACAGTACACCTGTAGAAGTTTTCAAGAGTCTTTGGAAAGCCCTGGTAATAGTCTTCCATAGAGCAGTCAACTCAAAGCTATTTTATGATTACTTGTTTTGTGTTTTGTGGATCTGGGGCATTAGGACAGCACTGTGGCTTCATTAATGGATAAATCTGAATCCTCATTAGGTTTACTGTTCCGATGGATCTTTCTAAGTGTGCTAGTAAATAAATTTACACAGAAATACTGGAGGAACTCAGCCGGTCTCGCAGTGACCATAGGAGTTAAAAGATATATTACCCACGTTTCAGGCCTGAGCCCTTCTGAAGGCTCGAAACGCCGGTATTATAATCTTTACTTTCTATGGATGTGGCGAGACCTGCTGAAGTCCTCCAGCGTTTCTATATTTTAACTCCAATCAAAGTGTCTGCAGAAGTGTTTCACTCCTATAAAATTGTCTGCAAGCCGTCTGAGGAAACATTAGGACGGGTGACCAAGGGGACCGAGGGAAGAGAGAGAGAGGGAGAGAGAGTTACTCAAATGACTGGAATTGCAGCTGTAAAATTTCACTCATCATCTCCAATTAGTTCATTTGGTTTTCCAGAAATTGATATGAATTTCTTCAACTTCAGGCTGTGTAGTAACAAAGTGCGACTCAAAGATACTCGAGTTGTCTTGTCCCTAGTCAACTGTACACACAGCTGAATCAAGTTTCTCTGATATTTATTTGTTCTTCGGACATGGGTGTCACTACCAGCATTTACTATAACTACCTCTGAACTGAGAGGGAGGTCTAGATTCACTAAAAGGCCAAACCGGTAAAACATGGCAAATTTCCCTCCCTGAAGAACTTTACTCAGCCCGATGGGTTCTACCACAATGGTTAACATTTAATTTAATTTTTTTTTATTTTAAATTTAGGCATTGAATAGTGGGAGGAAACCAGAGCCCCCAGAGGAAACCCACACAGACACGGGGAGAACGTACAAACTCCTTATAGACAGCGCAGGATAAAAACCCCAGTCTGGTCCCGATCGCTGGCGACGTAAAAGCGTTGCACTAACCACTACGCCAACCATTGCTGCCCTACTGAGACTATCTTTAGTTCCAGACCTAATTCTGTAAACTGAATCCCACACCTAGCTGCTGAGATGGGATTCAAACCTGTGTCTCGATCAATGCCCAGAAATCTGGCTGCTAGTCCAGTAATTCTACATACCATAATCTACAGACACATTGCACTGTATCTAAGAATGTTGGGCCGCACACAGATTGTGTACAAGTATTTGACACAAATGGTTCTCTGCCTTCAGTAAAATTTTACGTCAATGCCATCTTCTCGATTTACAAAATTTCTTATTTCTCGAAAGGACATAAGGGATCCAATTTAAAAAAACCCAGCAGATATTGGAAACATTGAAGGAAACAAATACAGGTAAAAGCACAGAGACACTCTCGCAGCATCCATAGCAGGTAAAGATATATTACCGATGTTTCGGGCCTGGAACCTTCCTCAAAGTAGGAGTTAAAAAAGAGATAAAGGTGTCTGCATTAAAGGTTGGGGAAAGGGGATGGGAGGGGGAAGGACCAATAGACAGAAGGCGTTAACGATATGATAGAGGATAGGGAAGAGGAAAGTTCGCTTTTGGCTCTGCAAAAGGAAACAAAGAGCTAGAGAATAGGAGATATAGTGAAAGATGGGGCAGAGACCGGAGAAGTCGATGTTAATGCCATCCGGTTGGAGGGTGCCCAGACAGAATATGACATGTTGTTCCTCCAATTTGCGGATGGTATCCAAGTCAAGCAGTGTTTTTTTTTGAGAGAGATGGAACCAGACATAATATTTCAGGTTGATGAACCTCTGATCAGAATTCCAGATACCATAGAGCTTTGAGCTGCAGAGAAGGCGGAACAATGGGAGAGCCAAGGTGCGGAACAAGACCGTTGGTAGCAGAGGTGACTGAGATTATGGTGCAGGCTTGGTAATTAAAGCTGATCTTTCTGAGGGATGTAGATAGAAGGAAGTGAATAACCGAAGAGAGAAAATGTTGGGAGATATAAAAACCTGCAGATGCTGGAAATCGGAAATAAACCACTGCTGGGAATTCTCAGGCTGCAGATAGACGGAAAGGGTTAATAATCCTGGTTATTGATCTCCTGGAAAGATTACGACACAACATTGTATTTTATTAGTTATGGTTATATTAAACTTATTGCATTATCTCTTATCTCAGATTTGACAAACCAAGTTAGTGTTATTTACCATGATTGGGATAGAATTCTGAATTTGTTCACTGAGATTGCTGCCATTTGTCACCATATCACTGCAGTGAGAGTGAAGGCCACCCGTCATAGGGGATGCAGTCTGTTTGATTTGGACATTTGGCGCTGAAACCAATACCAGAGTTAGCTGGCCTGGTAAATGCAACAATTAGCAGCACGGTTACATAGCGGTTAGCGCAACGCTGTTACAGCGACAGTGACCTGAATTCAAATCCGGCACTGTCTGTAAGGAGTTGTACATTCTCACGTCTGCGTTGGTTTTCCACAGGGGCTCTAGTTTCTCCCACCCTTCAAAACGTATGGGGTTGCAGGTTAATTGGGTGGCACAGGCACGTGGGGCTGGAAGGGCCTGTTACTGTGCTGTATGTCTGAATTTAAAATTTAAATTTAAATTGGTTTTGAACATCCGGAGCCATGTACAGGTGCAAGATAAAGCTAAGGTCCACATCCTCAATCATTAATTTAATTTTGCAATGCAATGTGGTCTTTGTTGGAAATGTAGCACAAAGGCAAATTTAACAGGAGGACAATGGGCAAGGTCGATGGGCTGAGTACATGGAACCACAATGTTGTAGTAAAAACACAGAAATGCTGGAGGCACTTGTCTGCTTTTTGCTCACACCTTGAAGAAGGGCTCAGGCCTGAAACGTCAGTGATATATCTTTACCTCCTCTGGATGCTGTGAGACCGGCTGAGTTTCTCCAGCATTTCTGTATTTTTACTCCAATTACGGTGTTTCCAGACTTTCGTGTTTCACTCCACGAGCTTGTAAACCAATTATTCTCAACAGGGCCCATACAACCATCCCACCCCACCACCCACCACACCCCTCCGGGCCACAGTTTATTTAACGAGGGCCATGGACTGAAATTTTTTTTCATGTAGCAGGTAGGTGAGAAGTATAGAAGAAACTAACGACTGCTTCACAGGGAAGGGGACTCGTAAACCTTGAACAGAGTACTAAGGGGGACATAGTTGAAACAAGGTTGAGGATGGCAGTTGTAGACAGTCCCCCAACTAGATCCATACAGTCGGCACGGGGTGGGGGTGGGGTTAGAATTAGATAAGATTATGTCCCAGAGGGAGAGCAGAACTCTGCAGCCTCCAAGGGCCAGTGGAGGATCCACAGCAGCAGCCAGGACACGAGTGCAGTGGGTGCATGGAAAGCTGGAGTTAAACAGGCCCTGTTAGAATTATGAAAATCCCCATTATCCGAAATTCAAGCAACCGGCCAAAAAAAATCACAGAAAGTAAATCGGTTTTTAAAAATGAACATTTACGTTGGCGCCCCCTTGTGGTCAGTTCACCAATCTACGCCACACACCATCTCCAGCAACCGGAAAATTCACTTATCCGGCATCTACCAATTCCCCCCCCAGAGGCTGGATTCCAGGCGGGGTGGGTTACTGTACATATACCCTGGAACTGAATCGAGAAAAGGGAGGAGATAATAGTAGAGAACCAGTAGAGGATAACGTTCAATGTCCATGAAGCAGTTGATACTTCAGTTTGTTTTTACAGAGAATATCAGCGAATGGTGACTGAAAAACGAACGAAACTGAAACTCTGAAGCAATGGGGAGACCTTCTTAGTTGTGGTATCAGAAGATTAGATCTGCCCATGTCATGGTCCTCCAACAAGGCCAACCCCTGCAATGGTCCTCCAGCACGGCCTCCCCATGCAATGGTCCTCCTGCATGGCCTCCCCATGCAATGGTCCTCCAGCACGGCCTCCCCATGCAATGGTCCTCCTGCATGGCCTCCCTATGCAATGGTCCTCCTGCATGGCCTCCCCATGCAATGGTCCTCCAGCACGGCCTCCCCATGCAATGGTCCTCCTGCATGGCCTCCCCATGCAATGGTCCTCCAGCACGGCCTCCCCATGCAATGGTCCTCCAGCACGGCCTCCCTATGCAATGGTCCTCCTGCATGGCCTCCCCATGCAATGGTCCTCCAGCATGGCCTCCCCATGCAATGGTCCTCCAGCACGGCCTCCCTATGCAATGGTCCTCCTGCATGGCCTCCCCATGCAATGGTCCTCCAGCACGGCCTCCCCATGCAATGGTCCTCCTGCACGGCCTGTAATGTCTTCGAGAAAGTTGCATTGTCAAGGTGATTCCAGGCAGTTGATGTGACAGTTAATCTTCTCACCATGATATTGTATCGTTGTTGCGCCATCGTATTGAAACTCTGCGATCTTATAACAGGTTGCTATGATGTCACTATGATGTCACTCTTGTCACATGCTTGCAGTGATGTTGCACTGCTGGTGCCTGTGATGTCACACTGTTGTCACAATGTCATAGCCTTGGTATGATGCCACGCAGATGTGATGTCATGCCCTCACCGTGTGGCCCCGCTCTGGCTGATTCAGTGTGATGTCATGCTGAAACCATGATGTCGTGCTCGTGCTGTGATGTCACTACAGCTCATACCTGTGAGATGTCAACATTCCAATCGAAGCGACGAGACATAAAGTGAGTCAGACTCCAAGGGGTGGGTGGTCGTTGTTAGGGTGACTGAGATCGACAGCACTCTGCAAATAGGCCACTCCGTCTGTTAAAGGTAGGTGCTTCAGGAAGGGACTGGGAGCTTTTGGTCCTTCACACAACCGTTAATCGGCTGTGGTGCTGTTGGCAGGACCAGCCCGTTCCTTCATTTCCAACTTGTCAGGGTCGATTTGCGTCTCGCTCTCCGGAACCGGGATGTGGCTCATAGCCGGGGTGTCCAAGCAGTGTAGCCAATCGCAGCACAAGGTCAGCAGCACGATCAGAACCACCGTGCCCCCAAACAGGAGCAGGACGATAAAACCACCCAGGTGCCAGGGATCCTCCACTGCGCTGGTTGCCAGGCTCCGGACGAGAAGGCGAGCTGATTCCACCGGGTAGGAGCTGTTCCTGGCCGCCACCATGATGTGTCAGCGCACACCGACTCCCCACCTTCCAACGGCAACCGCCCTTTCACACCCTCACAGCCCGGAAGCAGCTTGGTTCCCTTGCAGCCTCTAGCACCTCGCTGATGCTGCCGGTTGCTGTGGCAACAGGAAAAAAAATCAGTCAGCTGATAGCCAAACTAGCAGCAAGAGATGAGGGTCGCTGTGTATTGCCTGTGCTGCTAGCAGCATGTCCTAGAGGAGGGAGCTTGGCTCGGCATCACGGCATTTATTACCGCCCAGTTTTACAGCCAGGGTTGGATGCTGCAGGGAACCAGTGTGTGACTGTGCCGTTGTGGAAGAGAAATTGATGCCGAGCCCCTTCACCGCAGCAGGCACTGATCACGTGATGTCCCATCTGTCTTTTCTGAATCCTCCTGCTGCCAGGGCATAAAGACTTGCATTTCTGTGGCACCTTTCAGAATTACAGGGTTTCCCAG
The DNA here is from genome assembly GCF_036971445.1 of Narcine bancroftii. Classification (NCBI taxonomy): domain Eukaryota; kingdom Metazoa; phylum Chordata; class Chondrichthyes; order Torpediniformes; family Narcinidae; genus Narcine; species Narcine bancroftii. Next base: position 71,486,343 of record NC_091481.1, read on the forward strand.
ATCCTCCACACATCCCATGCCAACTAAACCCTCTGCCACCCCAATTTGGATTCCCCAGAACCCCAGCCTGCCCCATGCCCACCAACACCCCCACTTAACCCCCTGAAACCCAGGATGTTCCAGCATCCAGGGTCTCCAGAATCCAGGGCAGTGTGGTGGGTGTAGTGTTTAGTAACGCTGTTACAATGCCAGTGACCAGGGTTCGAACTCGTGCTGTCTGTAAGGAGTTTGTATGTTCTGCCCATCTGTGTAGGTTTTCCCTGGGGGATCCACCCTACAAAAAATGTACAGAGGTATTAGACCACGGGACCCCATGCCAGACTTCCCACTGCACACCTGTAGAAATTTGCCAGGGTTTGTGATGTCGTACCAAAGCTCCACAAACTCCTGAGGAAGTAGAGGCGCTAACATGCTTTCTTCATTTGTGTGATAAGCTCAGAAAAAAATCATCCGAGACAGAGACTCCCAAGAACTTAAACTTTCTCCCCTCTCCACCTCTGATGGCACCATTTTGAGAAAAGCAGGCTGGCAAACCCCGCCTACTTGGTAAAAGCACAAAGATGCTGGAGGAACTCAGCCGGTCTCGCAGCGTCCAGAGGAGGTAAAGATAAATTAGCGATGTTTTGGGCCTGAGCCCTTCTTCGAGGTGTGAGCAAAAGGCAGGCAGGCATCTGAATAAAAAGGCTTGGGGGGGAGAGGGAAGAAAAGGCCCACAGGTAAAAGGTGATCATTGGGCATAGGACTTGGGTAGGAGGGCAGAAGAAGGGACATTGAGAATTGATCAGGGAAGGGGGGTGGTTCTGTGAATGCAGAGATGAAATATAGGAAACGGAAAGGGGAAGAGAGACATAGAACTGGAGGGAAGGAGATATAGGGATAAGGGAAGGGGAGAAATGGAGGTGGGGGTGACTACTGGAAACCAGAGAAGATGATGTTAATGCAATCCAATTGGAGGGTGCCAAGTCAGAGGATGAGGTGCTGTTCCTCCAATTTGCGGGTGGGCTCAGTCTGGCCATGCATGAGACCATGAACAGACATGTCAGCAAGGGAATGGGGTGGGGAATTGAAGTGTGTGGCCACTGGGAGATCCACACTATTGTGGCATTCAGAGCCGAGGTGCTCAACAAAGTGATCTCCCAGTCTGTGCCCAGTTTCTCCGACTTAGAGGAGACCACAATTGGAGCACCAACAGGATGCAGTAGATGACTCCCGCCGACTTGTTTATCATTTTGTTGTGGTTATTAACAAAATTATTGATCACGTTTATGGGATCTTGCTGTGTGACTATTGTCAGAATTTTGTGACCTTGTAATAGAGACATTCAATGTGTCTAATGTGGGCCAGTTAGTTAAACAATACTGAACACAGGAACTACAGATGCTGGAAACTTGAACAGCAGAGCGAAATAGTCAACCAAAGGGTCCAACCCAATGAAGGGCCCAGTCCCAAAACCTTGATCCCCCCTCCTACAGATGCTGCGTGACCTGCTGAGTTTCTCCAACACAGTTGCATATTGCACTCGATCGCAGCGTCTGCAGACTTTCCTGTTCAACCCTTCAACAGAATAGAGACAGGATACAGAGTTGGACAGGGTAATAGAGGCAGTTGAGTTCAATCCAGATTAAGTGTGAGGTGATGCATTTTGGAAGGAAATCCAAGGTTGCTGCACAGGTTGATAGGGTAGCTAAGAAGGCTTATGGAATGCTGGCCTTCGTTAGTTGAGAGTTTGAGTTCAAGAGGTGAGAGGTAATGATGCAGCTCTATAAAACTCTGATTAGATCACACTTGGAGTATTGTGTTCAGTTCTGGTCGCCTCATTACAGGAAGGATTTGGAAGCTATGGAGAGGGGGCAGAGATTTATCAGGTTGTTGCCTGGATTGGAGAATGTGTCTTATGAGGCAAGGTTAGTAGAGCTGGGAGCAAAGAAGGATGAGAGGAGACTTAATGGAGGTCTACAAAATTACGAGAGGTTTCCCAGGGTGACAAGAGTAAACACTAGAGGACGTCTGGTGAAGGAAGGAAAATTTAAGGGAGACATCAGGGGTAAGCTTTTTTACACAGAGAGTTGTGGGGGCCTGGAATGCATTGCTGGAGGTTGGCGATGGAGGATGAAACATTAGGGGCATTTAAAAGACTCTTGGACAGGACATAGATGAAAGAAAAACAGAGGGTTATGTGTGTGAGGTGGGGAAGGTGTAAATTATATAGGTCAGCACAACAAGGGCCATAGAGCCTGTACTGTGCTGGAATATTCTATAAAAACATTGACAGATGTAAGGTAAAAACATCATGAGATGGGACCGGAGAAGGAGTCACCCAGTACTAAGGAGTAACAGAATGCAGATGTGACCTTGTACACTCAAGATAAGCTTGGCACTAACAAGCTGATGAGCAGCAGACTAACAGTGAAGGGTAGCAACAGCTTATTCATTGGACAGTGTAATGGTATGATAATTTACTAAGTACGTATCCTGAGGTATAAAAAAAACACCATTTGCTGATAACGGCAGAATGCGCCTTCTCCAACTAACACTGTTAGTTGCAAGTGTTACAATCCGGTAATAAAGAACAAAGAACCTTGATTTCGACTCAGTCTGGTGTCTGACTCACTCATTCATGAACAAAGCAGACCTAACACTGATCAATTCTCTCCATGAATGCTGACAGGTTTGATATTCCCCAATCACTGGGTAGGTACAGCCTTTTACGCATGAACTCCATTCACTTGCAAACCTGTTTAAAAGGTTTTCCACCCCATATGGGACTTGAACCACAATCTCTGGCTTAGGAGGCCAATACCTTATCCATTAGGTCACTGGGGCTAGGTTAAAGTATAGGTATGCAGGAATAGCAATTGTTTTCACATTGCATCAACAGGGATCTAATCCCTTAAAACCATCATAAATCAAAGAGCAGATTTACACGAGGAGAATTCCATCCTCTGGAATATTGAATGGTTGAACTCGGAAACCAAAACAAGACTGCTGGATGAAGTCATCCTGACAAGCTGCATCTGTGGGAAGAGAACCCAGTTACCATTTGGGTATCAAAAGGCAGTGTCAGAATTTATCATAGGAACAAAATTTGTTGTTTTGCAGCAGATTTGCTCTAAATTACATTTCAAAAATAAATTAGTGCAAAAAGAAGAGAAAGTGAGGCAGTGTCTGTGGTTCATTGATGATTCAGGAATCTGACTGCAGAGGGGAAGAAGCTGTCCTTGTGCCTCTTCAGGCTTCTGTACCTCCTTCCTGATGATAGCAGAGTGAAGAGGGCATGGCCTGGGTGGTGAGGGTCTTTTTGAGGATTGAGGCTGCTTTTTTAAGACACCGCCTCTTGTAGATGACCTCGATGGAGTGAAGACTGATGTCTGTGATGTCACTGGCCAAGTTACAACCCTCTGTAGCGTTTTCCTGTCCTGTGTGTTGGCGTCTCGGTCCTAGGCAGTGATGCAGCCAGTCGAAATGCTCTCCACGGTCAACCTGGAGAAATTTGCAAAAATCTGTGGTGATGTACTGAATCTCTTCAAACTCCCCACGAGGTATAGCCGCTGGCGAGCCTTCTTTGTGATCGCATCGACATGGAGACCCAACAAATATGGGAGCCATACATGAAACACAATAGAGAAAACCTTCCGGGGACATCTACCACCTAAAATGACAGAAGGAGAAGGGAATGAAAAGAATTGACTCAGTGGAATTTCTTGTTTATTTTTATTGAGTGACAACATTGTCACTGCAGGGACCCATTAATCCATAAAACCAGCGACCCCATTGCCCTGCTTCTGTAGACTTCTGTTATTTTGTCTGAAATATAACAAAGGTTGCAGAGGAGATCTTCTGTGTGAAATCTGCCGGAGTTTAAATCTGGGGGTGGGGGGGGTTCCTTGTTGCTTTAACATGAGACGGATTTTCTGCTCCACCAGAGTTCCCCTGGCAGCAGACATTTTGTGGACTCCCCTCCTCCGTGAGATGACGAGCTGGGGAAGGAGGGAACTCCTGATGATCATGAGTGAACATGTACAAAATGTCCCCGGCTCGGTCTGAGCGGCGCTGAGCGCAGCAGCGAACCGGGGGCGAACGGGGCAGGGGCGCTGGGTGCGGGGCAGGGGCGCTGGGTGCGGGGCAGCGGCGCTGGGTGCGGGGCAGGGGCGCTGGGTGCGGGGCAGGGGCACTGGGTGCGGGGCAGCGGCGCTGGGTGGGGGGCAGGGGCGCTGGGTGCGGGGCAGAGGCACTGGGTGCGGGCCAGGGGCGCTTGGTACAGGACAGGGACGCGGTGCGGGGCAGGGGCGCTGGGTGCGGGGCAGGGGTTCTGGGTGCGGGGCAGAGGCGCTGGGTGCGGTGCAGGGGCGCTGGGTGCGGGGCAGGGCACCCAGCGAGCGCCCAGTCCCCTCTCTTCCACACCTTCGGGCAGGGGAGAATCTCCCCGCGGTCACGCCGGGGGACTAAAAGGCACGGCCCGCAGGACACGCGGATTTCACGCCAGAGGCGCTTTGCACGAGGTGGCGCTGCCAGATTGCAAGTCTGCAGATGCTGGGACCATGGAAAACGCTGGCATTCGGCCGCCAGTCATTCCCACCCCATCCCTTAAAACAGCCCCAGTGAATCCCCCGCTGCTCCCTTTCCTCCCACCCTCCAAACACGCCGGCTTGTTGGGCCGAGATGTTGCAAATAATACATTTTTAAAATATAATCTTTATTCTCCTGCTTCCGCACACCCATATCGGGGGCAAAGTAACTGCTTCCTAATAACCTGGCATCCAGCGGTGCGTTTGGGATGAGGGGGAAAACTGGAGCACCCAGGGACTCCACCCACTCCCGCGAATGTGCGAACTCCACACAGACAGCATCAAAGGTCAGGATTAAACCTGGAGCCGTGAAGCAGCGGCATTACCTGCCGCGCCTCCTGTTTGTTGCTGTATTGGACATTGACAACAAATAAAACATCCATATAACTCAGTAGGGCCATAAGGTGATCACAACACTTCACAATGTCACCCCCAAATTTTGCAAGTGTTCACATGTGACTCTGAACAAATTGGAAATAATTTCCACTTCATAGGAATTATTCAAGTTTGAATTGGTCACATTTTCTAGTTCTGTAGTGACTGCAGCCTTAAAATGGGCCCTACCTTTGTTGGTTTAATTGAATTCTCCAATAATCTTGCCACCCTAATATCACTGGACAACAATTTTTTCCAAAAGGTTTGCTTCCTGAAAAAATTGGGGATTATGATAGTCGACTTAATGCTAAACATAAAGATCATTTCAGATTTGCTTATCACGTAGCAAGTTGGAGAAATATTAAATTAACTTTGATTGAATTTAGCCTGTTTAATCGCATAATGATACTGACACATTGCGTTAGTTCAACTGACCTAAAAATGTTTTGCCGCTGATTTTTGTTTTTACTCAGCATCTGTTGCTTCTCGTGTCAGTGTCCAACAATAGTCGGCCGGCATTGATCGATTCCAGTTGCCCTGATACCCCTTTTCCACAGTCACAATGTCCTGATGAAACCTTTCACCGTGTTTGAATTTGGACTATTTTGCAATGTTGAATGTGCTTCTGTTCTTTAACCTCTACCCCATCTCACGCCCCACTCCCACTCCCACTCCTCCCCCCCCCCACCTCTACCCCATCCCATCCCTCCCCCCACCTCTGCTTCATTACTCTTAGTACGTGGCTTCTGTCTTCAGCTGAGATCACTCCCCGCCTTCATGCCATTATGACTCCTGAACAGACCTCACATTAATAAAAATTTTAAAAAAACACAGGTTAAACAGTTAACCCTTAAAGGATACTGTTTAACCTCCTGTGTTTCTCCAGCTTTGTATTTTTACTTCAACTTTTGTGTTTTACTCTTCGTAAAAATAATGTCTTTGCTCTGTTTGAACTCTCTGTAACTCTGCACTCTATACCGAGGTTTTACTGCGGTACTGTGTACGGGTTGTCTTGCTGGACTTTTGCATAACAAACCCTCTGTCTTGGTACAAGTCACAATACATTTGAATTTAACAATATCTAGCTCAGATTCAGATTGAGATTTCAGATTTATTGTCAGAGTACATACACGATGTCACACACAAACCTGAGATTCTTGAATCTCATGAAAAGGTCATGAAGGGGGTTAAGATGTTGGTGACTGAATATAAATTAGTGTTTAATCCATAGTCATATCACTGTTACAGAAAGGCTTTCAAAGTCAAAGAGAATGTGGTCAGAAAATTAAAGCAGAAATGTAATATTACATGAAATTGCCGTTATTTTGCCATAAGGCAGTCAGATTCGCCATCAGCAGAAATTGCCCGGTGCCCCTTACAGTCAGGGAAAGAGAAGCAAAAGAGAGTCACCGAGTGCCCATAGATTCGCCTCCAGTGCTCCTGCAGATTTGAGAGGAGGAGAGTTTTTTTGGAGAATTAGTGTACCATTACGAACTCTGATCCTCGACATCTGGAAAGATCCACCACAGCCTCAATGATGAATGTGTCGTCATACCTCTGAGATCCCCCTACAACTGTCCGTGAGACCCCACAACAGGTGAAATATTTACAATAAACTAATTGAGAGGTTACAAACGTAACCACCTTCTCCCCCCAAACAGTGAAAGGAAAGGGGACTCCAGTCCCACAGTAGGGCAGACGAGTTTTGAATGCCACAAAGAAATGTCAGGATATCGCAGCAGGTTCGGGATTCACCACTGGATTCTGCTGATTCTCCACTGATTCGCCACTGGGTTCTGCTGATTCGCCACTGGGTTCTGCGGATTCGCCACTGGATTCTGCTGATTCACCACTGGTTCTGAGGATTCACCACTGGATTCTGCTGATTCACCACTGGGTTCTGCGGATTCACCACTGGATTCTGCTGATTCGGAGCCCCGATCACCCAGCACTGTCACTTCCACATGTCCGCACAAGTCCAGGACTTGCTGGTTGCCCAATGAAACTGGTGCTCAAAGCCAACGTAGTTCAGCCACCTAAAATACGACATGTCTCCAGGGAGAAACACACTCACATGTTTTATTGGGTCTTCACCCGGGCCTGCTAACAATGTTATACACCTTGATGAAGGGCTCAAGCCTGAAATATTGGTTATGCATCTTTATCTTTGCTGTATAAAGGACACTGTTTGACCACGAGTTTCTCCAGCGCCGTGTTTTTACTCTGATCTGATCACGGTGGCTGGCATTTACACAGCAAGATTCCAAAGCAGTGATGGGAAACGCTGATGCAAATTATGAGCAACTGCCTCCAATTCTTATTCTGTCTGAAGCAGTTCCACCAGAACCAGCTGAGTCTTTACCCAGCTCTTTAACAACAGCTTCCAGTTAAAGAACAGAAGCACGTTCAACATTGCAAAATAGTCCAAAACTCTTCACGGCCGCCTCTTCCTGAAAACGTGGACCAGGTGAGGAGGTATTGAATCAAGTGCCCAAAAACGTGTCCAGCAAGCATTCAAGTTCCAGAGTTCCCAACAAGGTCATTAATGGTGGAATGCAATCACAAAGAAAGCCTGCCAGCGGTTAGACTTTGTGAGGTGTTTGAGGAGATTGGTATGTCATTGAAGACTCTCGTAAACTTCTCCAGGTGGACCATGGACAGCATTCTGACTGGTTGCATCACTGCCTGGTATGCAGCTGCCAATACACAGGACAGGAAAAGGCTACAGAGGGTTGTGAACTCGGCCAGTGCCGTCATGGTCACCAGTCTCAATTGAGGTGGTTTAAGAAAGCAGCCTCTATCCTCAAGGGCCCACACCACCTGACTGTGCCCTCTTCACTCAGCTACCATCGGGAAGGAGGTACAGGAGCCTGAAGACTAGCACCCAGTGGGACAAAAACAGCTTCTTTCCCTCCGCCATGAGATTCCTGAATAATTAATGAACCCAGACACGGCCTCACTTTGACTTTTCATGCACTATTTATATTTATTTTGTGAGATGGTTTATTTGAATGTTTGGCCTGCTGCAAAACAACACATTTTGTGACTTGTTCATGTCAATAAATTTGGATTCTGATGCCCAGTGGTGGAGAAACCCAGCAGGTTATGCTGCATCCATAGGAGGTTAAAAAGCAATTAATGTCTCGGCCCTGAGCCCTTAGATTCCTGGGGAGGAGTGCGGACCCACAGGTAGGAGGTGGATAAGGGAGGGAGGGCACCCCAGCAGGGGGGAGGAGGGATGGCTCTGTGAATGGAGAGGGAAGGGGTGGAGAGCTGGAGGAATGGAATGGGAAGTGGGGGGGGGGGGAAAGAAAGGAGAGTAGGTTAGCAGAGACAAAAGGTCGACATTAATGCCACCCAGTTGGTGAGTGCCCAGATGGAAAATCAAGGGCCTTTGGGACTGTGCTCCTCCCCATGCCCCTCCATCCCCCCCCCCCCCACCCCACCATTCTGTTCAGGTGCCTGCCCACATTTTACTCATACATTGATGAAGGGCTCGAGCCTGAAATGTTGGTTTTGCATCTTTATGTACCAGCCCACCCAGCTCATGCACTATTCTCCCTGCTGCCATCAGGAAAGAGGTGTGGGTGCCACAAGACTTGCACCACCTGTTTCAGGAACACCTGCTCCCCCCCTCCACCATCAGACCCCTCAGTCAGGGACTCGTTTAAGATCTCTGGTACACTTGGTTAAGTTTTTTTTCTCTCTGTCTTGTACAGTCAGTTTATTTGTTGACGTGTGGAGTCCAGTTTTTTTTTGCACTACCATTGAGTGGTAATTAGGGGGAGAAACAGAAGTACCTTCACAGAAATTGCTATCCTTATCCTATTCATACTGGCTTTATTCATACTAGCTTTCTTCATCTTTTATATTTTCATATTAGTTGTTATATAAAATACAGTTTAATCTGCTGAGTTTCTCCAGCATCGTGTTTTTACTTGATATAAATGTTTGCACTCGATGCTGCCGCCAAACAAAGAATTACGCGATGATAAATTCTGATTGCAACGTCTTTCTTCCCTGCAATGTCAACAGCAGGAGGTCGTGTCGACAGGCGCTAGGACCCGGGCGAGCACCGCGGAAGCAGAAAGGAGGTGCTGCGGCCCCAGCTGACCACGAGGTCCCAGCTGTTTCCCGCCATTGCTGAATGTGTGTTTTTTTACTACAACTCCCAACCTGCGGATTTTTCACACACACCCCCCCCCCACCCCAAACCCCCCCCCCTACCCCCCAGCGCCGGCTTCGCCTCGCAGAGTGGGTGCAGCCCGAGGGCCATGGCTTATTACACGGCTCAGAAGTCGCTGCAGGAATTCCGCAGAGCGGAGAAGGAAGTGATTGGCGGCTTGTGTAGGTGTGTATCCATGATGTTTGTTTATCTCAGAAACAATGTATCAATGGACGAGGGTGGCATTTAAACGGGATCCGCACGTGGAACGAGGGCCGATTTAGCACCAGCCCACCTCCTCGCCCTGAAAGGAGGATTTGGAAGCGCTGACAAATGTCCCTCTCGCCCGGACATCGACGGAATCCGTGCATCAATGGGGAAGGGAGGGCATGCAAACATCACACACACACACACACACACACAGAGAGAGAGAGCTGACCACGTGGGGAATCACCAAATACTGCTCTCTGCAGTTCCCCCGGCCCCTATTCCCAAACTTCGCAACCTTTGTTCATGTAGCAGGAGGTGAGGGGGGGAAGCACATGGCCGAAATGTACATTTCAAATGATTATTTCCCTTCTCTTCCATGGCAGATCATGGCCGCCTCTCGGTCATTTGTATTTGGGGGATCCTCCCACTCTTTGCAAATTCTAAAGCGAGCAAAAGTTGCATCCCTTTCACTTTGGATTCGTGTCCAGGTTATTCTGCGCGGCTGTTTTGTCACCCCGTCTGAGCTTGTGGATTCTGCTTCGAGGAGATATATTTTGGTGGAGGTGCCTGGTTGAGGCGGTGTTTTCGGAGTGGCCCCCACCGGGGGCTGGTGGCTCATCTGTGCGGAACTCGTTTCTTTTCCACACAATGTTAAATGGGGTTCTGTCCTCTCTCTCTCTCTCACCCACTCGCCAGCCAGTCCAAGTCCTTGTGCCAGCGTTTGCGAGTGGCCGCGCACTCAGACGCGGAGGGACGGCGTCGCACTGAAACGGATACACTCACAAACTTCCCCCGACTCGCAGCCCAGCCCACTCCATCTTAGCCACAACACCGAAGGTTTCTCAACCGGACACTCACTATTCAAATCCACATTTTGCTTTACAAACGGGCCTGTTAAGTGATTTAAGTTTTACTTTCCCGTACGTTTTATGGTATTGATTAGTCATGATATATGGTTAGTATTTTTATGGGATCGTCGGTATTGCAAATGAAAGGGTTTTCTGATCTAATTCATTGCCTTTCGTTGAATGCGATCGTATTTCCTGCAGACTCGGGGGATCTTCATTGACAAGGTCCTGGGAAGGCTACGGGATTGTGAATTTTATGAATGGGGCTGAATTTGACGAGACGGCGAGCGGATCCTATTGGCTGCTGACGTCAAAATCGGGGTGTGATGGGCAGCTGAGAGAGGGAGGGGGTGTGAACTGGGCTCCGGATTCATGGATGAATTCAGTGTGTGGGTGGGTGTTTGTTTGTGTCTCTCTCTGGGTGTGTGTGTATCCTTGGGTGAGTATCTCTGGGTTTGTGTCTGGGTGGGGAAGGTGTCTACCTGTGGGGGTGTGTCTGTGTGGGTAGTGTGTCCAACTGTGGGTAGTGTGTCCAACTGTGGGTATGTCTTTGGGTATGTGTCTGTGTGGGGAGTGTGTCTACCTGTGGGTGTGTATGTCTTTGGGTGTGTGTCTGTGTGGGGAGTGTGTCCATCTGTGGGTATGTCTTTGGGTGTGTGTCTGTGTGGGGAGTGTGTCCATCTGTGGGTATGTCTTTGGGTGTGTGTCTGTGTGGGGAGTGTGTCCATCTGTGGGTATGTCTTTGGGTGTGTGTCTGTGTGGGGAGTGTGTCTACCTGTGGGTGTGTATGTCTTTGGGTGTGTGTCTGTGTGGGGAGTGTGTTCATCTGTGGGTGTATGTGTCTGTGTAGGGAATGTGTCTACCTGTGGGTGTGTATATCTTTGGGTGTGTGTCTGTGTGGGGAGTGTGTCCATCTGTGGGTGTGTGTCTTGGGTGTGTGTCTGTGTGGGAAATGTGTCTACCTCTGGGTGTGTATGTCTTTGGGTGTGTCTGTGTGGGGAATGTGTCTTCCTCTGGGTGTGTATGTCTTGGGTGTGTGTCTATGTGGGGAATGTGTCTACCTGTGGGTGTGTGTCTGTGTGGGGAGTGTGTCCATCTGTGGGTGTGTATGTATCTCTAGGTTGGGGTGGGGGTGAGTGTATGAGCAGCACACAAGCTTCATACTGATAACGGCGTTCTTGTGTCAATAGGTTTTCGGGAAAATTCCTCTAAAACAACGTTATTACTATTTTTTTTAAAAAACACCATTAATCCGTACACACATTCGACCCATCTTGCACACGTCAGTTCTTTAGCTGGTAGTTAACCCTGCCCTCTGCTCATCCTCCAGAGCCCAACAGAATGCTTCCTTTCAAGTACAAGTACTTTACCATTGCATTCCAGATCAAAATCACCCAAAATATCAGCCTTCAGTTCTGTGAACCTGGCTGTTTTCCAGTTGTTACAGGTGGATTATGAACACTTTAAATCGTGAATAATTCTTAGTGCGGCAGTTTGACATTATTATGACACTTGTAGCAACAGGGCATCAATTTCCATTGAAAGATCTCTCCCTTTCATCCCTCTATATCCTATTGTCCCTACACACCCATCCGTACAGCTCTGCCCCCATGTTCCTGTCACCTTGCTACATCCACACGCCTTCAGGATGTGGGAAGCGACTTGAGCGACAGCATCATTGTCCAACAGAGAACGTTTATGTTTGTGCATTGAGAAAGACAAGCATTCGATGTGATCTCAGCAGCACTGAGAAAGGAGGCTCAGTTTTTCAGGAAGACAGGGTGAATGAAGATTGTTTTGGGAGGTAGTAAGTCCTTTTTTACCCACCATTGTTTTTGTGGGTAAACAATTCTTTGGAATATATGCGAAGGAAGGAAGGTCAGATATTGAAGGCAAAAGGCTTAGAGTTTATGTATTAAATGGTAAATTTGGATATACAAATAGCCTGGTAATGGGCCCTTCCAGCCCGTGCTCTCCAATGAACTTGCAGCTCCCATACATTTGGAAGGGTGGGAGGAAAGTGGAGCACCTGGAGGAAACCCAAGTGCAAATTCCTTACAGACAGCGCAGGATTTGAACCTGCATCGCTGGTGCTGTGACAGTGTTGTGCTAACCATGGTGCCAGAGCGAGGCAAAGATTCTCTAACTTCAAACTACACTAAAGTTCAATCTTTTACACATCGCTGAGCAGAGCATCTTGTAATCCAGTCCACTGGACCATTCGTACCCACAGCCCACATGGCAGGTGGGTACAGAGGAGAGCAGCCAACCTGATGCCAGGCAGAGAGAATGAACTTGAAACAAAGGTTAGACAAATGAGGTCTAATCGCAGCCACTGGGCACCACTGAGAGTTGTACCGATATCAGAATTTATTGTCATGAACATTTCACAAAATTTGTTTTGCAGCAACATCACAGGTGAAAATATTGCTCTAAATTACATTTTTTTAAAAATGAATCAATTAGAGCAAAAAGAAGAGAAAGTGAGGCTGTGTCTGTGGGTCACTGTCCATTCAGGAATCTGATGGCGGAGGGGAAGAAGCTGTCCTTGTGACTCTTCAGGCTCCTGTACCTCCTTCCTGATGGTAGTAGAGTGAAGAGGGCATGGCCTGGGTGGTGGGGGTCCTTGAGGATGGAGGCTGCTTCCTTATGACACCACCTCTTATAGATGTTCTCGATGGAGTGAAGACTGATGCCCGTGATGGCGCAGGCTGAGTTCACAACTCTCTGTACTCTTTTCCTGTCCTGTGCATTGGCACCTCCGTTCCAGACAGTGATGCAACCAGTCAGAATGCTCTCCACGGTCCACCTGGAGAAGTTTACAAGAGTCTTCGGTGACATACTGAACCTCCTCAGACATTTCACAAAGTATAGCCGCTGGTGAGCCTTCTTTGTGATTCCATCAACATGGAGGCTCCAGGACAGATCCTCGGAGATGATGACACCCAGGAATTTGAAGTTCTTGACCCTCTCCACTCCTGAGCCCTTGATGTTCCCCTGACTTCCTCCACAATCATCTCCTTAGTTTTTCTAGTGTTGAGCACGAGGTTGTTGTTGTGACACCACTCAACGAGCTGACCTATCTCCCTCCTGTACGCTTCCTCATTGCCGTTTGCGATTCTGCCGACGACCATGGTATCGACGACTAATTTGTAGACAGCATTTGAATTGTGTCTCTCCACATTGTCATGGGTGCAGAGTAGAGCAGTGGGCTAAGGACGCATCCTTGAGGTGCACCTGTGTTGATCATCAGTGAGGAGATGTTGTTTCTATGACCGTGGTCTGTGATATTAAATGACGAAAAACCCTCCCTCTCTCCTGCTGTCTTCCTCTCTCCTTTTGTCCTCTCACATTATGTCTGCCTCCCCTTCCCCCTCTCTCTACTGTCTCCCCTCCCTTTGCTGCCTCCTTCTCGTGCTATCTTCCCCCTCACCCCAAAAAGAAATGTAATCAAAACATAATTTATCCAAGGAGGAAAATTGGAAGAATAATTGGTTTCAGGACAGAAATAGAAGAGACCAACCAGCAGTGTCTCAATCTCCCACTGCAGAGGCATGTTTCTTTGAGAGAAAAACAATGGCTTTCCCTTTCCTTCAAATGGAACCTTTTATTTTTAAACAATAACCCCTAGTTCTTGATTCTCCCACAAGAGGAAGAATTCTCTCCATACCTTGTTCAGACCCTCAGAATATTTTGCATATGAATTAGCAGTGTTGCAGTAAAAACTGAATGCTGGAGAAACCCAGCAGGTTAAACAGTGTCCTTTATAGTTTGGGCGCCTGCCTACATTTTGCTCACACCTTGATGAAGGGCTCAAGCCCAAAACGTTGGTTCTCTACCTTTATCTTTGCTACATAAAGGACACTGTTTGACCTGGTGAGTTTCTCCAGAAATGTGTTTTTACTTCAACCACGGGGTCTGCAGACTTTCGTGATTTAACGCTGTTACAGCACCAGCGACCCAGGTTCAAATCTGGCGCTGTCTATAAGGAGTTTGTATGCTCTCCATGTGTCTGTGTGGGTTTCCTTCCACTGTTCTTTCTTTTTCTTAATAACATTGAAATTTCACATCCACAAATAAAGAGTATGAAGGATACATGTTAAAAGTCAAGAAGATACATTACACAAATCATATCATTATATCCAAGCTACCCCCATTTTAATCAAACAGATATTATATTGATATTTTATTATAGAAAAAAAGGAAAATCTAACCCCACTACAAGTACAGGATCCTTTATCCAGACATCTAAAATCCGGAAAGCTCCAAAATCCAGCAAGTGGGGAGAGAGGCGACCGGGCGGCCGGCAGTAGGGGGAGACGGCCGGGCGACTGGAAGGGGGTGGGGGTGGATACGGCAGTACAATTCGGGTGGGCTTTCTGAAATCCGGAAATATCCGTAATTCGGAACAAACTGTCCCCCAAGGGTTCCAGATAAAGGATTCGTGTACCTGTACTAAGAAAGAAGTTGTTTGGCCAAAAAAAACCAGAATTCTTATCAGTGATAAATTACCTCATTAATCAACATTTCTACCTTCATAACAAATCAAAAATTATAAATGTAACTCAAAAAGGATCCCCACAGTGTTTGAAAATTCACATTCAAATCGAAAATTGAGCATCTAATCTCTAAATTTAAGCATGACGTCACGTAGCCATTGAGCATGAGTAGGCGGAGCAACGTCCGTCCTTCTGAGCTACACTGACCGTCCACCCAGAAGAGAATTAAAAGCTAATACATGCAGCTCAGATGTCGTTAACGTTATGCCACTCTCTCTCCAACAATACCAAATAAATCAGTTAAGGGATTTGGTTTAAAATCAACTTTGAAAAGTCCAAATAAAGTTTGAAATAGTTCATTTCAATATTTCTCAAGTCTCTGGCATGTCCAGAACATATGAATTAATGAGGCATCTACATTGTTGTATCTGTCACAATGAGGAGATACATCCGCATAAAAACAAGACTTTGGACATATGAGCTCTATGAACTACTTTAAATTGTAGGAGAGAGTGGTGGGCACATAAAGATGACGTATCAACCAATTTGAAAATCAAATTCAGAGATTAAAAACTGTAGGTCCTGTTCCCCAGCTTTTTTAATTTTATCTGAGGGAATCTCTCTTATTCCCAACAGCATATCATAGATGAAAGATATTGAACCGTTCCAAAAATTACATATATTAGTGCTCATAGGAAATGTATGCAATTGAGATTGTAAAAAATTTCTAATCTGTAGAAAACAAAAAAAAATCCGTATTTGGTTGACTATTTAACTGAAAGTTGTTCAAAGGAAGCAAGACTCCCCTCGACAAATAAATCTTTAATGGCCAATCTATCCCATTCTTTAAAACCTCCCGCCATTCAAAACATACTTGGGTTGCAGGTCAGTTGGGTGTAATTGGGCGGCATGGGTGTGTGGGCCAGAAGGGCCTGTTACTGTGCTGTATTATGTCCTAAATTTTAAAAAATTAAAAATTGATATTGAAGCACCTACCATTGTTTGAAGACCACTTGTCAGAGGTTTGTTGGATGAGACTTTAATTCAGTTTCTCTCTCCGTGGTTACTGCCTGCCCTTGTTTTTTTATTTTATTTCGGTGTTCCTGTGTCTCCCATGCTTGTGATCCTTGGGGCTGAGTCTTTATTGTATCTCCCCGGTGACGTCAGCTTCTGTCTGTTCACTGGATCATTCTCTGCTCCTTGCTTCAATTCCAGCCTCTCAAACGTTCCGCTGACACCGGAGAGCCAACGTGATCAGGACCGGCGCATCCGCAGGGAAATCGCCAACAGCAACGAGCGGCGGCGCATGCAGAGTATCAACGCTGGCTTCCAGTCCTTGAAGGTGCTGCTTCCTCATGCCGACGGCGAGAAGCTCAGCAAGGTTAGCAGCACAGTGGGAACTCAGCCACTCTCCCCTCATCCTCCCTCACCGGGAACTCAGCCCCTCTTCCCTTCCCCCCCCCCACTTCCAGGAACTCAACCCCTCTCCCCTCCTCCCCCCAACACCTCTGGGAACTCAGGCCTTCTCCCCCCCCCCCCCACCTCCGGGAACTCAGCCCCTCTCTCCTTCTCCCCCCACCTCCGGGATCTCACCCCCTCTCCCTTTCCTCCCTCCTCTCCTCCTGGCCCCGACTCCCCCCGATCTCTTCATTCAGGCACCTGCCTAAGTTTCGTCTCTCCTGGCGAAGGAAGGGGCCAGTGGGTGATACATTGACTGACGCTCCTGTGGACACTGCATGGCCTGCTGAGTTTCTCCAGCACTCACCCCCAGCGTCCGCAGGCTGTCTTGTTTAACTCAAATCCAATCATTGTCCGCTTCTCTGCACACAGGCAGCGATCCTACAACAAACGGCTGAGTACATCTTTGCACTGGAGGAGGACAAAACCCGGCTGATGCAGCAGAACTCACACCTGAAGCGGATGTTACAGGTGAGCAGGAACTGGTGTATTTTCCATCCAGGAGATCTCTGCTTTCCCCACGGACCAGGACGTCCCATTACGTTCTTTAGGTTTTCGGTCTCCCGAAACAGAGAACGCTGCTCCGTCAGGTTGTACTTGTGCAATCTGATGACAATAAATTTGACTTGAGACGTGAGTGAATCAGGATCACTCTTCTGTGTGCACTGACCCAAGTGAACTGATGGAAATTACCCCCCCACCGGCAGCTGCCACCCCCGTTTACCTGCAATGGCACGGTGGCCCATTTACCCACTGACCCATGGGTTTCTGGGATGTGGGAGGAAACCAAGGCATGTAGAAGAAACCTTCGAGGTCACAGGGGAATGTGCAGAGTGGGAGGTCAGAATTGAACCTGGGTCTCTAGTGTAAGGTAGCAGCTCTGCCACAGCACCATGATTCGCCTCCAGAACTTGTGAGCAAGTTTGGAATTTTCATGTCGATTCCTAACTATTCCATTCAAAGTCCTGAAAAGCTGCCAACTTGTGAGCGACCTGGTGCCTTGGACACTTAACAAGTGAGTGTTGGTCACATGCTTTCCCTCCCTCTTTCCCAGGAATACACGGGCTCGTCCCCAAAGCGGAAGCGAGGAGATGAATCTGACGAAGGTATCGGTTCCCCAGATTCTGCGGACGAGGAGCTGGCAGAGCTCCGACAACACCTGGAGAAAGAGCGACTCCTGAGGTTGACGTTGGAGGAGAAGGTCTGTGGCTTGTCCCAGAACATTGTACACCTTCATCTGGCAGAGAGCTTGTAGGGGTGGGTGGAACCCCAGCCTCAGCAGCAGATGCCGTGCCTTCATGGGGTGCCTTGTCCCCTTGATCTGCCCCACAACCTTGCCAAGCTCTGGGTGAGGAGAAATTGGGGAGTTGGAGGGTGGGTGTAACCACAGTACTGCTGGAAGGCACCTGAGTGTTGGTGGAGGCAGTGTCCACCAACATTGGTTCTTAGCCAATGTTCCACAACTCTCCTCTCCCATGACTGGAGTGACACAGGACCATACAGTGTCTGTGTCTCTCACTACACGTCCACACACACAAAAACACCCTCTCCCCGCTAACATGCAGACAAAACCGGCCACCAACACACATGTACCATCTCATGGGCACATAAACCTCTCTACACATTCAAATGCATACAGTTTCTTTCTCTTCAGTCATCAGACTTGAGGGGGGTTGCCTTTGAGATGCCTGGGACTAGACTTACTGGAATTCAGAAGAATTGAAAGGGAATCATTAGGAAACATAAAATTATGAAAGACATTGATAAGATAAGAAGAAAGATGTTCCCATTGGAAATGACATTACTAGGGGGATTAAGTTTAAGAGTCGAGAGCTCATGTTGCATCTCTACAAATGTCTGGTGAGACCACACTTAAAGAGTATTGTGTTCAGTTCTGGTCACCTCATTATAGGGTGTGGAAGCTATGGAGAGGGTGCAGAAGAGATTGACCAGGTTGTTGCCTGGATTGGAGAACATGTCTTATGAGACAAGGTTAGCAGAGCTGGGACTTTTCTCTTTGAAGCAAAGAAGGATGAGAGGAGACCTAATAAAAGGTTTACAAGATTATGAGAGGCATAGATAATAAGGAGGATGGCCAGTGTCTGTTTCCCAGGGTGGGATCAGCAAGCCACAGAGGATGTGTACAAAAAGAAGAGAGGGAAGCCTAGAGTAAGTTTTTTTTAACTGAGTTGTTGGTGCTTGCCAGGGATGATGGTTGAGGCTGAAACATTAGGGGCATTTAAGAGACTCTTAGACAGGCATATGGATGGAAGAAATAGAGAGGGTTACAGGGTAGGGAGGGTCTGGATTTTTTTCGGATAGGAATATATCAGTCAGCACAACAACGAGGGCTGAAGGGCCTATACTGTGTTGTTATGTTCTGTGACAGTGTACTTCGCCTCAAGATTTGGGGAGTAGATTTAGGACGGAGATGAGGAGAAACTGCTTTTCCCAGTGAAGCTGTGGAATCTCTCCCTGTGAGTGGAGCAGTCGAACCACTTCTGATATGCTGAAGAGAAGCAGAGTTCATTTTTTTAGACTGATGGAGTTTGAACTGAACTGCTTTAAAGCCAGTGCAGTTGGGTAAGGGTGGACAGTCACAGAACAGGAAGGAGGTGTTCCAGAGGGTGTAAGGGCAACACAGTTAAAGTAGTATTTAGCCCAATGCAGTTACAGCACCAGCGACCAGGGTTCGAATCTCGCGCTGTCTGTAAGGAGATTTTACGTTCTCCCCGTGTCAGCGTGGGTTTCCTCTGGCAACTCCAGTTTCCTCCCACCCTTCAAAGGGGGAAGGGGAGTGAATGTAGGTTCATTGGGGTAATTGGGGGACACAGGGTCATGGGCTGTTACCTGTAAATCTAAATTTAAATAACAAGAGTGCATGAAGCAATGATAGGTTTAGTAGCAGGAAAGTCTGTAGATGCCGTGATTGTAGTAAAAACACAGAAATGCTGGAGGAGCTCAGCTGGTTTCACAGCGTCTGTAGGAGGTAAAGATATATTCCTGACAATTCGGGCCTGAACCCCTCAAGGAAAAATCAAAAAGCAGGAAGGTGTCAGAATAAAGGTGTTAATTGGATATGATGGGAGGTTAGAAATGAACACTGCATCCGGCGCTCCCACTGTGGTCTCCTCTGCATCGGAGAGACTGGGCACAGACTGGGGGATCACTTTGTTAAGCACCTCGCCTCGGCTCTGCCCATCACAGTAGTGTGGATCTCCCAGTGGCCACCCATTTTGATTCCCATCCCATTCCCTTGCCGATATGTTTGACGTGGTCTCATGCCCTGCCAGACTGAAATCCACCCACAAATTGGAGGAACAACACCTTACCTTCTGACTGGGCACCCTCAACCAGATTGCATTAACATCCACTTCAACGTCCTCCCTCCCCTTTCTTCTTCCCCCTGTGGCCTTTCCCTCAGCTCTGTTTCTTTCTTTTCCCCTTTTCCCTTTGTCCCCTTTCACAGAGCCAAATCAATTCTCACCTCTCATTGCATCCAACAAACACCTTTTGTTGGTTTGGAAACAAAAGATGCTTCCTCAAGGGGCAGATTATTGCTGTAGCAGGGTAGTGGGGGAAGGGAGAAGGTCAGGAGAATTTTAGCTCTGTGTTCTGTTCTCAGATGCTGCCTGGCTGGCTGTGTGTTTGCCCAACTGTCCCGTTTCTATAATTTTGTCTTTACATGGGAATAGAATTCTGGAAACACTCAGCAGATAATCTGTAGAATGAGAAACAGAGTTTATGTTTCTCATGATGATCTTTCATCGAACTCAACAACACCACCATCTTCCCGGCAGCTCCAAGCCAATCTCACGCACGCCCTGTTAGTTATTTACCAAGTCTCAGAGCTCCTCCGCCTGTTATAGGAGCTGACAGTGGTTTATTTTAAATTATCCAAATAAAATGTAAACCTTTAAATGATAATTTGTTATTAAAGTACTGTGATTTGCTTTTAACAGCATCGACTGGTCATCAGTAAGTGCCAGATTTGGGGGGCTGTCTTATACCACTCAAAACCAACATCTCGGGTCATCCTATACACCAGCATATACGGTATTTCTGCTCCGAGGCCCTATGGTCTAACTCACTGGGAGATTGCCCCATGTTCTGAATCATTGAGGGGAACAGGGAACTCTGTTAGGTTCTGAGCCAGGGCAAGACTCATTGGTGATCCGTGGAACTGGCAGGAGGAACAACTTAATCTTGTTGCAGGTGAAAACCCTGGAGTGCCAGCTCCAGCCCAACAAAATGAAGGAGATCCTTCACCAAGCCCAGCTACATCAGGAGCATGACAAGTTGGTGGAACGACGGAGGCAACTGGCGGAGGAGCAACAGAGAACCATCAGCATCGCCCAGGTATGGTCCCGGCTGCGTGTCCCAACAGGTGGGTCTTCCACAGATGACCCCACCAGCTGAGAGTATCCACAGACCTGGGTGTGGAGATGGGGACAGGGGCACCCCTGGTCTCTCCTTCCCAACTTGCTTTAACTTCATTGAAATTTCCCAGAGGCACAGACAGGGTGGACAGCCAGCGCCTGTTTCCCAGGGCGACAGTAGGAAACACCAGAGGACGTGTGTACAAAGTGAAGTTTAAGGAAGACGTCAGGGGTAAGGTTTTTTACACAGAGAGCTCTGGGTGCCTGGAATAACTTGCCAGGGATGGTGGTTGAGGCTGGAACATTAAGGGCATTTGAGAGACACACACACCTGGATGGAAAAATAATAGAGGGTTACTGGGTAGGGAGCATTTTGTATTTTTTTTAAGGAACATTTGGGTTGGCCCAATATCGAAGGGCCTGCACGTGCTGTAGAAGGGGTATTGGCGTTAGATGTGCAGGAGAAACTCAGCAGGTCACACAGCATCCACAGGAAGTAAAGGGTATCCAACAATTCAGGCCTGGGCCCTTCGGCAAGGTATGGCATGGAGGAATATGGGCCCAATGCAGGCAAATGAGACAAGCTCAGAGGGGCAATTTGGACAGGATGGGTGTGTTGGGCTGAAGGGCCTTATCTGTGCCATACCTGCCCAAGCCTGAAGCATTGGTTCCCCTATACTTCCTCTGGACACTGCATGACCTGCTGAGTTTTCCAGCACGTTTGTGTGCAGCACTCAACCACAATGTCTGGAGATTTCACTGTTACTGGCAGAGGCTTGATGAGGGGGTGAGTGGATAGGTGTACAAGTGTGAGGTCGGTCAGGTATGTAAGGGTGGATGGGTGTGTGTTTACCCTATGCTGCCCATCCATATAGGAGGGGGTAATTGGGGGAAGTAGTAGTTGAAAAATAAGCCCCGTATGTTCCAGCCCAGAGATTGAAGGTGGCAATGCCCCATTCTAGGTTTTGAGAGTGGTGGAGAACGACTGGAAGCTTCAGCTGGGATTTTCCTTTACCTTTTTCCTCCAGCTTTCTCCCTTCTGCTGGCTATTTCTGCTCTCCTTTCCCACATTAGCTTTACCTCACAGCCAACCTGAGGACATCATAATGTGCTCCAGTAAACGGCCCTCAGCACCACTCCAATCAGTCACTGGATGTTCGAGCAGACGGGGGGCTTAATATTCTCAACCTGGTGATCAAACTATGCTATTGTCTCTCTACCTCTCCCCCCAATCTGTTACACTCTCTCCCCAATGTCTCTCTCTTTCCCTTAATCTCTCTTTGTATCTCTCTCTCAATGTCTGTCTCCCTCATGGAGCCCCTACCTCCAGTCTGTATCTTTGCTGCACTCTTATTTTGTTCCCTTCAATGAACAAAGTGCAGAGGCAAAGTCACCAGGGTCTTGCCTGGATTGGAGGATTTAAGTTATGGGGAAAGATTAGAGAGCTCGGTTTGCTTTCCCTGAAGTGCAGGAGTCTGACCTGATAGAGGTATATGAGACCATGAGAGCCATTGATGGGATTCTCTCTGTGGTAGGGGTATCAAAAACAAGAGGGCTGAGTTGAAAGGGAGAGGGAGGAGGTGAGAGAACGGCTTGGTTGTGTAGTGATTAGTACTTGGTCACAGCGCTCGGAACCATGGTTTGAATCTGGTGCTGTCTGTAAGGAGTGTGTATGTTTTCCCTATATCTGCGTGGGTTTTCCCCAGGGGTTCCGGTTTCCTCCCACCATTCAAAATGTACCAGGGGTGTAGGTTAATTAGGTGGCACGGGCTCATGGGGCAAAATGGCCTGTTACCGTAATGAATGTCTACATTTTAAAAAAAAATTAAAATTGTATGAAGAGTAGGCTGTGGCTGATTGGAATCAGATAGAATCACCGTGTTCGATAAGCATTTAGACGGATATTTAAAGAATCAAGCCACAGAAGGCTACTGTGTTGAGAGGCAGCATGGATTTGTTGGGCAGAATGGACCATTTCTATTGCTGTAAAACTTGATGCTCTTTGTTTCTCTTCTGTGTAGTGCCTTCTTTCTGCTGTCTGTCTCATTTTTGATGCCTCCTACATCCCTCTGCCTGTTTCAACCTAAGGGTCCTTCTCTGACCCTCACACTGCCTCTATCTCCCTCACTCTTCCCCTGCCCCTTGCTGTGCAGTTGTATGTTTCTGTAACCAGTGAGACAATCCTTCTGATGTTTTGTGTTGTTCCGTCAGCTGCCTGTCACACACAGTCTCCCAGCCCCAACACACCACCCAACAGTCATCGTGCCAGCACCTCTACCACCAAGTGTCCTACAGGTCAACGTCGTTACCATGGCACCCAGCACCGTCATCAGCTCCGTGTCCACATCGAAACAGAACTTGGACACTATTGTACAGGTACAGTGGGGTTTTGAGAGGGTCAAGGGTCAGCATAGGGTTTTGGGAGGGTCATCGTCATATGTGGGGTTGGGTCATAATGTCACAGGGAAGATTAGAGAGTCAGAGGGTGAAGGTCAGAGGTTTATCTAAAAGCACATGAGTGAAGGGATTCTTGTCAGACATAGAAAGATCACACAGGTTTCGGATGGGGCAAGAAATGCTTCCATGAGGTCCCGGGACCACATCACCGACCTGAGGCCACTATCAAGGTGCTCAAGGGTATCTCTTCGTACAGAAGGTGGGTGATTTAAATTTTTTCCCATTTGATTTTTAAAAACGAGGACAAGAGTCAGCAGGACACCTGACCCATCCGGTGTTGCAACAGTGGTTCTAATCAGTATCAGCGACTTGATGGGAGGCCAGCGACCATGTTTATGTGGATGATACAACTTGATGCAGACAGACATTGTTTTTACTGTAACATCTGTCTCAGTAACTGGATCCTGGACTTCCTAACGGAAAGACCAGTCTGTCCAGGTCAGTAGCACAACGTCAAGCTGAGCACTAGCACATGTCAGGGCTGTGTGCGCAACCTGCTCCTGTTCACGTTACTGACCCACGACTGCATCACCAAATCTAGATCCAATAACATCATCAAGTTTGTAGATGACACCACAGTCGTTGGCCTCATTGGCAACAAGGATGAATCACACTACAGAGAAGAGGTGGAAAATCTCTTAAAACAATGCAAGAGTAACAATCTGAGTCTCAATGTGGACAAGACGAAGGAGATGATGGTAGACTTCAGGAGGACCAAGAACGACCACTGCACATCGCACCAAGTTCCTTGGAGTTCACTTAAACTAGTGAGCTATCGTGGACCCTCAACACTTCTTCACTTGTCAGGAAGGCGCAACAGTGACTGCACTTCTTGAAAAGACTAAAGCCAGCAAGGCTACCGGCCACCATCATGTCAACCTTCTACAGGTCTATCATGAGCGTCCTGGCCTGGCAACCTTTTTGAGGACTACCTCCATCCTGCACACACCATCTTTCAGGTGCTCCCGTCGGGGAAGAGATACAGGAGGATCAGAGCCATCACCACCAGGCTGAGGAACAGTTTCTTCCTACGGGCAGTGAGAATGCTGAACGACCAAAGGAACTGCTCAACTGACCATCAAGACTCTCATATTAATGAAACAATATTTATTTATATACATGAATACTTGCCCTGCATGCATATTGTTTGTCAGTATGTGTCATGTCTAGTGTTGTGTATCTGTGTGTTTTGCACCGAGAACCAGAGAACGATGTTTCATTGGGTTGTACTTGTGCATTTGGATGACAATAAATAGTTACTGTATTTTTTTACCAATCCTCGTACTCAGCATTGGTTCACCCACCAGCCCAGAGTGAGCTGGGGTCAGTATGGTCAGGTAAGGTGTACTGGTACGGTTGAATCCCACGCTGTCCGTAAGGAGTTTGTATGTTCTCCCTGTGTCTACGTGGGTTTCCTCCTGGTCATTTGGGTGTAATTGGATGGCATGGGCTCATGGGCCAAAAGGGCCTGTTACTGTGCTGTATGTCTAAATTTAAAGGTATATGAATTACACACAATAGTCTGGAAAATCTCCTAGTCTAACATCACTAATGTCCTGAATGGTAGATTAATGGACTTTTAGAGGGTGATGCTTATATGGAACAATCTGCTAGAGGAAGGGGTAGGGATGGTGACAATTATATTTGGTTGGGTACATAGATGCTCAGTGGTTAGTAAAGGATTACGTAAGGTGATATGTGAGTGGAAAGGAAAAGGTTAGTGGGATATGGGCCAATTGCAGGCAAGTAAGAAGAGCTCTGATGTGCGGGCTGTTTCTGTGCTGTATTCATGTATAACCAAACTAGACTTGGGTGATCTTTCAGTTGCAGCTAATCTTTTTTAAAACCAAACAATTGGTGGTACAGACCATTTATTAGAATGGGTGTGGAATGAATGTGGTATATTTTTAGTTTTGTAGCTATCTTATCATTTGAATATCTCTTTTACTTCAAGGCCATTCAGCATATTGAAGCCACAGAGCAAGGTATCAAGGAGGAACCAGTGGGAATGGAGAAACAAGTCACAACTTTTCTTAACCTTGATGGGATGCAAGAGAGCCTCAAGGAAGACAAGGAATGGCATGAGCTGGTGACCTCACCACTGATCATCAAGAGCTCTTTTGGTGACATAGAGACTGAAGGCCAAGATACCGGTCAGAGAGAGATGCTGGCGGCATTAAGGAGCCCCAAGGTGGAGACAGAGCCAGTTTCTTCTGTACTGGTGCCTAGCACCAGCATCTAAAGACTGACGAGCTGTGTGGATGTGTGGCTGAGGGAGAGGAGGATGCCAGGGGCAATCCAGGAAGTTTGAGATTAAGGGACCTTTTGAATGGCATTTGTTCCAAATGAACCCTTTCCTCTCCCTCCAGAGCAAGAGCAGCCTCGAAGGTACTGTGGTTACAGCCTCCATGCATGGAATGGGAAAGGGTTAATTGTTGTTCTATTCAGGTTTAGTGTTGGCTTTGTACAAAGTACCCCTGGCCTATTGCACACCACAAACCTCTCATTGCCGGTCTGTGGAACTATTATCCAAGTCCACAGCACTGATTTTAGAACTTCCCAGAATCTAAGGTAAATCTAATTTCCCTTAGCAACCAACATGATTCCTCAATGCTTCATTTCAAATGGTGCAACTTTTGGGATTTGTAGACATGAAATGCCAAATCAACATGCCCCACAAATCAGAATGTTCTAAAAGGGTAATTTCAGAGAGTGCCTGACGCTGACTTAATTGCACAAAAGTTTACAAGAACTGTTTGAGAATGCCAGTATATTTGTCTTGCTTGTCTACTGATAAGCCCGTTTATTTGTCCTCTTGTGCCACAGAGTACCTCCCTGCATATTCGTACATTTGGTGCCAGCAGTTGCTTGCTGCGTGGATGGGCTGGGTCACATTGTGGACCTCTGTCTTTGTCCAATGTTCCAGCAGTGGATAATTACATCCTTCAGTTAAATGGCAATTTGGCACAAGAACCACATCTGGTCAAGGACAGTAAAATGGCAACTCAAAACTGAAAACTTTAAATTATTAAATCTTATTTGCAGCATGGTAGAAGCTGATTCTGGTCCTTTACTCCCATGTTGCCCAGTTTCACCCAAACCAACCTACACCCCAGAGGACATACTAACTCTTTACAGACAGTAGCTGGCACTGTAATGCCAACTGTGTTGCCTTCCCTCGGGTTCGTGTGGCTTGGCACCACACTGAACAGTGACATTACTGAACTGTGCAAAACAGACTCCTATTTTATGTTTTTAAATACAATGAATGGACTACTTCAATTGTGGGGAACATTGTAATATGTCAAACTCATCAACCATGATTAGACATTCATGTGTTCTTAGCAAACATTCATTGCTTCTCACCAGCAGGATTGATTGTGTACCTTCAAGGATGCTCTGTGACTGGATAGAAGAGTGACAAATCAGCATAATTAAGCTGTTATAGCTATTAAGATTGGATAAATCAAATCTTTTCAAGCACATTCTTGGGAAGACCAACTGCTACATGCTGTACAAAATGCATCGTGCAGTCACTAGTTTTATTGTGGCTGATGCCATTTTACATGTATACTTTTTAAATTGTTTTGAGATGATTTTAAAGCATCTTTCTCAATGCTGGTTG
Organism: Narcine bancroftii; assembly: GCF_036971445.1. Taxonomy (NCBI): domain Eukaryota; kingdom Metazoa; phylum Chordata; class Chondrichthyes; order Torpediniformes; family Narcinidae; genus Narcine; species Narcine bancroftii. The sequence continues at coordinate 71,512,924 of NC_091481.1, forward strand.
TGTTGGCATCTTAAAAAAGAATGTAATTATCTTTATTCTTTGGCAGAACAATCTCTTTCAGACTGGGTAAGATTACAAAAACCTGGTCTCATCAGCCCTGCACTTTTCTGTGCATTTTGCGGGTGGGGGGGGGGGGGGGAAGAGAATGTTGTACAAAATGTGTTTTATGGGCACTTACGAGTTTCTAAAGGTTGTTTATTTTCCTAAATAGGTCGCACTTCAAACTACCATATAACTTTGGGACCATCTGTGCTTAATGCTTTGTGCAGAAGATTGTATGCTTTTGTTTTTATGAAATTTAATTGGAGCTGTAAATTGATGCCTTGCATATTTTTAAGAGAATGTCATTATACTACCTTGAATAATGTTATACCGCAAACAGATCCACTCTGACCTTGTGCTCCACAAAAAGTGTCCTGTGAGGTGCATTGACTCGGAATGCTCCTTGTTGACCTGCACAGGTTATTCAAGCTGGAGCAGCAAGCCTCCTGGAGTTACAGGTCTACAGTGGAAAATTCCAACTACAAATTTTCTAATCCTGCAAATGCTTGTGACCAGAACAGACCATCTGCACTTGGTACTGACTTGTTGCCACTCCAATTTTGTCCTTAACCAAGAAACCCAAAACAGTAGAACGTGGAAAGAGGCCCGTCAGCCCTCAATGTCTGTGCTGACCACAATGCCAATTTGAACTGTGTATGGTCTTCGTCCCTCCATCTCTCCCTTATCTAAGTGCCTCAAACTGCCCCAATTAACACAAAACAAATCACAGCATGCAACTTCAGGAAAGAGTGAACCAAGTCAGCAGTTTTGATGGCACCCAGGCAGAAATCAATGGTTCTGCACCTGACAACACCACAGCAGCCCATTAGAGTCCTTTGCTGAACTACATTTAGATTTGGGGCCAATTGCTTGGTAGAGTTGCATCAAGCTCGTGGCTGCTGGGCAGACACAAGCAGTGACTTGTGCCCCAATTTCCACACCCTTTTTGCTGATGGGGCCTTGTTTCAAATCAATACCACTAACACAAACCCATGGCTGCACAGGTGGGTGCCAAAGCCAAAATCTTCAAAGGTTAAGAAAAGACCAATTAACCAATTAGAACCTCCCAGAAACCAAATTTTAAATTAACTAGGCCAGAGTCTGTTTCCAGATTAGAAACAGGTGAAAGATCATCTGACTTGCGCATTTCCATTTCATGCCCGTGAAAATTTTGGTATGGATCACCAGAGGTTGAATGACAGCTATTGGAACACTGGAGTGGGACAGGAGGTAAAGATAAGCCACAGCCTTCATTTATAATATTTAATGTTATGGCGCACCTAGCCAAAACCAGCTGTTAATGGACCAGTCAGTGTTGTAGTGTCTGAGCAACAATGCAGGGCAAACTATTCTTGGGTAATGGGTTAGAAGAACCAAGGGAAATCAGTTTCGTCGTCTCTGCCTGATTATTCAAAAGCATCAAGGTCAATTGGAATATTAATTCCTGTACATTTTTACAGTAGATCTGTGCAGAAAGTAACCAGAGACATTAAACACTACCAGCTTTTTTTTTAAAGTGTGATTATTGCAGTTTTTTTTCCGTGGAATTACAGCAAAATCAGAGTTGCAAGTGTAAAATTTGGTGCAATAAATGTCCACTGTTTTGGCTCTCATGCTTACATGGAGGGAGGAAGGGAATGGGTCAAGACTTGCTACATTCTACTTCCATCCCCATGGATGAAAGCAACCCTATCAAATGAGTTATTAGAAATTACCAGTTTATCTCCCCTCCGCAAATTCAACTTTGGCTTTACACATGCAATTCTTCAGATGTGGACAATTTCATGCCTCATTCTCTTCACCCCCACCCCCCCCCCCCCCCACGTAATACAATATATACCAGGTATGATAGCTTCAAACTGCTGTTAGTATGGTTAAAGAACAGTCAATAATTTATCAAGGACAAAAGGTTGTAAAAGGACAGCACCTTTTACTACTTAAAATGTTTCTTTTCTCTTGACTTAACCAGTTTCCCCCATGTTGAAATTGTCCACTCTCTCCCCACACAAAAAGTAGAATTTATGTAATACCTTTTACCTGCACATTTATTCTTTTAAGCAAATAGACTGTCCAGTTAAAATTGGGGTAGATGCTCATTGACAAAAATCTGCAATGTCAATAGAATCACCCAGATTTAATCTTCTGAAATATCAAGGAACATACATAGTGTCAAAGAGTAACCATTATTTGCATGCACACTTATCTCCATCTGGATATTCACCCAGAGCTTTTTCAAATGAGATTTACCCTCTGGGGAGAAAAAAAAGTTGCCATATTGGTAATGTCCCATTGCTTCCCAGCAAGCCAGAGTACTTGCAAGTCACCCCTAATTTCTACAAGCATTCACATTCCTCCAGTTTGTCTCCCAAACCGCTGCTCACTATATTTAATAGAATATATACTTTTAATGTACAATCTCAGGTAAGCAATTTGACCAGGGAGTGCAAAAGTCCAGCCAACGTTTGTTAATATTCATACTTTCCCTTGAGAGGAGAAAGCACTGGATAACGAGAAGCCAACTTCACACCTTGGTGGTCAAAGGGCAGATTCTCAGGCCTCATGTGCATCTTTACTGAGCTCGCCATTGCAGCAGACTAGGGAACAAACTGTCACTCAAGCACAAACCTGCCGTGGAATTACAGCAAAATCAGAGATGCAAGTGTAAAATTTGGTGCAATAAATGTCCACTGTTTTGGCTCTCATGCTTACATGTTGATTAGAACCACGAGGCCCAGACACTCGTTCATAATTTCCTCCCCAAAGGAACTATTTGCTTTAAAACCAGCTAACTGCTCTGCAATGTTAATCCATTTTTTTAACCATTAGTTGCTGTGCTAAAATAGGAACCAAGAAAATTAAATGCCCCTGTTTAGAGATCTGGGCCACAATATTTTCTAAGCAGGAGCAATATGTTTACCTTGTACTTTAATTTCCCTCCAACCCCCCCCCCCAAAAATCAATTTGTAAGAAAAAGAGACAAAAAATAGAGAACCAGATCCTCTGAAGGTGGTTTGTAGATAGATACAAGAGTAGTGCACGGTGACAGCCTGTAAGGGTTGTAACTCAGACATTATTTGGAATATCCTGTCCCTCAAGGTTTGGCACCAAACTTAGTTGAAAGTTTTCCCACGAAATTCATCACTTTGGGGTTGTTCTGATACTTTGAGATGTTGGCTGGGTTCTGGGCCACATCTTGGAATGCCGCCATTATCTCAGGATCCTGTGGAGAGAAGCAATTCAAAGTGCATACAAGGTTTACAACTGGATGCAATAAGTATTACTTCATCAACTTTAAGATTCCCTGGGTTTGAATGAAGAATTAAATATTAGACAAGGTTCCAGCTTTGCTCCCTTGCACGTGGCACGTCAATAGTTCTCAGGCAAAGTGGTAAAATGAACAAGGAAAGCACTCAGCAGGTCAGGTTGCATCTGTCGGGAGAGAGAAGTTCGTATGAAGGGTCTGACCCGAAATATTAGCGGTTTCTCTTCCCAGAGTATTTGCAATGTTTCTTTTTAATTTAGATTTCCACCATGTGCAGTATTTGTTTTGATTTTCCAACAAGGTGGTGTTCTGGAGAGATCTGATTAGCAATCATTCTCGGCTACAATATGGACCACATTGCAAAGTTTGCACCAATATTGTTAGAACATTACTGCACTGCAGACCCTCCAACCCACAACGTTGTGCCGATTATTCAATGGTTTCATTCAACCAAACTGGCAGCTCTACTTCAGATGCTATTGCTGACTGGGGGAGCAGGGCCACGACCTTTCAGTGCTTCTGCTTGCCCAGCCTTCATGCCCAACATCCTCTGCACAGGTTTAACTGCCTGAAGAACAGGGCCAACGGCTGTTTTCCTTCCATCAATTGCCTTGCAGGTATATATCCCAGATGGCAGCACCTCACTTTTGGCATGGGTACTAGTTAGAAAGAAAGCCACCCTGCCAGAAAGGGAATTCTACAGAGAAGACCACAGCAGGTGGACGAGATCAGTGCCACAAGAATGCATCTGGGGAAACATCAGTCAGTCCCACCAGGTTTCTACATGGAGCAGAAGTAGCTAATTGTGGCTGCTATGGCAATCTCTAGCTTGGAGTTGGCAGCCAAAGGCAACCAGCCTCGGGGAACCAGGACTTGGGTCCAGGATTCATGCAGGTGCGATGACCTTGGGTGCTGATGGCTTCTTAATCAAGGTCGAGGTGGTGCAATTAGATATCTGAAGCTTGGATTCTCGGCTGAACATCAAGCTACAAAGGCATCTGTGAAGGGTCTCCCTTGCCTCTGGATTAGTTGGTGACTCTTTGTTTGCCTTTGATGGGCAGTAAATGGAATCTTGAATCCAAAATCTTAATTCCCATCTCCCATCACAAACTCAGTTGAATATGGTCACAAGGTATCAGTGAACTGTGTGTGGAGAAGCACAGAAGCATGTCACTACTTTGAGAAAAGGAAGAATAACAGCATAGGGAACACTTTTCCTGGTTTCCCTATCAAGTGAAGCTCCTTGGCTTACAACAAGCCACAGGAGAAGACACAAAGAGCTGATAAGACCAAGCTTCTTCATTCAGGCAGGGACCAAATGGAAGAACAAGCATCCTTGTAACAAGTAGACAGATCCAAAAACAACTTTGATGTTTAAACCACAGATCGAGTACCTAAAGATCTCACCACCTCCGGCAGCCTTGTAACCTCTGTCGTTGCACGGCTTGTTATTCTATTGAGAACCACGCTGCAGATATACAAACTGCACCATTGTCAAGGCTATTTCTAATTGCCCTCAAAGATGGTGGAGAGCTGCCGATTTCACCCATGCAGTCCTCTGGTTAAGGTAACTTCAACAGTGTTGCTGGTGTGGGAGTTCCAAAGTTTGAATCCAGCAATGACAATGTACTTCCAGGTCAGATTGCGTGTGACATGGAGGGGAACCTGGGCAGTTTTCCTTGCACATGAAGCCTTCCTTCAAGGGGTTTGGTTGTTATGCCTCAGCAAGCCACGTCAACAATCCGAATCTCACCTTCAAATCAGAGCATCGAAGGGCTAAAGGAGGAGGATTCAAATCCAACCCATCCATACAATCCATCACAATCCACCACTGCTACACTGAATCCGGAGAGCGACTGTCAAAAGCATTATATGACAAACTCTCAATTAATACTAACAATCATTACCTGCATAGCTGCAAGCACCTCTGGATCACCAAGAAGTTCATTGAGACCTGGCATTCCGGGCATTCCTCCCATTCCGGGCATTCCCCCTGGAAAACCACCAGCGCCACCTAAGTCAGAAGGAAACATTAGGTTGAAGTTGAATTTCAGTAATTGTCCTACAATATATAATGAAATCTTCCAGTGAAGGATGGAATATCTGTTGTAATAAGGTGACTTTTGGCCAGCCCAGGACTTGAAGAGCAGGGATTAATCCAATACTCAGCAGGCCTTGGTTAGCAGGAGATCCTGTCAGACCAATTTGATTTAACTGCTGCCCCATCCAATAGCAAGTTGATATTCAGTCTAGATAGTGGTTTTCAACCTTTTTCTTTCCACTCACACCACCTTAAGTAATCCCTTATTAACCACAGAGCACCTATGGCATCCAGGTCTAGAACTGTAAAAGTTGCTATCTTTGTGTGAAAATTAGTCCCAGAAAGAAACAGCACATTTCCAGTATTTACTCTGCCAGCAGAGCAAAGAACCCAAATGTAACCAGGAGATGGTCATATTTTATGCTGAAAGCTTTGATCTGGACAAGTCTGGCCTCATTGGCAGTGCCAATTTACAGGTTCAATGTTAATTTAATCTGATACAAACATACGAATTAGCCTCAAGCCTGCTCCATCACTTAAGAGCTCATGTGATTGTAACCTCAACTCCACATTCATGTCCACCATTAACCTCTCACCTTTGATCAAAAAATCAATCTACCTCTGCCTTAAGAATATTCAGACTCCATAAGACAGAAGCAGAAATAGGCTATTCAGCCTATCAAGTCTGCCCTGCCATTTAATCATGAGCTGATCCATTTTCCCCTCAGTCCCACTTCTCAGTTTTCACCCCATAACCTTTGATGCCCTGGCTAATCAATAACCTATCAATTTCTGCCTTAAATACATCTAATGACCTGGCCTCCACAGCCCCCTGTGGCAGCAAATTCCACAGATTTACCACCCTCTGGCTAAGAAAATTCCTCCACATCTCTATGCGGACGCCCTTCAATCCTGAAGTTGTGCCCCCTTGACCCAGGGAAAAGTGTGACAAAAGTGAACTTAGGTCCCTTGGAAAATATGGGGAAATTTCTATTGTGTAATGTGCTGAGGCCTTAAACTATTACAGTACAACTCCAATTATCCAAAATATTCAGAACCGGGCCTTTAATCGGATAAAGTTTATTGGAGAATTAGTCAATTTAAAAAAAAACAGTCCAGTAGCAACAGCAAATTACTTTTAACGATGTTTAAATAAAAACAAACAAGGGAAGGATGTTTAAGCATTAAAATGTTTAATTCTCACCAATCACTGGCACCTCCCCAATGAGGCCCTGCTCCTGCTGGGAGAGCCCAAGGTCCCCAGTCAGTTCAGCTCCAAAAAAAATTCAGATAAATGAAGATTCTGGAAAATCTGATTTTGGATAATCAGAGTTAAACTGTACTTTGTTTCAGTTTTCATACTGGAAGACACGTCTAAAGCCAAATAATTGTTAACGAAGTGACAGAAGGGAAAGACGTCAATACTATTGCTGTCACCAGAGGTAGTGCTGAGTAACTAGTGGGTCTAAAGGGAGCTACATCCCCAGCCTTGATAGAATGCATCCCAGGTACTGAAGGAATTGGTGAAAGTTATAGCAAAGGAATTTGTAGTAATTTACCAAAATGCTCTGGACTCTGGGCAGGTTCCTGGTAGATTGGAAGACATTAAATGCAACCTCACTCTTATATATAAAAAAAGCATGGTAGGCAGATAACAATAAGCCAGTTAGCATAATGTCTGTAGTTGGGAAAATTAAGGAAGACGTTGGGAAAGAAATTGTTCCATGAGGCAGGTTGTGTTTGAAAAATTTACTTTAAGCTCCAAGTATATAATGAGTGGAGTGGATAGAGGGGAACAGTTGGATGTTGTGGACTTGGATTTCCAGAAGTCACATGACATCCATAAGAGAAGGATACACAGTTTGTGGATAACATATTAGTAATGATAGAGGATTGATTAACCAAGAGGAGGGAAAGTTGGGATAAATGATAGTTTCTCAAGTCGGCAATCAATGGTGAGCAGAATGCTACTATAAGAGGGTTGACAACAAGAGGGTTGTTGGTTCTAGGTCCGCAATTGCTCACGATATTCAGTAATGATTTGGATGAGGGTACCAAGTGCAGATTATCTTAAGTTTGCTAATGCCACTAAATTGAGTGGATTATGCAGTCTGCAGAAAGATATAGATAAAGTGGGCAGATAATAAATGCAACATCATCCACTTTGGAAGGAAAAACAGATCAGGTGGTTATTCAAACAGTGAAAGATTGCAGTGTGCTGTTGGGCACAGGGACGGGAGTGGTTGTCCATGGTTTGTGGGTGCAACAGGCAATCAAGAAGGCAAATGGTGGGAGGAATATAATGGTGTAATTAAATAGCTTTAACTTTTGTTTAATTAAAGCCCCCAGAACCTACCTGTATCTTGCTGGACGTGACTAGTAGAGTAGGAAGACAGCAAGAGACAAGAAAATAGTGAGTAAAGATTAACAGAAAATGGAGAAGATGCAGCCTACCTCAATCTTAGAGCCTGGGCCTCAAGTTCTAAAGCTTCTAAGTACAACATATGCGATGACCGCCTATTTGAAGCCAGTAACAGCACCACCTCTCCAGAGAACTGAAGAAAAACGCTGCATCTGTACAGATCTCCCCAGAAGAATACCAGAACGCACTGCACACGTGCAAAGTTTTATACCCACGCATGCTCAGATCGGATGAATTCAACCCTGATTGGAGACTCAACGGCACCACTGTCAGTGGTGCTGTTGGTACTATGAACTACATGCTGGTACTGAGATGCTGTCAGAAACATGTTTTTTTGGACAGGTAGAAATCAGGAGAAAAGGGAGATGAAGGAGAAACAGATAATGGTGAAGAGTGCGGTGAAGAAGGAGGCTCAAGGAGGTCCATTGGAGAGTCGAGGTCAAGGCTCAACCATAAAAGATCTTTCATCAATGATGATGAGTCAATTCCAGATTTTAAAAGATGAAATGCAGAATATTAAAAGTGATGTGAAGGACATTAAAAGTAATAAAAATATGCTACAGAAGTTAAAGGTCAAAGAGTGGAACTGGACGTGCAGATTGTCAAAAATAATGTAGATATTTCCATAGAGAGGGTTGAAAGTTCAGAAACTTTGAGAAAAGATGGGCATGTTGGAAAATCATAGTAGATGGAACAATGTTAACATTGTTGGTCTTATAGAAGATTTTGAAGGAAGTGGAGAACCTGTAGAATTGTTTCAAAATTGAATTCCTTATATGGTGGAGGCAACACCCAAGAGAGAAGGAATATTCATAGTATTCGAGTAGGCATAAAACATACTCAAGGATTGATATGTTTTTGTTGTCAGTTCATATTCAAGGGAGAAAAACTGAGCATAAAGCTAGACTACTATCGGATAGAACTGGAAGACATCCCACTGTAAGGGATACTGGAATGTGAGGAGTCAAGCAAGTGCTCATTAGAAATGAAGTATTATGGGTTAAATCAGGGTGAAGGGATGCTGGAATGGGAGGAAGGGTTAGGAAGGGTTATAAAAGTATAATAAAATAAGGATCTTCAAAACAGGATAGCAAGTAAATAGCTTTAGCAAGTCTTGGGGATTGATTAATGAGTAAAGAACAAAGACATGATATTTCCTGGCTAACAAGTTTGCAGGAAGGCACATAAACTGATAGGAAGTTAGAATCCACGTGGGCAGAATTACCTAATGCTAAACCAATCCAGGAGGCAGAAGAATGTTAGGGGGAAGGTATCTCTGTACTGAAATGAAATGTACAAAAGTTGGGTCAGCCTCAGTATCTGTGTGTATTCCCAGGGTAAGGGGAAGCACCCAACTTTGCATTGTTGTAATAGTATAATAAATGTTCTTTGTTCTCAATTTTTGTCTCGAGCAAATTCTGTGAAGGTACTTCTGTTTCTCACACCACCAAGAACATATCTTCTTTGGCTTGGCTTCACGGATGAAGATTTATGGAGGGGGTAAAATGTCCACGTCAGCTGCAGGCTCGTTTGTGACTGACAAGTCCGATGCGGGACAGGCAGACACGGTTGCAGCGGTTGCAGGGGAAAATTGGTTGGTTGGGGTTGGATGTTGGGTTTTTCCTCCTTTGTCTTTTGTCAGTGAGGTGGGCTCTCCGGTCTTCTTCAAAGGAGGTTGCTGCCCGCCGAACTGTGAGACGCCAAGATGCACGGTTTGAGGCGATATCAGCCCACTGGCGGTGGTCAATGGGGCAGGCACCAAGAGATTTCTTTAGGCAGTCCTTGTACCTCTTCTTTGGTGCACCTCTGTCACGGTGGCCAGTGGAGAGCTCGCCATATAACACGATCTTGGGAAGGCGATGGTCCTCCATTCTGGAGACGTGACCTACCCAGCGCAGTTGGATCTTCAGCAGCATGGATTCGATGCTGTCAGCCTCTGCCATCTCAAGTACTTCGATGTTAGGGATGAAGTAGCTCCAATGAATGTTGAGGATGGAGCGGAGACAACGCTGGTGGAAGCGTTCTAGGAGCCGTAGGTGATGCCGGTAGAGGACCCATGATTCGGAGCCGAACAGGAGTGTGGGTATGACAACGGCTCTGTATACGCTTATCTTTGTGAGGTTTTTCAGTTGGTTGTTTTTCCAGACTCTTTTGTGTAGTCTTCCAAAGGCGCTATCTGTTGTCTATCTCATTGTCGATCCTTGCATCTGATGAAATGGTGCAGCCGAGATAGGTAAACTGGTTGACCGTTTTGAGTTTTGTGTGCCCGATGGAGATGTGGGGGGGCTGGTAGTCATGGTGGGGAGCTGGCTGATGGAGGACCTCAGTTTTCTTCAGGCTGACTTCCAGGCCAAACATTTTGGCAGTTTCCGCAAAACAGGACGTCATGCGCAGGAGAGCTGGCTCTGAATGGGCAACTAAAGCGGCATCGTCTGCAAAGAGTAGTTCACGGACAAGTTGCTCTTGTGTCTTGGAGTGAGCTTGCAGGCGCCTCAGATTGAAGAGACTGCCATCCGTGCGGTACCGGATGTAAACAGCGTCTTCATTGTTGAGGTCTTTCATGGCTTGGTTCAGCATCATGCTGAAGAAGATTGAAAAGAGGGTTGGTGCGAGAACGCAGCCTTGCTTCACGCCATTGTTAATGGAGAAGGGTTCAGAGAGCTCATTGCTGTATCTGACCCGACCTTGTTGGTTTTCGTGCAGTTGGATAACCATGTTGAGGAACTTTGGGGGGCATCCAATGCGCTCTAGTATTTGCCAAAGCCCTTTCCTGCTCACGGTGTCGAAGGCTTTGGTGAGGTCAACAAAGGTGACGTAGAGTCTTTTGTTTTGTTCTCTGCTATTTTCTTGGAGCTGTCTGAGGGCAAAGACCATGTCAGTAGTTCCTCTATTTGCGCGAAAGCCGCACTGAGATTCTGGGAGAACATTCTCGGTGACACTAGGTATTATTCTATTTAGGAGAATCCTAGCGAAGATTTTGCCTGCAATGGAGAGCAGCGTGATTCCCCTGTAGTTTGAGCAGTCTGATTTCTCGCCTTTGTTTTTGTACAGGGTGATGATGGTGGCATCACGAAGATCCTGAGGCAGTTTTCCTTGGTCCCAACAAAGCTTGAAAAACTCATGCAGTTTGGCATGCAGAGTTTTGCCGCCAGCCTTCCAGACCTCTGGGGGGGATTCCATCCATACCTGCTGCTTTGCCACTTTTCAGTTGTTCAATTGCCTTATATGTCTCTTCCCGGGTGAGGACCTCATCCAGCTCTAGCCTTAGGGGCTGTTGAGGGAGCTGGAGCAGGGCGGAATCTTGGACTGAGCGGTTGGCACTGAAAAGAGATTGGAAGTGTTCTGACCATCGGATGAGGATGGAGATCTTGTCGCTGAGGAGGACTTTGCCGTCTGAGCTGCGCAGCGGGCTTTGGACTTGGGGTGAGGGGTCGTACACAACCTTTAGAGCCTCGTAAAAACTCCTGAAGTCGCCAATGTCCGCGCTGAGCTGGGTTCGCTTGGCGAGGCTAGTCCACCACTCATTTTGGATCTCCCGGAGTTTGTGCTGAAGATGGCTGCATGCGCGACGGAAGGCTTGTTTCTTCTCTGGCCAGGACGGCTTTTTAAGGTGAGCCTGGTGGGCAGCTCGCTTCTTTGCATATAGATGGAGGTTAAACTCCATGCTACTTAAAAGGCAGGAATTTAGAGAGTTTAATGAATGCCAAATTATAACATATTTTGAAATAAACACTGAATCAGTGAAAGACAAATTTATATTATTGGACGCAATGAAGGCCTTCATTAGAGGGCAGATAATAAGTATATAACTTAGATGAAAAAGGACTACAATCGGGAAATAGAGCAGTTGGAAAGGGAGTTAGTAAGTACAGAAAAGGAATTAGTAAAAAGGGATGATATAATGAAAAAATTGGCAGACAAAAAAATAAAATACGGAACATTACAAACATACAAGGTGGAGAAGAACATAATGAAAACAAAGCAAAAGTATGAACTGGGAGAAAAAACACAAAATATTAGCCTGGCATCTTAAAACAGAACAAGCTAAAAGAACTGTATTGGCATCAAGGGAAAAAGACAAATAAATTACATATAACCCAATAGAGGTTCATGAAAACTTTATGAACAATTATACCAAACTGAGATGATAAAATGGAAGAGTTTTTCACTAAAATTGAACTGCCAAAATTGCAAGAAGAACAAAACAAACTGATAAAACCATTTGAAATAGAGGAAGTACAGGATATATTAAAAAAGCTACCGAACAATAAAACACCAGGAGAGGATAGATTTCCAAATGAATTTTATAAAACATTTAGAATTATTAATTCCTCCTCTCCTGGAAGTAATGAACCAGATAGAAGAAACACAAAACTTGCCAGATTCATGTAAGACACCAATAATTACAGTAATACCAAAGACGGGGAAGGATCCATTAACACCAGCATCATATAGACCAATATCGCTATTTAACTCAGATTGTAAGATAATAGCGAAATTATTAGCAAACAGATTGGCCGACTGTGTACCAAAAATAGTAAAACAAGATCAAACTAGATTTATTAAAACGAACAGCGGATAATGTCTGCAAACTTATTAATCTAATCCACACAGTTCAAGGAAATAAGAAACTAACAATGGCTGTTGCTCTAGACGCAGAAAAAGCCTTTGACGGAGTAGAGTGGAATTACTTATTTAAAGTATTACAAAAATTCAATCTACCAGAAAAATATATAAATTGGATTAAAGCATTGTATAATGGACCGCTGGCAAAGGTAACAGTAAATGGATATGTATTGAGTCACTTTAAATTAAGTAGGTCAACTGGACAGGGATGTCCACTATCCCTCTCATTGTTTGCCTTAGCAATACAACCATTGGCAGAACTGATAACAGAAAGTAAAAGGGATAAAAATTAGGGAGAAGTATAAAATCAGCTTATTTGCAGATGACATCATAGTCTACCCAACAGAACCAGAAATATCAATAAAAGAATTACATAAGAAATTGAAGGAATACGGAGAAATATCAGGGTATAAGATCAATGCAAATAAAAGTGAAGTGATGCCAATGAGTAACGCGGATTATACAGAATTTAAAAAAGAATCACCATTTAAATGGCAAACACAAGCAATCCGATACCTAGGGATCAGGTCAAATAATAACTTAAGCCACTAATAAAGAAATTGGAGGAAGACTTAGAACATTGGAAAGAATTACCGCTAACGTTGATGAGGTTAAATGGAATTAAAATGAATGTGTTCCCAAGGATACAATACTTATTTCAATCGTTACCAATTCCTTTAACAGAGAAATTCTTTAATGAACTAAAGAGAATAATAAGGAAATTCTTGTGGAAAGGGAGGAAACCAAGGGTAGCATTAGATAAATTAATAGAGAGATATAACCAAGGTGGTTTGCAGTTACCAAACTTCAAAAATTATTATAGAGCCACAAAATTAAGGTATTTATCAAATTTTTACCAGACAAGGGAAAAACCAGACTGGTCAAAAACAGAACTAGATAAAATAGGGAAGGTGGTACCGGAACATATAAGAGGGATGAAAAGCTGGTGCAATATAAAAGCTCACCAGTATTGCATCATTTACTTAATATATGGAAGAAGATCCACTTAGAAAGGAAAAAACTGAATTACCAAATACAAAAATTGTTATTGACGCAAAACCCATTAATCCCTTTTACAATAGATAACCTTTCCTTTAGAGAATGGGAGAGAAAAGGAATCAAAAGAATAGAAAATTGTTTTTTGGGAAACAATTTATTAACATTTGAACAGTTGAAGTACAAATATGGAATAACTCATGGTATAATGTTTGCATATCATCAACTGAAAGCTTATTTAAAGGATAAATTGGGAAACAGATTGAGATTACCAGAAGGAAGCAGCTTTGAATATGTGATTAGACACAATGATAATTAAAAGATTTATAACGAACATGTACATTAAGTTGCAAGATAAGGAAAATGATGAAATAAGCTATAAACCTAAACAAAAGTGGGAAAAGGTTTTAAACTTTAAGATAAAAAATGAAGCATGGGAAAAGTTATGTTCTGGAACTATGAAGAATATAATAAACACAAGGTTACGTATGATACAGTATAATTGTTTACACATGCCTCAAAAGTTAAAAGAATGGGATCCAACATTATTAGATAGATGTTTTCGCTGTAATAAGGAAACGGGAACAACAATTCATACAATTTGGGCATGTGAGAAAGTGAATATGTTTTGGGAAGAACTAAATCAAATATTAAATAAAATCACAAAAAAATAACATCCAAAAAATCCACAGATCTTTCTTTTAAATAACACAAGAAGTAATGAATTAGGCTTCAAATTGGATAAAGCGCAAAAAAAAGATTCATTATGATCACCTTAGCAGTAGCAAAAAAGTATATAATGTCAACTTGGAAAATGGAAGAGAGCCTGAGAATACAGCAATGGTACATGGAAATGAATAAATGTATTCCACTGGAAAAAATAACATATAATTTAAAAAATAAAGTCACATTATTTGAACAAATTTGGGAACCATACATGGAACATAACAGAGAGAGCTTGCCTTGGACCTCCACCCACTAAAATGATAAGAAAAGACAAAACTATTTGATTCAGTGCGTAAAAACAGATGATGCATTTTTCTTGTTTATTTTTCATTGTGTGAAGACATTGTTTTATGGTTTTATTGTACATGTTGAATATTTATTTGTTTTGGAGGGGGGTGGGAAGGGGGGAGGGAGGGTGTGGGGGGGGGGGGGGAAGGAGAAAATGCCACTGTGTATATTTAATGAGAAACGTTTGTATACATTTTGGTTGATATGGTTCACAGTGTGAAAAATTAAAAATTATAATTTAAAAAAATTTAATTCCTACAGTTGTGGGAGAAGAAAATTTTCCAAATGAAATCGAGTTAGAGAGAGCTCATAGAGACTTACGGAGGATGTCACAGCCAACTCAATTGTCTAGAGCTGTATTAATTAAATGTCTACGTTACCAAGGAGAAAATTTTAAGACTAGCAGTTCAAAAAGCAAGACAAAATATGCGACCTATGATTAGTGATGGAAAATCTCTTTTTAATGCGGATTTGAGTAAGGCAGTGGTCGATAGAAGAAAATAATTAAACCCAGTTAGGTGATTCTTTGGAAGAAAGGTTATAAGTTTACTTTCAGATATCCAGCTATATTAAAGGTGTTTCTGGACAATAGCCAACCTAAGTTTTTCGTGGAAGAATGAGAAGCAAGGGGTTTTGCAGAATCACTTCCTTAACTAAGGAGGTACAACAGAGAAAGTGGAAAGTTCAAGACCTCAGTGAGAAGTGCAAAGGGAAGTGTTGCAGATACAACTTACACCAAAGAGAGTTGCACCGATGCAGGATTCAAGCTGTCAACAGGAGATACAGAAGAACCCAGAAGACCAAAGTGAAACACTCATAATTGATGAAGGACAAGTTAATTTTGAAGCAGCGGTGGCCAGACTGTTCCTATGAATTTTGCAATTCGTTTTTCTCCCCTGGGGTAGAGGAGGGGACAGAGATTTTATCCTTTCTTTTTGCCTTATTCATTATGTGCCACAACCAGTATAATGAGGTGTGGGGTGGGGGGGAGTGGGAAGAAGTACTGTTTGTTTTTCATTCAGCATTTTGGGTGGGGGGGGGGGGGGTAAGGTTTGCATCATTATTAATAGTGAAATTAAAAGGAAAAAGATTAAAAATAGATGTTGCATTCTTGCAAGAGATTCATTTGAATAAAAAAGGTAAATGGAATGTTGGTCTTCATTACCAGAGAGATTCAAATTGAGCAAGGAGGTTCTGTTGCAACTGTATAGTTCACTGGTGAAGGCACACTTGGAGTACGGTGTGCAGTTCTGGTCATCTATTTGAGAAAGGATATGCTGGCTTTGGAAGCAGAACTGAAGAAGTTTACCCGGTTGATACTGAAGAAGAGGGGTTTAGCCGACGAGCAGCGATTGAGTCATCCTGGACTGCATTCGCTGAGATTCAGAAGAATAAGAGAGTCGTATGTGATGTCATGTATGTACTGACAAAAAAATCTGAACCTTATGTCTCTGCCAAAACTGGCATCTCTAAATTTTGAAGAACTATTCCTTCCACAAACCCCAACCCTCTCTAAAACTTGGACCTTAAAGTTCTCATGATATTTTCAAGAAAATTAGCACAAAACAGAAAGACAAACCTGGGAAACCACCAAACCCAGCAGCTCCTGCACGACGATTCTCCTCCTCCTGAAAATAGAAAACAAAGTCCATTACTGTGTTATAGTGAATATTCGGTTTTCAATGGCATAGATCTTGCTTTGGTTTAGTGTCTCACTTGTAGAAATAGATGCAGTTTTGATCTAATTGTACATCATTAGAAACCACAGTGAAATACTAAACATGGCCAAGCTTAGTTTACACCACAAGTCGGTTTCCTGAGTCAAAACGTGCAAGGTCAACAGATAAGCTTTGTTATTTAGTTCAATTACTAAATTTCAATCAAATCTCTACAATTGTGGCATGATTTCTATAACTGCTAATACCAATGCTTTCAGTGAAAACTACAGATTACCTATTGTTCAAAATACATGCGTTTAAAATTTTAATTTTATTTTATGTAAAAACACACTGAAATACTGGAGGAATTCGGCAGTCTTGCAGCATCCATAGGAGGTAAAGATATATTACTGACATTTCCAGCCTGAGCCCTTCTTCAAGGAATAAGCAAAGAAACGAAAGGCATCAGAATAAAGACTGGCAATGGGAGAAGAGTCTAGACCAACAAAATGTGTCAATTGGATGAGAGGTGAGAATTGGCTCTGTGAAAGGAAATAGAGGGGAGAGACAGTTGGGGAGAAAAAAGAGGGGGAGGGTTTAACAGAAACTGGAGAAATCGATGTTAAGATGTTAATGGAGGGTGCCCAGATGGAAGATGAGGCGTTTTTCCTCCATTTGCAGTGGTTTCAGACTGGCTGGGCACAGCAAGGGAATGGGATAGGGAATTGAAATGGGAGATTCATGCTATTGCAGTGGAGAGCCAAGGTGTTCAACAAAGTGATCTTTGCCCAGTCTCTTCAATGTAGAGGAGACCACACAGGCAGCAGGTGTGCAGCAGGTGATCCCTCTTATTTTAAGGTTCTCTTGATGGAAGTACACAAGGGATAAACTGGGATTAGTGGCTCATTTACATGATGCATTTTTAAGTCCTGGATCTCACTAATATTATTCAGATATTTTTAAGTGCTCTCACTGATATGCAAAAATGTCATAATCTAAACATCAATGACATTCATTAAGAATTACATTGGCTAAGCAGCTGAAATTAGCCAACCCCCACAATTGAGAAGCTGAAGGGATTCAGTAAGACAGGCAGCACCCAAGGGTCATTGAATGCTTCAGGGAGGGCCCTTTTAAGAATTGCTGAGTTTAGCCTCTCATTGTTCAAGGTCCCAACATCTGATTCATTCCAGCTAGAATTCACCCCTTTAAAATAAAAGAATACCCCTACGTTGCCACCTACCTTGCGTGCTTTTTCATGTTCCTCTTTTGCTTTTTTTGCACGCTCTATTCGCTCTTTCATAGCCTTTTCTTCAGATTTCCTTTCATACTTTCTTCTGTGCTCTATTATCTTTTGAGCCTAAAAGACATGTTAGAACATTCAATACAAATCTTCAGTTTACACCATTACATGCTCTGGAGATCTGCTGCAGGTTAAGAGCTTAGAGTCCTCCAATTTTAAACCAATAAGAATCTGGAGCATGATACTGATTCCTAGATGGAACCTCAACTTGTGTAAGCGTTTTGCCATGGTTTTATAAATCCAGAATTCTCAGACATGAGGAGAAGCAGGCACTATGATAAACGTGGAATACCTCTCCTTTAGCAGGAAATGCTAGGGGATTAAAAAAACCATAGGGGTAAAGAAACCCACTATACCACATTCCTCAAAAATCAACTTTCATTTCTACGCTGTGACCAATGGAATTTTATTTGCCAATTACACCCTGCACAAGTTCTACTCTTGGGCTTCAACAAGCAGGAGTTCTGCTAACTTACAAATATCCAACTTTGCACCAATTCTCCCGTACATCTTTAAAGCATTTTTCAAGTTAACAATAATGTTTTCCAGTATTTATTAACGATTGGATACAGTGTATATTCTATTAACTTACTATAAGTAGTGTGTGAAATTATAGCAAGTGTGTGTACATCGCTACAGGCTTTCTGACTTCCAAAGAATCAGCCTAGCCAGAGCTCTCAGGAATAGAACCTTTACCTAACCCTGGAGGGATTGCCTGTACTTTCCAGTGAGAGGAGGGGCCATTCAGCCCATCTCTGCTGTACATCAATATTTACCAATCAGTAATGTTAACCCATCCACGTCCTTGTGATCCACTCTCACACATACTCCAACGTCTGTCCAATACTCCTGCCACCCATCTACTTGGGATACTTTACAGCTGAGAATTAATGTACTGGGCATGTCTGTGGGACACAGAAGGAAATCAGGGAAAACCCTCTGTTGTCACAGGAAAAACATGCAAATTTCTCAAACACCAAGATCAAACGTGGGCCTCTGAAGCAGCTACGCAGCATCTGTCCCACTCTGACTGTGCTGTAGCCGTGTTCGGTGTCGAATTTCTGGTTCAGACTGGTAACATTACTACCACACCATAGTTCTAAAAAAACCTGTGTGTTCTGCACCATCTTGTGGTTAGGACAGAGAGAACATAGCTAATTCATAAATAAGAGCAGGAAACCTGATAGTGTTAGGTTGTAAAAATAAACAATGCCCAATTGCTAGCCATGAATTTTTCATTCTGATATTGAAAATGCAGCAAAATTCACATAATCTTGAACATAAACATTTTTTTTAATTAATGCTGTAAATTTAAGGAACTCAATGCTTTGGATTAAGCATCCTCTGGGTGGTAGGAGTCAGAGGATGCCAGTGGAGAGTTGTTCTTCATATTGGAGACCTTGGATTCTTGTAGGTCCATGATTGTCATGAGTTGGATGATCATGGTTGCTACAGCAGTAAAGGTTATCTGAAATTAGAATCTATTCTATATGAATAGATAAGTCGATGGCATGATTAGTGCAACGCTATTATAGCAGCACCGACTCAGGTTTGAATCCAGCACTCTCTACATGTTCACCCCATGACTTGCATGGGTATTCCCCGGGTGCTCTGGTTTCCTTCCTCCCTCCAAAACATACGGGGCTGGTAGGTTTAGGTAGCATTGGTTTTAATCTTCTACCATCTTGTATCATTAAATTTAAATTGGGAACATGGTGGAATTTACCATGGACAAATCCAAGTTGTTCCATTTTGGGAAGTTAATCCAAGGCAGGACCCCAGATAGCGTTGTAGAATATAGAGACCTAGGAGGTACATAGTTCCCTGAAAGCAACACAAGTAGACAAAGTGGTGAAAGCATTTGCCACTTCACCCTTGGTCAGGACGTATCTTCATCAGTCAAGGTATTAAGGTTGATGTCAGATTACAACCAAGACCACATTTGGAGTATTGTGTGCAGGAAATTATTAAGATGGAAAATGTGCAGAAAAGATTCACCAAGATTCTGAGATGTGATGGCTTGAGTTAGATGAAAAGACCAAGATAGGCTGGCGCTTTTTACTCCTAGAGCATAGGATGCTGAGAAGGCAAACTTACAAATCTACAAAACCAAGAGGGAGTTAAATAAGGTAAATGATCAGCCTTTTTCTCAGGGTAAGAGAGGATAGAAGGAAAAGATCTGAGGGGCAAGTTCTTCCCACAGAAGATTGAGAATATATCGTATGTGCTGCCAGAGAAAGAGCCAAATATAATTACAATATTTAAAAGACATTTAGACTGATAAACAGATAGAAAAGGTTTTGACAGATAAGGGTCAAATTAAGACAAATGGGACCAGCTTGGGTCGGCAACTTGGCTGGCAAAAGAACCCACTTCTGTGCTATACAACTGACTATTGGAACACAGATTTTAAAGGGTTGTTGTTGCAAATACAGGGATGAGGCAAGGTGAAGGAGAGATTTGTAAAGTGTTCAGAATTTGCCTTTTATACAAAAAGTGGTCCGAAGGTCATGCAAAATCTGTTTCTCATGATAGCTGTAGGAGAAACCAATTCGATATTTAAGCTCTGCAGCAGTTCAGCTACCACCTAACAAAGTTAACAGTCAGAGAAAGGTGACTGCATTGCAAACAAATTTACTGGCTGAAACGTGCAAGAATCAAATTACATATTTTTCCTTATTTTCTTCTATTCTTCACATCAATCCAGAAACAAATTGCAACTAGTAAACGGTCACTTACTCGAGGTTGCACCTCCTTCAGCATGGCACTGGTGTCATCATCATAATCCAGTTTACAGGCTGTTGCCAGATCTAGTGCTGCTTTCTCCCAGTGACCGAGTAGCCTATGCGAGAAAGGCAAAACACAGGAAAGTTAAATCACTGGCGTTTTGGTATGGTTGTTTCAGCATCAAATGCAATCAATCACTAAAACAGACTCGTATACAGAAGTGACTAAATTTTATAAAAATCAACATTCACATGCACCGTGCTGATTTCAGTTGCAGTTCAGAGCCAAGGTGCACCAATTACTGCAGCTGTCTCAATTTTTTGGACATGCATTCAATCCTGCTCTCGGGCACTGTCCACATGGAGTTTGTATGTTTTCCCCCATGATCATGTGCTTTTCCCACAAATACTCTGATCTCCTCCCACATCTCAAAAGATGTGCCAGTAGATTAACAAGCTGTTGCAAATCAAGGCGTTGCTGATAGGCCTGTGAATGAGAGCAATTCATGGGAGGAAAAAAACATGGGTTCATGAGATTGCTCTGCTGGGAGCACTGTGTCATAATAAATGAAGTCCCCGTTACATCCTTGGCTTCCTTTGTTATCTGTTTCCTTCTTTAGCTGTGCACAATCTACAAGAACCATCTCCATTCCTTTTTAATCATGACATAACGAAGGTATAAAAACAAGCATGGTTCGAGATTCAATCCCCATTGTTTGCCAAGATTAGCTATTCCACCATAGTGAAGGAAAACCAGAATACAACTCGAGTATTGCCTGTTGCAAACACCCATCTGTAAACACCAAGTGACAACAGAACGAAGGTTCAGTTGCATTTCCTGCATTCAAATATGTCACTTGTGACCAGATTTATTGCCCCATTCTGAGCTTCTGAGAAACAATCCATGAACAAGGCATTGGAGCTAAATTGCATTTACACTGTCCTCCATGTTTGGGACAAAGATATTTTTTTTCCTTTATTTGCCCCTGTGCTCCATAGTTTTAAATTTGTAATCAAACAATTCACGTGTAATTCATTCCAGATTTTATTCAAGGTTATTTGCATCCATTTTGGTTTGACTGTGTTGAAATTACAGCACTTTTTATAGAATGTCCCCTCTTTTTGGGGCACCGTTATGTTTGGGACATTTGGCTACACAGGTGTTTGAGTATTCAGGTGTGTTTCATTGCTTCATTTGTGCAGGTATAAGAGACCTAGGCTTGCTTCGGAGCTTTTGATCACCTTTGGAGTCTGTAGTTGCCATTTTTCAACATGAGGATCAGAGTTGTGCCCAATGAAAGTCAAAGAAGCCATTATGAGGCTGAAAATCAAGAATAAAAGAAAGAAACCGCCCAAACCTTAGGATTACCAAAATCAACAGTTTGGAACATCATTAAGAAGAAAGAGTGCATTGGTGAGGAAAGGGACTGGTATTTCAAGGAAGTCCTCCATTTCTAATGACTGAAGAATTCCCATCATAATGAAGAAAAGAACCTAAACACATGTCCAAGGGATCAGAAACACTCTTCAGGTGGCAGGTGTGGATGTGTCAATGACCACAGTCCGCAGAAGGCTCATGAACAGAAATACAGAGGCTACACAGCAGGATGCAAACCGTGGCAAAGGTCGTATGCTTTGGATCTTGGGCAATTTCTTTATGCCTCCATACTTTGCTCTTGCCATCACTCTGATACAGATTAATCTTGGTCTCATCTGACCACAAGACCTTTTATCCAGAATTCTGCAGGTTCTTTAAAATACTTCTTGGCAAACTGTAATCTGGCCATCCTTTCTGTGGCTAACTAGGGGCTTGCATCTTGAATTTTTAAAAATTTAGAAATGCAGCATGATAACAGGCCCTTCTGGGCCATGAGCCGCCCTCCCAATTACACCCTATTGACCTACAACCCTGGTACGTTTTGAAGGATGGAGGAAACACGTGCATACACGAGGAGAATGCAAAAACTCCTTACAGTGCCGGATTCAAACCCATCGCTGGTGTTGTAACATTGTTGTGCTAACTCCTGCACTAATGTGCTATAGCCTCCAGAGGAGCTGTAGGGTTCCTGTTAAGGATGGCTGTTCTAGATGATATTGTTTCTTAAATCTTTCTAATCTAAAATGATATGCAGGCTCCACATCTCTTTCCACATCAAATTTTTGCAATTCTTTCTATCTCTGCAGTGTAATAAGAGCAACATCCCCTCCCACTCTCACCTATGTGCTTTTCCCCTCCATTTGTAAGGCTGTGCAGAATCAGGGTTGATACTGATAGCTTTGTCACAGTCCCGAATGGCTGCATTGGGCTTCTGCATCTTCACATACACGCTGTAAAATTAAAGATAATATTGCTTACATTGTGGTTAGAAATGGAAAAAACAGTGTAACCTCATGACTTGAATGACAATATTCAATCAGAAAGAAAAAAACATGTTGCCTGGCAGGATTACCTCCAAGGAACAGTTAGTGACTTTGCAATGAAATGTCAGGGAAAATCATTCAACTTTATGGAGCAATATCTGGCCATTTCAGAATGTGGGAATCTCAGTAAAGATACCAGCATGGGTGTGATAATTGACCCTTGTCCCTGAGCGAGATGGAAAAAAATTAAATCATATGGTCTTGGGTGCTATTGAGTGACTACTGGATGGAAATGGGATCAATGTCTGACCTAATCCACAATGTAATTAGGTTTATTCCATTCGAATAGAAGTAGACAAAAAAAAATCAAAAATTCAAAAGGGTAGCAGAGCAAGTTAACGATGCATATTCGTCTCCTGGATAGAGTGAAAAGCAAACAAGCCACCCCACTCCAACTGGCTGGGTCACAGCAGGACTGACAAAGGTGTTGGTCACAGCAGCTTCATTTACCAAGAGATGCCATCAGAACACATTCATCACCTAGAGCTTACTTGGTAGATGGGGAAACCACTCCAGAATAAATGCACGCAATGAAATTGCAACCCACATGAGGAACATTCAACCTCCCGTTAAAAAGTTTAAAGGAGTTTTCCCTTTCAGAAGCAACCATGGACTACAATATTAAAATCCATCTCTTGTTTTTAAAGTACAAATCCATTAATTCAACCAGACCCTCCAAATCATCAAATATTTTGATACTGATGGAAAATATCATAAATCAGCATCAGACTGACAGAAGGATGACATCAGCAAAAACTTCCAAACTTACATCAGCTAAGTGTCTCTGAACCCATCCCCATTTAAAAAGGACTCAAAAGTTCTTGCCCCTTTTCCATTGTGCTTAAAGGAGCACTTTAAGAGGATACTTCTCAGTTATATATAATCACACACATATATTAGATATCCCACTTTCACATAACCCTCTCAACATTTTCAAAATCTAGACTGTATACCTAGTAGAAGAGCAAGAACTCAAGCCCCTATTATTCAGAGAAAAGATTCAAGATGTAGCTTCTGAATTCATCAATGAGACGACATCAGGGGCTGAGAGGACCTAGCCTTTATAATTTCTCTAACCCAGTTGGGATCCAATGTGATCCATGATTAAAACTTGTCTTTTTGAATAAAATATTAGGAGGTAATACCTCTGATCAGTATTCTACTCAGTACTCAGACTGCTAACCGAACAGAAGTGCAACAGGAATCAGTTATCAAGAACACATGCAAATCCTGCACCCAAACATTAAGAACATTTTACCTGGCTCGTTTAGCATAAAGAATAGCCAGGCGTGGATTCAACTTAATGGCCTCTGTGAAGTGTTCAATTGCCTTTTCGAGATTCCCTGTATTGAGAAAACAAAACTTTAAAAATATGAGGCAGAAAGTTTCCTGACATGTTCAATTTCTCTCTGAGTAGACAGACAAACACACTTGCTAATCAACCAATTAAAAAGTTAGAGAATTAAAACAACAATGCAATTTTAAAGTTAAATCATTTTATTTCTGATGTTGAGAGACAACACTTCAAATGTATTTTTCCCATTGTTTACAGGATAACTCCTAAACCAGAACTGCTTCAACTTACAAATTTTTCTTCTTGGTCTCAAATCTCTCCATGGCCTTGTCACTTACAAGTTCTGTAACGACTTACAATTACAACCATCCTTCATTTCTCCTCTGCTTCTGATCATCATGCCTTCTACTGGCCAGGGACCACCTTCTCAAATTCTTTACCCAAACCTTCATCTCCACTCCCCACCAAACCATTCATTACAGCTACTTTTACCCAATTTTTTGGACACCAAGCATATCTTCTTGTGTTACTGCCTGCCAAATTTAATGTGCTAAAACCTCTGGGATGCTAGGCAATGTTAGTAAATACATGGTTTTCTAAATGAAAACGAATGGCAAATTGTCCCATAGTAACAGACATAATTTTCATGAAGATTTGCAGTATTTGATGGAAATGAAAAATTCCCCATGAAATGTTTCATGGTGGCTTTAATATTTAAGATATAGCATTAATTTCCTTTATTCTAACACCTCCACCTCATGCCTAGAACTTTAGTTTGTAGTTTTGCTGATTCAAAACATAATCAAGTCCACGTGTTTTTTTTAAAAAGAGATCACCCCATGATCGTGAAAAATACCACTTGGAATAAAAGAAACATAACAGATTACCATTATAAACTTGGAGTAAATTTATAATGAGAACTGGTGGAGTTAAATCATTCACTAACTCTAGATTTAGAAAATGGCCTATTAGGCTTAGAGGAAATGGGCTGATCAGCTCATTGTTCCAAGGTGATTAGCTATTTAAATCATCATCCTTCTTTGTCCTACCCCACATCACTTGACTGGATACACCCCACTGCTCAAACACTAGTCCAGTGGTTCTCAACTTTTTTCTCCCCTCTCGCATGCCAGAGATTCGCTGTGCTTAGTAAGGTGGTATGTGAGTGGAAAAGGTCGAGAATCACTGGTCACTATCTTGCAGACTCCAAAAGTCAGTTTTATACAATTAAAACTGATTTAATATTAAACTAAAATTTTGCAAATTTCATACAAATTTATTTTAAACATTATAGATCTGAGTGCCAATTATCCATGATTTGAATTCCTCAACACTCTGTACAGAAAACCCCAATCACACCCATTACTGATTTATTTAGTCACATTGCTCTGCCCTTTTTAGTTATCTTGTAGTAAAATAAATACTATGACCAGAGGTGGCAGTTATTCAGCTCAATGGGTTCATGCCAGCTGCCATGCAGTTATCCCATTAGTCCCACTCTTAATTTCCTTGTACCCCTGCAACCAATTCTCTCACATGACCATCAACTCCCTTTGATTTTTTCTCCCACTGATCCACACTAAGGAGTAATTTACACTAATCAGTTAAACCTTCTGAAATCCAATAAAGATTTTAAAACAACTCCGTTAGCTCCTATTACAGGCCATTTAAAGCCTGTATGGAACTGCAGATAGTTGGACTGGGTGGTAGAACCCTGTATCATCGCTCCACGCTTTCCCAGCCAGGATCCACACCAGGGGAGTCCGACAGCAGCAGCTCCGATTGTGTGCTTTAATGCTGATACAGGCTAGCTGTGGCAAATGGCTTGTGTCTATGATTCTTATGAGGAGTCATTCTCCATTTTTCTAAACAAAATACCTGTCCTACATCAATAACCATGTACTAACTTTTACACATACCTTCACCTAAAGCATTAATGGCTTCTACTTTCCTCTCATTGGACTGATCCATTAATTCCTCAGTCACCTAAAACAAGAGAACAAAGTGTCAAAAAATGATGAACTGCCCAATGACTCACCAATGAAGAGTTACATATTCTCTGAAATGAAGAATGAGCACTGACAAAGCTAGGAGGAGCTGCTGATGTCCATTGAACCACAGGTCAGACAGCCACTTTTCCTTGAAATGAAGTGGAGGAAGAAAAAAAAACAGATCTCTGTATAGTTACTTGCTGTATTGAACACAGTTTTGGCCATACAGCTGTAGGAAAGATATCATTAAGCTGGAAAAGGACAGAAAACATTCAGGTGAATGTTTCCAGAATTGATAGGCTTGAATTATCTTTCCTCTCTTGAGCACGAGGTGAAGGGGCAGGGGGATGGAAGTTTTTAAAATCATGAAGGGCAGAGAATGGGTCAACGGACACAGCGTCTCACCCCGCAGTCGGTGAATCAAAAAGTAGAGGTATAGATTTGAAGTGAGAAGGAAAAGATTTAAAAGGGATCAGAGGGGCAACTTCACTGCAAATGCAAACCTCAAACACTTCCTGCCCTCCAACTCCATATCTGTTCCGGAAAGAACATTCCCATCTCTAACCCCAATGTTTTCAGTCATCTTGGTACAAAGCCAAAATTTGAGATATACCAGCAATTAGAGGTAATGGGTTAATAAATTACACCCCCCATCCCAGCGAGTTTGCATATTGTATTCAACCCCAGCAGCTACAACTCCACCTTTTTATTCCAATCCCGACCCTGCTTTTGCTTATACCCGACGAAGGGCCGAGGCCCGGGACGTCTGTTACCCATTACTTCCCATGGATGCTGCGTGACCTGCTGAGTTTTGACCCACACATTTGTGTATTGCAGGCAAACCCAGCATGTGAAGAATTTATTTTTCTTTCGAAAACAAAGTTTTATCCATCCTGTGCCCTACACGTTTTGCACAAGGCCACTTTAGAAAGGATACTTCAAGTCTGAATATACACCATGCAGAAAGATACACAACATTCAGACTTCCTTCTAACTGTGGCAAGTTGCCCCGTGTGTGTGTTTTAAACCTGAGAGCACAATGTCAAGTCCTCAAGGAGGTGAAGTGAAGGAAACTGTTTTACCTCAATGCTTTCATCTCCCATTTCGTGAGGCACTTCTGGGTCTGGCTCAATCACACCCTCATTCTCAATCTCTGTAAAGAACAAACCATAATGACACGAAGCACATCTGAAAAAAGACTGAAGCAGGATGTAGCTGTAACTTCACTCATGCTTCACTCAACACCACTTTGTCAAGGGACCAGCTGGACAAATGCCGATGTATGATTGATCTCCAGACTTTCTCACAACATAGGCACCTACCTCAGCCAACCTACACTACTTTGATGAACAGTCCTCTTCTACCACTAATATTCCTTGTAATGTATTCTACTCCAACTGTCCCACCCTCGTAATTCCACCAGTCCTCCACATAGGACACTCGTTTTACAGGGGCAAAAGAACCTTCCATTCCGCACATCTCTGGGACAAGAAGGAATGCAAAACAACCTTGGGTGGGGATAAAGGAGAACCCAGGCAATCACAGTCAGTCGATGTCTGGATTGAAAGTAGATTCACCCACGATGCCGGAAGAGTGCATTAGAAATTATTAGTCATTAATTTTGTTTTTTAATATTTTATTTTCATTTTTAAAGTCAATTAAACAGAGAAAAAGAGAACAAGAAAACCCCAATTGTCAGTGATGTCCTGATTATTCTTTAAATTGAATTATTGTCAGTGTTCCAAGAATCAGTAAAAAGCTTTGCTTTGCTATCCAGGCAAATCACTCTTACCAAGTTCACTCTCCTCGCTTTCTGTAGCTGGCTCTGGAGATGAAGGTGGTGGTGCCTTCTCTTCCGTATTTGTTTTCTGTAAAAATGTAAGGTTTTTTTTTAAAGTTCTGTGGTGTTCAGAACGACATCCATGCCCACACAAGTGGACAAGAAACTTTACTTTCACATTACAGCACTGAGAAATGACATGTCACCTTTCACACTATCAAATACTAATGTCTAACATCGCACAACCTTCCTAATCCCTCTCTTCTTTGACTCTCACCTCCAAAAATTATAAACCTCATCATGACCATCCAGTCATTGCCTTGCCTGCTTTTCTCCTGTCCTCCAGCCTACCAATCAAGGTTATCTCATAGCTCAGAACCCAGCAATTCCCCACTGCTCAGTTAAACTTCACTTTTCTCTGGTCCTCGTCCTTTTAACTCTGTAAAATGCCAATACTCAGTTCCAATTTATCTGCACTGCTTACAGAACCTCTATCTATTTATTTAGCAAGCACTGATTCCCTATTACAACTTTTCCCTGGATGTCATACAACCACAATAAATTTAACCTCTGCACAACTCTTCTTTCCATATCCTAATACACAAAGCCCTAGTCACCCACTACTCACCTCATCTGGCTATTGATTGAGCAACACCTTAAATCTTTTCTCCATCTTATTTTTTCTTTCCTCTAGATCCAAGCCCATAACTTCTATTTTCCTTTCCCTTTACATTCTTTAAATGTGTATGAATTTGATCTTTATTGATTTTTCTTTACATAGCAATAAATTCTTTGCTACAGTGATTGAGTCCTATGAAAGTTTGGCCATTTAAAAATATTTAGGATATTGTCTGTTTCATTAATAGCTATCGATCATAAAACACATTAGGAAAATATTGCAGTTTCTTCTCTGCTGTCAATATTTCATGAACAAATTGACCTACACTAAACCATGCTCCTACATGAAATACCATTTTCCTAGTGAGTGGCCAGATTTCAAGTAGTCATTAATAATGAGCTTCTTTAACATGTGACCTGCCTTACTAATCCTCTCCCCACACGTGCGCACATTTAGCAGATTGCTGGATAATGACATATCAGGGGCCCAAATACAATCTAATTTACTTTCTCTGGTTTAGAGGAGTTCAGAAGTTGCAATTACAGCAGGAAGCAGCTATTCACATAATTTCTGCTGTTGAGGTTGGGAAAGTAACAAATTACAGAAAACCTTTATAAAATTATTGGTTAGGCCTCAGTCAGATCACTTTGCAGGATCATTCTGGGTACCATGTTGAAGGAAGCAGGTCATGGTCTTGGAGAGCTTGCAGAGTAAGATTTAGCACATTGGTCCCTGGGATAAGGGACTTCATGTGGCATGAACAGAAATGCTGAGATTTTTATTGAGGGAAGACAGAATTGCTGAAATACACCAAGGGAATTTTCTAATGGTTTTAGAGGTATATGCACATCAGTAAAATTTTTAGTGGAGAGAATTGGAATGAGTTTTGAAGTTACGGAATGCACTGAGTGAAGGACGATGGAAACTGATTCAACAATCACGTTCAAAGAAGCATGCATTTGAAAACATAAAATGCAAAACTACAAATAAAAAGAAAACATATAATTGGATAGCTTCTACAAAAGATCCAATAACGACAACTGGTTGAACAGCCTTTCTCTGTGCTGTAAGACAATGAAAATTGAGGATTATCCGCTGGCCACAGAAAATCCCACCTTCCTCCTCTAAGCAATGCATGGATTGAGAGAAGTGTACTTGGAACAACGATGAGTGGACAAGAATGTGTCAATGTAAAAACAGATATTTGCACTCTCATTATTTAGCCTCATGGTAGGTAAACAAGACTCAGTTGGAACAGCCCAAGTACAAATGATGCAAATACTACATTGGTTTTCTACCTTCCTCTTAAAACAGAACAGCCAAATGACCACACCAGGGTCTATTTTATAGCCTTTTGATATACTGCATAAGTGACTGGCAAAAAAATGCTTATCTGACACCATAACACTTAGATATTTAAAATGTGGTCATACAGCATGGTAATGGGCCCTTCCAGCTCTTGAGCCCATGCCACCCAAAATACCACAATTAACCTACAACCCCCATATGTTTAGAAAGGTGGGAGGAAACGGGGGGGGGGGGGGGGGTAACGGGGACCACAAAGGTCACGGGGAGAACTTAAAGACAGCGCTGGATTCGAACCCATGCTGCGGTCACTGAAATAGCATTGTGCAAACTGTGCCATCCACCAAATATCCTCTAACTCACTCAATGATACCAAACTTCCAGGGGAAAATTGTAAATAATACAAAAGAAAATCTGGCCTATTTTGCAGGGAATAAACTAAAAGGGTCCTGGAAATAATTCAGGAGATACCTTGATTATATTCAATAGATGCAGACTAAAATATCAGGTACCTTTGGTGTCTCTGGGAATTCCGGGCATTCTGCTGGAGGGGGTAGGGTTGCTCCCATACTGAAAAGATACAAATATACAAATTTAATAACATCTAAAATAATAGCCTCAGCAAGTGCTGCATTGATAACAATGTTGTTCTAAAAACCTCAATCTATGTAACCCAAGGTCTGAGGAAAATCAAACACCAGTTTAGGATCCCATTCCACACATCATGATCTGGTTTGGTAATTCAAGTGCCCAGGAATGCAGATGGCAGCAGAAGGTAGCACTTGTAGCCAGATCTATTACTGGCTCAGTCCTCCCATCCATTGAATATATCTATGTGAGGCACTGCCTCAAGAAGATAGCCATCATAAAGGGTCCCCATCACCCTGGTCACAACCTCTTCTCACAGTTATCTTCGGGTAGGTACCTAAGCCTGAAAACCAGCACCTCCAGGTTCAAGAACAATTTCTTCCCAACATCCATCAGGACCTTGATCATGAACTGCTCTGACATCACAAAAAAATTATCTTTCTCTATGGTAACTATGAATATTTATCATATTTTGTTACCATCATTTTTAATTTAATGAATACTAATGCAATTTTATTTTTGGCAAGTAAGAATTTCAGTGCAAATGCACATTGTACATGAAAATTAATCACTATTCGATAAAGCTGAGACTTCAAGCATGGGACAGTAGTG
The DNA here is from genome assembly GCF_036971445.1 of Narcine bancroftii. Taxonomy (NCBI): domain Eukaryota; kingdom Metazoa; phylum Chordata; class Chondrichthyes; order Torpediniformes; family Narcinidae; genus Narcine; species Narcine bancroftii. The sequence continues at coordinate 71,543,624 of NC_091481.1, forward strand.
CTATCAATGTTAGCAAGTAGTGATTTACCTGAACAGTGATTTGTGCAGGTTAGGCTACAGGTACAAGAATTTTGGACAATTGAAGGTGGGATTCTGCTCAGAATCCTTGGGTAAAATAACTGAGGGTTTCAGCAGGTTATGAACTGAAGCAGTGGAAGCAATGGACAGGATTTTTGATCTCTGCAGGTATCAGGGTGAATTTTATCACATGGTGATCCTGGATCCATGAGGCAGCAGTGCAAACTGCTGTGCCAAGGTGCCACTTTTTAAAGGAAGTTGCAATTGTAAGTCAAGAAATGCAACTTGATCCCATAAAAAGCAGCATTTCAATGATCAGATAATGTTTCCAACAGTGCCATCTCAGGAATAAATACGGACAAGGATACCAGGATTACTTCCCTGCTCTTCTTCCAAATTATGCCATAGCATCTTTTGTCAGACTACCGCAACCGATGAGGATTTAATGCAAATTTTCATCCAACAGGTTGTTCCTCTTTCAGAACCACCAGGGGCAGGGGACTGGAGTTTAGCAACAAACGAACCATGATGTAAATGATCAGTCAAAATGGGCCATTGCACCCTCCCCCCCACAGCCAAAAGAGTGTTCTTCATGCACAGGTTAGAGCAATAATCAGCAATGCTAAGAAAAGACAAAAGACGCAAATTAAATCCAAGTACTGAATTTGAACAGTAAACACTAAAGCCCAGAACTGCCATCAAGAAATGCACTGTGTTGAAAGGGTTCATATATATACTGGATTCACACAATATTCTACATGACAGAGTAGGCTCAACCATATTTTTTATTTTCATAATCAAGCAGCTGTCTTAACCCTCCCCCCCCCCCATTTATATATCCATTTATTTTCCAATCTAACATTCTTCAGGTCTTTCTCAACCAGTCATTCAGGTTGTACATTCCAGTCTCTCTAACTTCTGGGCAAAAGGAAAATCTTTCACCTACAAAATTTCATTTTTCTTTAAATTCTAATCTCCTCCCACACCCCACAAAAAGTGACTTTTGATAAAACTGCTCAATAACCACAAGTGTGCAAGCAAATTACTCTTGATGGATCACAAGTTTAACACTAACAGTGCCTAATGATTGGTAATATTTCCAGACATCCAAACAGCACATGAGCATACACATTCCATTGGCATTACAGCCTAGTTGCAGATGCAGTGGATAAGATGTCACTATTGTGAACCCAGATTGAATACCATCTTGCAGTTATATTCAGGGCAGCCATTCTGCAAATTTAAAAAAAAGACCTATAGGACAATGATGGCACCACAAGGTAAGATTTAACCTTGGTCTCTATCCTTGTCCCCATTTTAGTGATATCCTTCATCTATTGGCAAAACAACTGGGTGTTGACGGGGACTCTTTAAAGTCTGCTGTAATTTTGGTAAGGAATAAAGGTGATATATTTTTTACACTGTTTAACCCTCAACTTTGCAGAGCCAGGATCATAACATGATGAACAGACTAGGCTTGAATCCACAGGAGTTTGGAGAAGATGAGCTTAATTGATACATGCAAGACCTTGAGGGATCTTGTTTCATCTTGAAGAATAAATTAGAAGTTTATAAATAAAGCACTTGAGGAAGGATATACTGGCCTTGGAGGCAGTCCAGGAGGTTAACCAGGTTGATCCAGGATATGAAGGGGTCAGACTAAATCACCTGATATTATATTCACGGATCCAGAAGAATGAGAGATCTTACAGAAACATATAAAATTATGAAAGGGATAGAAAAGATAGAGGTAGGAAAATTGTTTTCACTGGTAGGTGAGACTAGAACTAGGGGACACAGCCTCAAGATTCAGGGGAGTAGGGGAGGAGTCTCATGATGGAGTAGTGCCCAGTAGGGTAAAACCAGCCCTCTCCAGAAAAAAAGGTCAAAAAACGACAAAGCTTAACAAATACAAAGTACAAGAAATAGAAGATAAAATTGCAAAGAGAAAGAAAATGGCACCCAAGAAGGAAAACGTAAAAACAACAGGGAAAAAAGAAAAGTTAACGGAAAAGAAAGAAGAAGGCCTTACCTGCACGAAGGAACAGGGAGCCGTGGTAGCAAAGAGTGCCCGATCTCCAAGGTTGGTGCAGGCCCCGTGGAGTCGCGACAACCCCCCCCACCCCCCCCCCCCGACCAGTGGACTGCAAAAATGGCTCTCTGAGCCAAACAAAAAGTGCACAACTGCGCAATCTAAGGTCAAAGGAAACACCGACGGGAGGGGGGCTCAGCTGAGGAGCGGACAACCATGGCGCGACCAGCTGAGGGACGTCCGACACCAGCGCTCTCAGCTGGAAGATGAGGAAGGCAGCAGGAGAGGGAGTGAGGAACCAGGCGAGGAAGAAAGTCGACGGGGTGAACAGCAAGAGGAGCAGCAGCAGGAGGCCCGACAGATGAGCAGCCCAGGAGGGGAGGATCAACAACAAGAGGCCCGACAAAGTGATACAAGCAACTCATCAGGAGAATCAGAAGAAACAGAGATATAAAGAGAAGACACAAACACAGATACAGACACAGAGAAGAGGAGAAGACACAAACACAGTTACAAACACAAAGAAGAGGAAAAGAAGACACAAACACAGATACAGACACAAAGAAGAGGAAGAAGACCAAGATCTTCAAAGAGAAATAGAAGGTAAAACTGATGAACAAAGAGAAATAAAAGGTAAAACTGATGAACAGAATATAGATAAAGTCTTTTTTGAAGAACAAATGAGATCACTAAAAGAATGGTTATCATTAGTTTAATGCAATTAAAAGGAAAATGAAAAGAACAGAAGATAAAATGCAAAGGTTAGAACTGGTAATGACAGAAATAGGGAAAAGAGTAGAGAATGTGGAAGAGCGGGAAACAGCTGTAGAAATGGAAGTGAATGACTTAAGAGAAAAATTGGAAGAAAGTGACAAAAAAAATTAAAGAAACACAAGAGTTGTTATCTCAGAAAATTGATATGTTGGAAAATTATAGTAGACGAAACAAGATAAAAATAGTGGGTCTGAAGGAGGGTAAAGAAGACACAGACATGAAGGAATTTATAAAAGGATGGATCCCGAAGGTTCTGGGAACGACAGAAATGCAGGAAGAAATGGAAATAGAAAGGGCTCAGAGCATTAGCTCCGAAACCACAGGCACATCAAAAACCAAGATCCATCTTCATGAAATTTTTGAGATACACGACAAGAGAAAATATACTGGAACAGGCAAGGAATAAAATTAGAGAAAATAATAAACCATTGGAATACAAGGGTTAAAAAATATTTTTTTACCTAGACATAAGTTTTGAACTCTTAAAGAGGAGTTTAATACAGCGAAATCGACTTTATGGAAAAAAGGTTACAAATTCATATTAAGACATCCAGCCATGCTTAAAATATTTATATCTGAGGAGCAAAACAGAATGTTCTCGGATCCAGAGAAAGTGCAAGAATTCGCAGAACATTTGCAGGACAGGAGAAGAGATGTAACAAGAATGAAGAACGGTGATAAAGTATATATAAAGATGTAAAAACAATGTATATGTAAAGAACTAAAGAGGGAAAAGAGAAGGGAAGGAAAGGAGTAAGGGGGGAGAAGAGAGAGAGCTTTGTTATACGTGTTTAAAAAAGTGTTTTCTGGAGAGGGGGAAAACCATCACTGCAAAATCAGTTGATGCTGCGAACAAGATTGCAATCCAAATGAAAAGGGGAGTTGTGGTTGCCCGGCAAGGGATATAGGGCAACTCAGAGGGGGGGGGGGGGGGGACTTTTGGGGTTAAGATATTAGTGGATGTGGGAACTGCGGGGGTACTCTATGTCTTAAATGTGTTGTCATACATTAAGTGTAATAAGAGAAAACTAAGAGATCAAAATGGGGAAAAGGGGGATGGAGGTGGAAAAGAGGTGTATGCAAGATATAAGATGGCCATGTTGAACTATATGACTATAAACATTAATGGAATACATAACCAAATTAAAAGGGAGGAAACTAAATTTATTGAAGAAGGAAAAAATTGATATAGTATTTGTGCAGGAAACACATCTAACTGAAGCGGAACATAACAAACTAAAGAGAGACTGGGTAGGACACGTAACGGCAGCATCCTATAATTTAAAAGTTAGAGGTGTACCCATATTAGTTAACAAAAATGTACCAATCAAAATAGAGGAGGACATAATAGATCCAGCAGGGAGGTATGTAATGATAAAGTGTCAGATATACTAGGAATTTTGAAATTTGCTCTATATGTGCCTAACGAGGAGGATCAAAAGTTTATGCAGGATATTTTTTTGAAGATTGCAGATACACAAGGAAATATATTGATAGGAGGGGATTTTAACCTTAAATTGGATCCAGTTGGATAAAACTGGACAAAAGACAAGTAAAAAGAATAAAGTGGCCAAATTTATGGTTAAACCAATGCAGGAAATGAAGCTTATGGATATATGGAGGAAGCAACACCCAAAAGAGAAGGAATTTTCATATTATTCGAGTAGGAACAAAACTTATTCAAGGATTGAAATGTTTTTGTTGTCAGCCCATATTCAAGGGAGAGTTAGGAAAACTGAGTATAAAGCTAGACTACGATCAGATCATTCACCATTATAATTAAAAATAGAACTGGAGGACATCCCACCAAGAACATATAGATGGAGGTTAAACTCCATGCTACTTAAAAGACAGGAATTTAGGGAGTTTATTGAACGCCAAATTAAAACATATTTTGAAATAAACACAGAATCGGAGAAAGACAAATTTATATTATGGGACGCAATGAAAGTCTTCATTAGAGGGCAGATAATAAGTTATGTGACTAAGATGAAAAAGGATTACAATCGGGAAATAGAGCAGTTGGAAAGGGAGAAAGTAAGTACAGAAAAGGAATTAGTAAAAAGGGATGATATAGCGAAAAGGAGAGAATTGGCGGACAAAAAAATTAAATACGAAACATTACAAAGATGGAGAAGAACGTAATGAAAACAAAGCAAAAGTATTACGAACTGGGAGAAAAAATACAAAATATTAGCCTGGCAACTTAAAAGAACGATACTGGCATCAAGGAAAAAGGACAAACAAATTACATATAATCCAACAGAGATTAATGAAAATTTTAAGGAATTTTATGAACAATTGTATCAAACTGAGAACGAGGGGAAAATAGAGTAATTTTTAGCTAAAATTGAACTGCCGAAATTGAAAGAGGAACAAATCAAACTAATAAAACCATTTGAAATAGAGGAAGTACAGGATATATTAAAAAAGCTGCTGAACAATAAAACACCAGGAGAGAATGGATTTCGAAATGAATTTTATAAAACATTTAGAATTATTAATTCCTCCTCTCCTGGAAGTAATGAACCAGATAGAAGAAACACAAAACTTGCCAGATTCATGTAAAACAGCAATAATTACAATAATACCAAAGATGGGGAAAGATCCATTAACACCAGCATCATATAGACCAATATCTCTACTTAACTCAGACTATAAGATAATAGCGAAATTATTAGAAAACAGATTAGCCGATTGTGTACCTAAAATAATAAAACAAGATCAAACTGGATTTATTAAGAAAAGACGAACAGTGGATAATGTCTGCAAACTTATTAATCTAATCCACACAGTTCAAGGAAATAAGAAACCAACAATGGGTGTTGCTCTAGACGCAGAAAAAGCCTTTGGCGGAGTAGAGTGGAATTACTTATTTAAAGTATTACAAAAAGTCAATCTACCAGAAAAATATATAAATTGGATTAAAACATTGTATAATGAACCATTGACGAAGGTAACAGTAAATGGATATGTATTGAGTCACTTTAAATTAAGTAGGTCAACTGGACAGGGATGTCCACTATCCCCCTCATTGTTTGCCTTAGCAATTGAACCTTTGGCAGAACCGATAAGAATAGAAAATTAAATAAAAGGGATAAAAATAAAGGAGGAGTATAAAATCAGCTTATTTGCAGATGACATCATAGTATACCTAACAGAACCAGAGGCATCAGTAAAAGAATTACATAAGGAATTGAAGGAATATGGAGAAATATCGGGGTACAAGATCAACGCAAATAAAAGTGAAGTGATGCCAATGAGTAATGTAGACTATACAGAATTTTAAAAAGAATCACCATTGAAATGGCAAGCACAAGCAATCCGATACCTAGGGATCAGGTTAGATAATAAATTAAGCCACTTGTACAAACTAAATTATCAGCCACTAATAAAGAAATTGCAGGAAGACTTAGAACATTGGGAAGAATTACCGCTAACGTTGATAGGGAGGGCAAACTGCATTAAAATGAACGTGTTCCCAAGGATACAATACTTATTTCAAACGTTACCAATGCCTTTAACAAAAAAATTCTTTAATGAACTAAAGAGAATAATAAGGAAATTCTTGTGGAAAGGGAGGAAACCAAGGGTAGCATTAAATAAATTAGCAGAGAGGTATAATCAAGGTGGTTTGCAGTTACCAAATTTTAGAAATTATTATAGAGCTGCACAATTAAGGTATTTATCAGATTTTTACCAGACAAGGGAAAAACCAGACTGGACTAAGATAGAACTAGATAAAATAGGGGAGAAGGTACCGGAACATATACTATATCAGTGGGATGAAAAGCTGGTGCAATATAAAAACTCACCAGTATTGTATCATTTACTTAATACATGGAAGAAGATCCACTTAGAAAGGAAAAAAAAACGAATTATCAAATACCAAAATTACTAGTGACGCAAAATCTGCTAATCCCTTTTACAATAGACAACCTTTCCTTTAGAGAATGGGAGAGAAAAGGAACCAAAAGAATAGAAAATTGTTTTTTCGGAAATAATTTATTAACATTTGAACAATTGAAGTACAAATATGGAATAACTCATGGTACAATGCTTGCATATCATCAATTGAAAGCTTATTTAAAGGATAAATTGGGAAACAGCTTGAGGTTACCTGAAGGAAGCAGCTTTGAATACATGATTACAGACACAATAATAATTAAAATATTTATAACCAAAATGTATATTAAGCTGCAAGATAATGAAAATGAAATAAACTATAAACCTAAGCAGAAGTGGGAAAAGGATCTAAACATAAAGATAAAAATGAAGTATGGGTAAAGTTATGTTCTGGAACTATGAAGAATACAATAAACATAAGGTTACACATGATGCAATATAATTGGTTACACAGGTTATATATCAGTCCTCAAAAATTTTAAAAATGGGATTCAACATTATCTGATAGATGTTTTCGCTGTAAGAAGGAGATGGGAACAACATTACATGCAACTTGGGCATGTACGAAAATAAATACGTTTTGGGAAGATACATCAGATACTAAATAAAATTACAAAAAATAACATATCAAAAAAAAAGAAATATTTCTTTTAAGTAACATAAGAAGTAGAGAATTAGGCCTCAAATTTGCACTCAAAGTGCAAAAAAAATTCATTATGATAGCCTTAGCAGTAGCAAAAAAATGTATAATGTCAACCTGGAAATCAGAAGAGAGCATGAGAATACAGCAATGGTACATGGAAATGAGAATCTTGGACTGAGCGGTTGGTACTGAAAAGAGATTGGAAGTGTTCTGACCATCGGTTGAGGATGGAGATCTTGTCGCTGAGGAGGACTTTGCCGTCTGAGCTGCGCAGCGGGCTTTGGACTTGGGGTGAGGGGCCGTACACAGCCTTTAGAGCCTCGTAGAAACCCCTGAAGTCGCCAATGTCCGCGCTGAGCTGTGTTCGTTTGGCGAGGCTAGTCCACCACTCATTTTGGATCTCCCGGAGTTTGCGCTGAAGATGGCTGCATGCGCGACGGAAGGCTTGTTTTTTCTCTGGACAGGACGGCTTTGTAAGGTGAGCCTGGTGGGCAGCTCGCTTCTTTGCCAGCAGCTCCTGGATTTCCTGGCTGTTTTCGTCAAACCAGTCCTTGTTTTTCCTGGAGGAGAAGCCCAGTACCTCTTCAGTGGATTGCAGTATGGTAGTCTTCAACTGATCCCAGAGGGTTTCAGGGGACAGGTCCGTGAGGCGGGTTGCAACGTCGAGCTTTGCTTTGAGGTTTGCCTGGAAGTTTCCTCTCGCTTCGTCTGACTGCAGTTTTCCAACAGAGCTGGATGAGGTTCCCACCCTGGATGAGACATATAAGGCAATCGAACAACTGAAAAGTGGCAAAGCAGCAGGTATGGATGGAATCCCCCCAGAAGTCTGGAAGGCTGGCGGCAAAACTCTGCATGCCAAACTGCATGAGTTTTTCAAGCTTTGTTGGGACCAAGGTAAACTGCCTCAGGATCTTCGTGATGCCACCATCATCACCCTGTACAAAAACAAAGGCGAGAAATCAGACTGCTCAAACTACAGGGGAATCACGTTGCTCTCCATTGCAGGCAAAATCTTCGCTAGGATTCTACTAAATAGAATAATACCTAGTGTCGCCGAGAATATTCTCCCAGAATCACAGTGCGGCTTTCGCGCAAACAGAGGAACCACTGACATGGTCTTTGCCCTCAGACAGCTCCAAGAAAAGTGCAGAGAACAAAACAAAGGACTCTACATCACCTTTGTTGACCTCACCAAAGCCTTCGACACCGTGAGCAGGAAAGGGCTTTGGCAAATACTAGAGCGCATCGGATGTCCCCCAAAGTTCCTCAACATGATTATCCAACTGCACGAAAACCAACAAGGTCGGGTCAGATACAGCAATGAGCTCTCTGAACCCTTCTCCATTAACAATGGCGTGAAGCAAGGCTGTGTTCTCGCACCAACCCTCTTTTCAATCTTCTTCAGCATGATGCTGAACCAAGCCATGAAAGACCCCAACAATGAAGACGCTGTTTACATCCGGTACCGCACGGATGGCAGTCTCTTCAATCTGAGGCGCCTGCAAGCTCACACCAAACACAAGAGAAACTTGTCCGTGAACTACTCTTTGCAGATGATGCCGCTTTAGTTGCCCATTCAGAGCCAGCTCTTCAGCGCTTGACGTCCTGCTTTGCGGAAACTGCCAAAATGTTTGGCCTGGAAGTCAGCCTGAAGAAAACTGAGGTCCTCCATCAGCCAGCTCCCCACCATGACTACCAGCCCCCCCACATCTCCATCGGGCACACAAAACTCAAAACGGTCAACCAGTTTACCTATCTCGGCTGCACCATTTCATCAGATGCAAGGATCGACAATGAGATAGACAACAGACTCGCCAAGGCAAATAGCGCCTTTGGAAGACTACACAAAAGAGTCTGGAAAAACAACCAACTGAAAAACCTCACAAAGATAAGCGTATACAGAGCCGTTGTCATACCCACACTCCTGTTCGGCTCCGAATCATGGGTCCTCTACCGGCACCACCTACGGCTCCTAGAACGCTTCCACCAGCGTTGTCTCCGCTCCATCCTCAACATCCATTGGAGCGCTCACACCCCTAACGTCGAGGTACTCGAGATGGCAGAGGTCGACAGCATCGAGTCCACGCTGCTGAAGATCCAGCTGCGCTGGATGGGTCACGTCTCCAGAATGGAGGACCATCGCCTTCCCAAGATCGTATTATATGGCGAGCTCTCCACTGGCCACCGTGACAGAGGTGCACCAAAGAAAAGGTACAAGGACTGCCTAAAGAAATCTCTTGGTGCCTGCCACATTGACCACCGCCAGTGGGCTGATAACGCCTCAAACCGTGCATCTTGGCGCCTCACAGTTTGGCGGGCAGCAGCCTCCTTTGAAGAAGACCGCAGAGCCCACCTCACTGACAAAAGGCAAAGGAGGAAAAACCCAACACCCAACCCCAACCAACCAATTTTCCCTTGCAACCGCTGCAATCGTGTCTGCCTGTCCCGCATCGGACTGGCCAGCCACAAACGAGCCTGCAGCTGACGTGGACTTTTTACCCCCTCCATAAATCTTCGTCCGCGAAGTCAAGCCAAAGAAAGAAAAGACATGGAAATGATAAATGTATTCCATTGGACAAAATAACATATAATTTTAAAAAATAAAGTCACAATGTTTGAACAAATTTGGGAACCATACATGGAACATATCAGAGAGAGCTTGCCTACGACCTCCATCCCCAAAAATGATAAGAAGACAAAACGATTTGATTCAGTGTGTAAAAACAGAAGACGCATTTTTATTGTTTATGTTTCATTGTGTGAAGACATTGTTTTATGGTTTTATTGTATTGTATATGTTGAATATTTATTGGTTTTGGAGGGGGTGAGGTGGGGAGGGGAGGGGAAAAAAAAGGGAGAAAATGCCACTGTATATTTAATGAGAAACGTTTGTATATATTTTGATTGATATGGTTCACAGTGTGAAAAATAAAAAAATTATTTAAAAAAAGATTCAGGGGAGAAGATTTAAGAAGATGAGGAAAAACTGTTTTTCCCAGAGAGTAGTGAATCTATGGAATTCTCTGCCCAGGGAAGCAGTTGAGGCCACTTCATGAAACATATTTAAGGATCAGTTAGATAGATTTTTACATAAAAAAATTAAGGGGATAGAGGAGGTAGGTGGAGTTGAGTCAATGATCAGATCAGTCATTTTCTTATTGAATGGCTGGATGGTCTACTATGAGAATGAAGCAACAATTTTTATTTCAAACAGCTGCAAGTCACTGAATTTTTTTAAGGCAGAAATGTTTGGATACTTGGTAAACAAAAGGGTGAATGTTACCAAAAGTAAAACAGGAAAGCAGAGGTTAATGTCAGATGGCCATGTCCTAATTGAATGGTAGAGCATTCTATTCCTAATTCATATGGTTGTATTTATTTAATACTCATTTTTTTTTTCACACCATAAATCACATTAGCCATGATATACACTATTTATTTAATACTCATTGAAGTAGCCATTCAAATTCATCAACTCACTCAGCTCAATTAAAACAATTTTAGGGAATAGAGAAAAAGCAAATGAAAGTAAATATGCAACTAGAGTAGCACATTAGAAGACAGATCTAATGTATTCAGCGTGGAACAGCAAGTAGACCAAACAAGTCAACACTTTGTATAACAAGCACACAACACTCCATTCACCAATCCAACCGGACAAGAAATGCCAGTGATACAAGAAGTGGCTTTCACTCAACATTCCATTTTAAAACTACTGCTCCAACGGTTCTATTTTGTACACTGTTATAAAAGATGTGAATGATTGAAATGTCACCTGCTTCAAACACCGAGGAATTTTAATGCAATGAGTTGAGCATTGTTTTTACAGAAACTTTTAGATCTTGGATCAAATACTTTTCCCTTGACTGAAGAATTATTACTGAAGTTTTGCTTCAGGGCAGACTTCCTTCCTCCAATAACCTGTTCTAAATACAATTCTGTTAATAAAGGCAGCCACTAATTTTTTTTAAAGTCTTCCATACCTGCTACACTAGAAATTGATTGGATACACAACTCCTCCACACTCCTAAACTAGCCCTATTTTCAAAATTAAAATTCACCTCCAATACTGACAGATCACCCAATTCAAGTAACCACATACACCGATGCAACTGACAAATGTATGATTCATGCTAAAAATCTGGAATTACCTCCTCGGGTCAGTGATTTCACTTTTGATTACTTTTACAAAGTTTAATAAACAAAAAAGTAATTGCTCACATTTCAAAATAGCTCAACTAGCCTACTCAAGTAAAAAGGCAAACATCTTCAAATTAAAAAAAGTCCAAAGACAAAACAAATAACTTTAAAATTGCATTATTTAGATTTTTGTTAACAGTGAAGAGGAGAGTGGATAATTTACGCCACAATGTGGAAAGCAGAAGTGAAAGAGGCACAACATGCAAAATGGGACTAACAAGCAATAGGAGACACCAGGAAAATGTTTGAGACAAGAGACTGCAAATACTAGTATTTGGAGCAAAAAGCAAACTGTTGGAGGAGCTCAGCAGCGTCTGTGAAGGGAAAGGAATTCTCTGTTTTGGGTCACGATCTTTCCTTAATTGGAGAGTCCATAACTAAGAAACAGTCACTTGAAAGAGGTGTCACAGATAGACAGATGGTAAAAAAGGTTATCGCTACATTGGCCCTCATCATTCAAAGTACTGAGTATAAAAATTTGGAGGTCATGTAACAGATGTACAGGACATGAGTGAAGCCACATTTGGAGTATTATGTTCAATTTTGGTATCTGTGCAATAGGAAAAATGATGTCAAGAGGAGAGGGTGCAGAGATTTACAAATGTGGTGCCAGGACTTGCGGTTGTGAACTAAAGGGAAGGTTGGATAGGCTAGGACTTTATTCCTTGGAGTGTTGGAGGATGAGGGGCAATCTCATAGTTGTACAAAATTATGAGGGAAATTATCACAGTTTAACCAGAAGTCATAGGTTTAAACTGAGAGGGGAGAGATTTAATAGGAAATTGAGGGGTAACAATTTGAAAAAAATAGGGTGTTAGATATATGGAACAAGCTGCCGGAACCATATTATTACAACATTTAAGAAACATTTGGACA